>NC_054376.1:85823495-86154745 GCF_017654675.1 Xenopus laevis
GTAGATAAAGCAAATGTTCTTGGTTTTGTGTTGCAACAGAATGGTATATAATTGATGTCACGTAACATAGTAGAACAGGTATGGGAACTGGAATAGCTTTTTGCCAATTTATTATTTGGAATTCATGTGAATATATCCTCTTTGTTGCTTAGGTACAAAATAATGAAAATCATAAAACATTTTTAAAAACTTTGTGCTAGGGAACCTGGGGTTTTGTGGCTAAGTCTACTAGAAAGTATACTAGAAAGCCATGTGTCAAGATCAGCACCCTAAATCCAGAACAAGTGCTAGGCTCCTTGGTCTCGACTCTGCTTCCACCTGTCGCAGCCGCCTTTCACTTCGGGAGGAGCCCTCCGCTAATCAGATGCTACCAGGTCTTAATAAGAGAGGAGCCAAGCAAAAGTTCTGGACGAGCAAAGGGGCATGATCGTTGTCTAGGTTTTTGGACTGAAGGAACAGTACTTGAAATAGACAAAGCGTAGTCAGGCAAGCCGGGGTCGGTGCAGGCAGAGTTCAAGCAAGGTCATACAGACAGGGTCGGTGCAGGCAAGGTCAGAAAGGTCGGGTCGATGCAGGCAAAGTTCAAGCAAGCAAGGTCAGACAGGCAAGGGTCAATACCGGTAGAATCGGCAGGCAGGAGTCAGGATTAGCAGAGTTCAGAGTAATCAGACAGGCAGGGATCAAAACCAGGAATCAAACACAATATAAGCACACCCAGGATACTAGCAAATAGAACCTACAACGGGCAATGATTTTGAGTCAGAAGTCCCTTTAAATATTTTAATTTCGCGCCACTCGGCGAGATGACGTCACGTGGCTGGCACGTCAACCCGGAAGTGCACAGCCACGTGCGCCATAAAGAACCAGGCGCTTGAGGAGAAAGGACTAGGGCTGCGGGCGTCCCCACGGTGGATGTCCACGCCGGGCCCTAGTCCCTGCTAGACCACCAGGGTAAACCCTTACACCATGTAAACATTTATCAGTGGTTGAATTTCAACTTCTTGTGAATTATTTTTAACTAGAATAAATTCGACTACACTCGAAATTCGGTTGGGGGGTTATTTAATAAAAATATTGAATATCTTAAACTCAAACTAATATTACCGACCTGAAAATTTTAATTGAATTCAAAACAAATTCGACTAAACTCGAATTGAGTTTTTTCTCAGAAGAAAACTTGAATGTCATTAAGTTTAGTAACATGTTCAAACGGGTCCCTGGTTCTCTCACATTGACTTATACTGTACATGAACTTGGCAGGTTTTGGGTGGTGAATAGTCAAATTAAAGTTTTTAAAGGGCCAAGGTTTGATAAATCTCTAAATTAAAATTCGAATCAAAAATGGGGGTTTTGAAAATTTGAGAATTCAAATTTTCAATTTGACCCTTAATAAATCTACCCCTTAATAAACCCAATAGGCTGGTTTTGCTTCTAGTAAGGATTAATTATACCTTTGTTTGGATCAAGTACAAAGTACTGTTTTATTTTAACAGAGAATCTGGATTACTTTGATAAAATGGAGTCTATGGGAGAAGGCCTTTACGTATTTGGAGCTTTATAATACCTTTACAATGTATTTAAATAAATGCTAAATTCAGTCATATACAGGTTGCAAAAATTTTAAAAGACAGAATCAACTGTTTGTCAAAAAAAAGTAGAAACCGACAGAACATATGTCAATGCTTGGATGTGCTTCCACCACAACCACACTGATTCACATCTTTTAGAGTTGTATACTTTAATAGTATTTAGCTTGAAGTATGTTATACATTTTAATCCAATTCAGAAGTTTTGTTTTATATAGTGTAGCAACCGAGGTGATTAGGATTCATTGTTGAAAAGAAATGTTTTGTTCATGAAAGGGTAAAAGATTTCTTTGATGTTAACCCCTACAAATTATATTTAAAAAATTTTTTTATAAATGTATATAAAACACTATGGGGTATATTTATCAAAGAGTGAAGTTAGAGATCACCACAGTCCGATAGAGTGAAATTCTGCCCACTCTTATTTTTATCTAATTTTTAAATCCGGTGTTTCATGCGGGAGCATGCGTAGTTAGGCCGAATCAGAAACTGGCTTCAACTGCACATGCGCAAAGTGACTGGGAGCCCAACTGCACTTCTCTGCATTTAAAGGACAGATTTTTTTAAAGTTTTTTTTTTAAACGAATGCACATCGCGGGGAGGGAGAGGAGGGCAATGCAAGAGAGTTTAGGGGAGCTTTTGGTTAACGGGGTTTAGTTCGCCTTTAAATATAAAACAAGTTATTTGAATGGCAAATGCCTGGAACCATGGGGGCATCTGCATGTCACTCGGAAACATAGCAGTCAGTAATTTGAATCAATGCAGAACATTTCAGAGTGTTTTATTACCTGCCCCGAGGAGCTATCTATCACCCAGGCAAAAAATAAGAGATGCTGAGTGTGTCATACGATAGAAGCATGCATATAGTTCACATTTCTTCAACACATCACTGCCTTTTTTATAATTACATTATTGTAAAGACAGTCTCAAGACCCATGTTTAATACACAACTGCAAGTGTCTGCAAAGCTCATTTGTTTGTATTTCGTTAATCAATAAATGTACCGTTTTTGTCATAGTATGTGAATTAAGATGCTATTTCCATTAATAGCATACTTTACTTCAGCAAAACAACAAGCATTAAGTCATTTGTGTCAGAATATGATTGAGAAGGTGACAGTGTTCTTTCTTGCGTGGGATGAAAAGCTTGGAATTTTCGCTTTTGGTAATTTCAAGCAGAAGTACTTCAGAGAACTCATAGAGAGATTTAATATAATAAAGTGGAACAAGGGTGTATTGGCCGCTCAAGACTCAATCTCTGTATGTTCAATTTGTGGTGGCTCCATTATAGTGAACCGGATGCTCAGCTGTTGTTGGTTTGTGACCTTTTCCAATAAACCACCTCTTCTTTTTACCGGAGTGCCACCTTTTGCATAATTAAATATAACAAGTTGCATGCTCCAGTCAAATAAAAAAAGAAAGTTTGCATTTTTAGTTGTTTGAACATGACACCTTTTTACACTTTTATCTGCAACTTTTCTTATGATTTAAGTCATGCAAATAAAGGATATTTGTAGCAGGAAATTGAAAGCATTTTTTAAAGCTCCAAAGTACAGTATTAAGAAGAAACAAGCATAAAGCAACTGGACTTTCATGGTTTTCGTGAATATGTTTTACCACTCATCCATGTGGCTTCTTCAACTGAAACCTGTTATCCAGAAAGATCTAAATTGTAGGAAAGCTGTTTCTCATAGACTCCATTTAATGAAATACTTCAATTCTTCAATTGAAGAAGCCACTTGGATAAGTGGTAAAATGTGAGAAAACTAAAAAAAACTAAAAAAGTCTATATTCATGACCACAGCCGCAAATGCAGTCACATCAAAATATATGCAGGCATTGCATGTGTCGAAGGTAATAATTGGGCCAGTGGCAGAGATATAATTTCATCTGACTTAGGTCTTGGATTTTTGGCTAAACCCACTGAGTTTAACAAAATCTATTCAAAATCTATCTATCTATCTATCTATCTATCTATCTATCGAATAGACTATTCCTCTGAAGGCCAGAAATCCAGGTTGGAAAATGAAACTAAAGTAAACTAAATGGATATGCATATTTTCTATATGCTAAAATAATATATTATTGATTTCTTTTATGAGATATTTTCTGTATGATAAAATTAACAGAATAGTGAGTAATACAAAAAAATGTTTTTTTTTTGTGCAGTCGAACTGTTCTGCACTAGCTAAGGCATCATTTACAAAGTATTGGTATAATATATATATATAATATATATATATATATTACGTTTCAAACCTGGTATTGATGCAACTAAGCTCATGGATGTACCGGTGCATTTGAGCCTTCAAATTGTTACAACTGTACATTCTGGCATGCAGAGAAGGCCCACTGCAAGTACTTTGTTTATTAAACATCTTGGTGAATCAAGAGCAAGTTGCATTGCAAGAAATTGTTTTGGTGAACATAGTTACTCTGGAATTTTTGTTAGCAATTCTGCATTGTGAGCAAGAAATAAAGTGAACTGTGCTAAAATTTTCACTTGCAAAGCTAGGCCAGCTAAATAAATACTTATATATGTATGGTGATAAATAATGCAAAAATCAAGTATCATTTGTGTTTTTTTTTCTATAAAATCTGACTTTTAAAAAGTTTTATTAAACCCCCGAGAATGGAAAAGTCTGAAAATCTGGCATCTTAGACCTGTCGAGGTTGCATATAAGTCAATGGGAGAAGTCCCAAAAATGTTTTGATGTGTGCTGGGTTTCGTGCAATACCCTAAAGTTTTCAGAGTTTTCGGGCAAAAATCTGTATTTTAAGGCAAAAATCTAAGTTTTCGGGTGAAAAATCCGGAAAAAACCCAGAAAATTAGATTTTTTCCTGCAAAGCAAATTTTTGGAAAATGTAATATTAAATAAGTGCAAAAAACCAGAGCGGATTTGATCTGAGTTTATAGCAAAAAATATTGAGATAAATTCTGACTTTGATAAATAACCCCCATATAGTCTGACATAAGACATTACTGAGAGAACATTTTGCCAGACAATTAGCATCAAGAGCGGGGGGGAAACACCTGATTGAGAAAAGAATGGTGATTTTTATATCAGAAACATCACCCACAGCTGGAAAAGAGGCACATTTATTAAGGTTCAAATTTGAATTCATGTGAGCTTTTTTGAACTCTATCAAATTTGGTTTTACTCAAAATTCAAATGGGGGGTTATTGATATAAAAAAAAAATTGAATATCTAAAACTTGGACGAATATTCCAGACTTGACTACTCTAATTGAGTTCGATTTGAATTTGACTAAACTCGAATCGAGTTTTTTCTCTGAAGAAAACTCGAAGGTCAGGAAGGCTACTAACAGCATAAAAATGGTCACTGGGCCTCTCCCATTGACTTATACATGAACTCGGCAGGTTTTAGGTGGTCTAATTAGAATTTTTAAAGGGGCAGAGTTTCATAAAACTCAAATTGAGTTTGGATAATTCACAATTCAAATTTGAGTGTTTTGACCATAAAAAAAATCTAACATTCAAATTTTAAATTCGACCCTTACTAAATCTGCCCTAAATGGACTAATACTTATTTCAAGAAAATCTTTAATTGCTCCCTAACCAATTAAACTGACAGCTATTGCAAACATAGGCTTATACGCCTCATGATTCTTTTATGGAACCTTTGTTAGCAAAGGAACTCAAATGTTCACATATACTGTAACAATCTAGTCAACACTAGTGATGAGCGAAATGATACCCATAGACTCTAATGGGTAAAAAAAATTATTGCACTTCAAAAATTTGTCATGCAATTTGACACGTGTCAAAAAAATAGTTGTTACCCAGAGACTTCAATGCATTTTGGTGAATTGTTGCCACTTTGCAAATTTTTGCTGAACCAAACAGGATCAGATACACCCATCACTAGTGATGAGTGAATTTTTTTTGCCAAGCTTCGTAGCAAAAATGATGACCATAGACTGTTATCGTGCCTTAAAAAATTTTTGCGTCAAAAAAAATTTGCTGCCTATAGACTTCAATGCATTTTGCCAAATTGCTGCCCTTTCTTGAATTTTCTGCAAAGCGAAACGGGTCCAATTTGCCCATCACTAGTCAGCACATCAATAAAGTCTAATACTTATATAAAAGGTTGGTGGACTAGAAATAACAATAATAATATTAAATGCTTTTACAGCAGTCTGATAAATATCCCATGCTTCATTCTTTTAAATAATACAGGTATGGGACCTATTATCCAGAACCTGGGATTTTTCTCAATAAGGGATCTTTCTATAATTTCACCATACTTTATGTCCGCTAAAAACATTTAAACATGTAATAAACCCACTAAGACTGTTTGGCCTCCAATAAGAATTGATTATTTCTAAGCTGGGCTCAAGTACAAGATACTGTTTTAGTAATAGAGAGAAAAAAGGAAATTATTTTTAAAAATGTAAAGCATTTGTTAAAAATAGAGTAGATGGGGTATATTTATCAAAAAGTCAAGTTAGAGATCACCACAGTACTCTAGAGTGAATTTCCACCACTTTCCAATCATTTCTATGGGATTTTTAAAAGAGTATTTATCAATGGGTGAAAGTGAAAGTTCATCCTTTGATAAATACGTCTTTCAAAATCCCATAGAAATGAATGGAGAGTGGTGGAATTTCACTCTAGAGGACTGTGGAGATCTCTAACTCTCTTTTCAATAAATCTAACCCTATGAGAGATGGTCTTTCTGTAATGCCAAGCTTTCTGGATAATGGGTTTCCATTTAACTGATCCTAACTGTTGAAGTATAGGACCCATCATCCGGAAACCCATTATCCAGAAAGATCTGAATTATGAAAACGTGTCTACCATAGACTCCAATTTATACAAATACTCCAAATTTTTAAAAATGATTTCCTTTTGCTTTTTCCTTTGTAAGAATAAAACAGTACCTTGCACATAAACCAAACTAAGACTTAACTTATGAAGCTATAAATTATGAAAAGTTTTGTTATCCAGAAAGCCTCAGGTCCTGAGCATCCTGGATAACAGGTCCCATACCTGTACCCGTAATGGCAAACAAGGAAAAAAAACAAACTATTAAATTATAAGGTGGCTTCATTTTAACATAAAGGCAACTAGTTAAAATAGTAAATGAGCTAAATTTAAGCACCCGACACACATATATAAAACAATAATGTGTACACTAAATCCAACAATCTATTCCACCTGTAGAAAAGTTTCAGTTCAATAGAAATACAATCAGAGCTTTGAAACTGCTTAAAACCATAGCCTTGTAACTGTTTATCTAAAACAGCTTAAAAACTGAATAAAACCATAGCCCTGTAACTGCTGTTGACCTAAAACTGCCTAAACCCATAGCCTTGTTGTTGACCTCAAACAGCGAACAATCTATCAGGCTTCAGCTTCCAAAATAGTGATCTGCAACCTCTAACTGGAAAATACTTGGCGGATAATGGGAGTAGTAATTCTACAATCAGGTGAGGCACGTAGATCACACATGGTTTTCAGATTTCTGCTCTGCAAAGGGATGTTTATTCTGCTAACCTTGACATTTGCATTATGCACAAACAGAGAGAAACAGATAAAAGCTTACCGAGAAACAAATATTAAGAATATCAAATATCTAGTGTTATGCAAAAAGGCTAAAAGTTAAGGCTTGAATTCATTTTTTTTAGATTCTTGCTATTCAAACTTGAGTCACAGACAAGAACTGTCAAATCTAATAAATAAAGTCATGAATTTCATAAATATATTTTACTAAAAAATGCATGAAACTTTCAAAAGATGAGTGTATTCCCAATCATCAATCTAGTTAATATTTAAATTGATTCAGATTTTATAAAGTATTTCTCCAGTTACTTTAAAATGTATGTTTCAACTGCAATTCTTTATTTAACACAAACAAAAAGTTAGAGCAGAAAAGATTTCTAACTTATGGGCATCTGTCGAAAAAAAGATTTGTGAACCTGTTCTACTACTATGCTAACAGTGCATATACATACACAGTCATAGGTAATCAATAAATTAAGCTTATAATGCTCATATACAGCAGTGCCTTTTGGGAATTAATTATCCAATTATTTCCAGGGTTTTAGCAAATGGTTTTAACAAATAATGAGAGGGGAACCTTTGCAAATATAAAACATCTTCAAAGCTGTAGTGGAAATTTAATAATTCTATTTCACAAATAGTGTTTAGCATTTTTTTACTGTACTTGCTGACAAATGACCACTACTCTATCTGGCTTGTTTGCAGCAGGAGTGGCATTTGCATGCATTAATGCCAAAAAGCATGGTTGAGTTGTTTGCATTTCAAGATTTTTTTTTATAGCATTCTAATCTAGATTACTATTTTAGAGGCTACTTTATTTTAGGAAGACACCATTCTGAAAACAATTCAGAATTATTATTTGATAAATTAGACCTTTGGTGAAACATGGTTCCCCTCACAGAAGCCACTATAGCTACAGTCATATGAAAAAGTTTGGGAACCCCTCTCAGCCTGCATAATAATTTACTCCATTTTCAACAAAAAACATAACAGTGGTATGTCTTTCATTTCCCAGGAACATCTGAGTACTGGGGTGTTTTCTGAACAAAGATTTTTTGTGAAGCAGAATTCAGTTGTATGTAATTAAATCAAATGTCTTTGAAAAAATGTATGTACCCTTGTAGTTTTGATAAATTTAATGCATGCAACTGCTCAATACTTATTACTGGCAACACCAATTTGGTTGGATAAGCTCGTTAAGCCTTGAACTTCACAGACCAGTGTGTCCAATCATGAGAAACAGTTTTTAAGGTGGCCAGTTACAAATTGTGCTTTTGTTTGGCTCTCCTCTGAAGAGTGACAGCATGGGATCCTCAAAGCAACTCTCAAAAAAATCTGAAAACAAAGATTGTTCAGTATCATGGTTTAGGGGAAGGCTACAAAATCTATCTCAGAAGTTTAAACTGTCAGTTTCAACTGTAAGGAATGGAATCAGGAAATGGAAGGCCATAGGCACAGTTGCTGTAAAACCCAGGTCTGGCAGGCCAGGAAAAATACAGGAGCGGCATATGCGGAGGCTTGTGAGAAATGTTACAACCCAACCCAAAGATCACCTCCAAAGATCTTGTTGTATGCAAAAGCTCATTTAAACAAGGCACAGTCATTTCTGGAAAATAATTTAGTTATTTAGTCATAACAAATAGAGAAGAACACCGCATTCCAAGAAAAACACCTGCTACCTACTGTCAAATTTGGTGGAGGTTCCATCATGATGTAGGGGGTGTGTGACTAGTTCAGGGACTGTGACCCTTGTTTAAGTTGAGGGTTGGATGAATTCAGCCTATGATTAAGTGTTTATTACACGAAATGCGTAAGGCTGTGGATACGATAAACTCTTCACTTTGAATGTATCTGCCTGGTGGAAGTTTTGCCTTTATTGAGTGCCTGCTCTTAAGGTTTTTTCAGTTTTGTCTGCTCCCCATGCTGAAGGCTCAGGGTGGTACACCTGGGCCACTTCCTTTGTGTGGTGAGTTATCATTATTTTTTATTTTGAGACCCTATTCCAGATTTATCATTGGTTGGATGAATACAACCCAATATCAACAAATTCTTCAGGATAATGTTCAAGCATCATTCACAAAGTTGAAGTTTTGCAGTAGTTGGATATTCCAACAAGACAATGACCTAGAGCTGTTACATTTGCAAAAGGAGGCTCAACTAAGTATTGATGTAAAATCTCTTTTGGGATGCCCACATGTATGCACCTGTCTATTGTTATGAAGCATATTGCATATTCTCTGTTAATCCAATAGACTTTATGTCACTGCTGAAATACTACTGTTTCCATAAGGCATGTTATATATTAAAACGTCTTTGCTACTTTGAAAGCTCAGCCAATGATAAACAAAACTCCAAAGAATTAAGAGGGGTTTGCAAACTTTTTTATATGACTGTATCTATGTGTCTAAGAAGTCACTAGTTAAAGCAAAACTATTACTAAAGAAATAATAAGGTATATGAGTCATATGAGATAAGGGGGTTATGTGATAAAATACATTAAGTGGGTTACTTACTAAAGTCAGATTTATTCTGGTTGGAGGGGGAAACAACATTTTTTCGTGAAAAAAAACTCACATTTTTCGAGATTAATTATACCCAGAGACTGCTAAAAGTCAGAATAAAAAAATACTTAATCTCAAACCTGCCGAGGCCATATAGAAGTCGATAGCAGATGTGTCTTTTACAACTGGAAGATATCATGATCTGAAAAAGTAGACCCTTGATAAATCTGCCCCTATATTTAAACTTACATCATAATAGTTGAGTCATGCTGAGCCAACATTGCCTACTGAGTTAAACTCAGGGCATGAGTAAAATGAAAAAAGTTTTCACTTGTGCAGTCCACCTTGCATAACCTTAAAAAGATAAAATATGCTGTATAAAAGGGAATAATCAGTTGTGAGCTGGAATGACACCAGTCCATTTGTGTTATTTTTGGCATACATTAAAATGGCTCTTTTTTACACAATGAGGTGTCAACTTTTTTATGAATAGCATTAAAAAATAGCTTCAGCAACATTTAGACTTCTTGGTTAGAAACTGCAGCTTTCAGGAGCTAAATAGAGGTTGTCACAAATGTACTTTATCAGAAAGCACTCAAGCTGAGGACCATTTCATCACAATGCACTAGTATGTCTCAGAGTGGTGAGATCTATCTCACAGCTGAATGCACAAGGCATTATTTGAACAAATATTTCATGTCTATTTTTCTTTTTCAGCTTGTCAAATATAATATAATTTGTTGGAACTCCTTGGGGTAACAGTAGAGATCTCTTCAACTACTTTACAACTGGTGCAATAGCATATTTTAAATTAAAATAATAGGAAAAAGGCAATTATTTATGTTAACGTTATGCTGTTTATAAATATAACTACACAAATGGGAACTATTTCATTTATTCAACTCTACTAAATGTATGCAAAAGATCCATTAATTTTTGCTCTCCTAAAACACTGATTGCACATAATAGTAAATGGTGAATCATTTTGCTTTGCCGAAAATTTGTGACAATATTTTTCACCTTTTGGAGTCTATGGGCATGTTTTTTGTGGTGAAACCTGGCGAACATTTTTGCTCATCACTACATGTCAACTAATAAAAGCATCTTACTTTGTTAAATATTAGGTTCTAGATACTCACAAGTTATTTTTCTTATCTTAGTTAAGTGTAAAGTACACATTTAGCCTACATTTTTAAAAATGTCTTTTAGATAAAAAACAAGAGAAATCAATATATCTATAATACATCTATTAGTACTAAATCTCCACTGCTCCTTGGTGAATATTGGAGGCCTTACCTAGTTTGTCTAGTGGACATGTTAAGGGGTCAGTTCATAATTATTTACCTTAATTCTTATTACTTTTTGTTACTCGGCCTTCAGCTTTGAGCAGTGGCATAACTATAGAGAAAGCAGACCTGGTTTCTCTATAGCTAACAGCGGTGGGGAAGGGGGGCACAAGCCAGCACAGGAGGGGGAATGGGTGGAAAGTGGAGCAGTAAGTTGGCAGGGATTTGGGAGGATGGGAGTGCACTGGGCCACTCTTAAGTTTTTTTTTTGCAGGGGGCCTGGCGCACTCTAGTTACGCCACTGGCTTTAAGGGGTAAATTATGAATTGTGGACGCAATGGAGAGTGCATATTGACACAATTCATTAAGATACCAAATCTACCTCTTTTAATGAATGGTGCCTATTGATGCTGTTAAATCCTGGACTTCCCACCACTCTAGGCCTATTAACAGCATCAACAGTATCAACAGTGGGTTGCACCAATTGGCATACCAGACTTAAAGTACATCCAGTTAATTGGATCCCATTGATGATATGAACAAAGGCTTCACACTGAAAATTCTAGACACAACTTGCACACAATTTGTACTAAAGATGCACTTGGGGTACAGAAGTCTTTTAAAACATGTTTTTCCAAAGACAGCAGCAATCTGCTAAGACTGACCCTTACAAACCTCCTCCACATTTCCAACTTATGTGAAATCATATTACAAGTATGGGATCTGATATCCAGAATGCTTGGTAAAGGAAAAGATAGACTACAATAATGATGCCCAAGTTAAAATGAAATACAGTGTTTTATGTTGTTATTACAGTGAAAAAGCAATTAAATTAAAAACTTAAAGGGATACTGTCATGGGAAAACATGTTTATTTTCAAAACACATCAGTTAAAAGTTCACCATGTGTAGTGATTTCACCCATATCATTCTGTGTGGTTTATAAACTAGTTCTATAGTAGGGCTGTAACTAAGACAAATAAGATTGTTGTTCTCTTTACTTTCATGGGAAAACAGGTTTTTTTTCAAAACACATCAGTTAAAAGTGCTGCTTCAGCAGGGCAAACAGATTTTTTTATATTCAATTTTGAAATCTGACATGGGGCTAGACATATTATCAGTTTCCCAGCTGCCCCCAGTCATGTGACTTGTGCTCTGATAAACTTCAGTCACTCTTTACTGCTGTACTGCCCCCCCCCCCCAGCAGCCTAACAAAAGAGCAATGGGAAGGTAACCAGATAGCAGCTCCCTAACACAAGATAACAGCTTCCTGGTAGATCTAAGAACAACACTCATTCGTAAAAGCCAAGTCCCACTGAGACTGATTCAGTTACATTAAGCTGGAGAGATAACAGCCTGCCAGAAAGTAGTTCCATCCTAAAGTGCAGGCACAAGTCACATGACTGGGGGCAGCTGGGAAACTGACATAATGTCTAGCCCCATGTCAGATTTCAAAATTGAATACAAAAAAACCTGTTTGCTCTTTTGAGAATTGTATTTCAGTGCAGAGGTCTGCTGGAGTAGCACTATTAACTGATCTGTTTTGAAAAAAAACCATTTTCCCATGACAGTATCCCTTTAAACAGGGAAATTGCTTTACAATATATTTAAAACTAACTAGTAAACATCTTTCTGGAAGATATATTTGTATTTAATTATGTCATGTTGGGTAAACATTATTTCTCCTATTTATAAATCCTTTCTCTGAATTTCTGAATGTTCCAGCTAAACTTATAAAAAGAGAGGCACTTGAAGGACGTTTACAGCACATTGTCCACAATCTCCTGGCAAATGGCCACCATAATGAATAGGCATCTTGTCAGCACAAGTCTGATAAGCAGGCACAGCAACCTGCATTTCATCCACAATATATATATACAGCTTTTGGATATTAACAGCCGAATAGGCAATACAGTCCATTTGTGTACATTACTGAATTTTAGTTCCATTTAAAGACTTAATTAGACTTTGGTCTATGAAAAAGACAATTGTGCTAAAAAAAAGGCAAACATAGACAAAACACATTACGAACAAATTTCCTCTTTAAGGATGTTCAGCAACCTATTATAGGTACCTAGTGTACTGGCTTGCAAAGAAAAGCAGAATGAATGGCATAATATTGCGATGACTCAAGTAACACTGAGCAGAAGCCTCTGAATATAATGTGACAATTACAGATTCAATTGACAGCATAATAAACAACAGAAAAAAACACAAGAATATGCTTTAGACAACACAACAATTTATATTTCAAGGATGCACAAGTTTGCCCGCTATGAAAGGTCATAAATTGCAGCACAAGCCCAGAAAAGCAATTTCAAAGCAATAGACTTCCTACTGAGAAGATTTTCTAAGTGAAAAAAGGCAGACAAAAAAATGCTTACTTGGTGAAAGTTTGCCAAGAATCAAAGGTATGCTTAAATCATTTGTATTTGAAAGAAAATTAATAAATTAACAAAGCGCAACAAGCATGAAATATACAAGTTGATTTATCAGCCTTTGATTTTTTTAGACATTTATTTACGTATAATGTTTATAACAATTTATTTTACTTGCTTGAAATATTTAAATTTTCCAAATCCTTTCTCCCCAATTGCTATAAAAATTGTAGAGTCAAGATTCAGATGGGTGATAGGTACTGAGGGCTTTCCTATCTTTCCACATATAAAAATAGTGCTCAGACTGTCAAACACACTCTGACAAACTGATACAGGTATCAGGTTTGACAAATTTAGCAATTAGTTAAAAAGTTTTGCTAAATGGGGAAACTGGATTGAATTGTTGGGAATTCTCCTGAATTCCCCAGTTTGATAATTGATCAATCATCCCCATGCACTTGGTATGTTGAAAGTCACAACTGTAGTACTTTTTGCACTCAGTCTCCCACAATACTCAAATATAAGGCTGGATTCATGCTTTAGTAGTATCAGTATCTAACAATTAATAATTACAGTGTGGCTGATTTATTGTCATTTAGCATCTTTTATAGATGCAAAAAGATACAGATGTAAAAAAATTATCCAAGTCTTTGTATATTCCCCACTTGGATCTATAATAAATATGCCCCACTATATAGTAAATTTATGCAGACATTCACTGCCACTTTCTACTTATTTTCTGGTTGCAATACACACATGCCTACTGTATCATCAAACACAATACCACTTATCACTTTCACTTCTATCAAAATCTGATCTGGTCACTAAACACTGAAGTCTCGAAGGAAAGACCGTGGTAGTAAAAAATATACAGATTTTAAGTATATAAGCCATAATTATCATATACTGTAAGTCTCTCCAATATTTATTAAAAATGAATACAATAAAAATATTTAACAGTCTACTGGCTCCAGTGTTTACCTGCTGCCTTTGGAAGTTAAACAGATTTCAGGTTTCAGAATACAAATGTGTCCAAGTGCAAACTACAGAAAATTGAGTTCTTGAATTCATCTTTTATCTCACGTCACAAAATATGCTTCTACAGAAATGGAATATCCTAATTCAATTTGCAAGTTGCACTCTAGATGTGCCCTACTTCACCGCAGTCTCATTTATTTCACATGAAAGCTCATACTTCATAGATTCATAGGAAACTGTGGCAGTAGAGTAATGTTGATTTACTGTTCAATAAACCCATAAAACCAAGGTTTACAAAGTATAGTCTAGGAAGAGAAAGCTACAAAGGCATTGATTTAATATTTTCCTTAAAGGGATACTGTCATGTGAAAACATGTTTTTTTTCAAAACGCATCAGTTAATAGTGCTGCTCCAGCAGAATTCTACACATTAATCCAATTCTCAAAAGAGCAAACAGATTTTTTTATATTCAATTTTGAAATCTAAACAGTTTCCCAGCTGCCCCAGTCATGTGACTTGTGCCTGCACTTTAGGATGGAACTACTTTCTGGCAGGCTGTTATTTCTCCTACTTTATGTAACAGATCAATCTGTAACAGATCAATCTCAGTGGGACTTGGCTTTTACTAGTGAGTGTTGTTCTTAGATCTACCAGGGAGCTGTTATTTTGTGCTAGGGAGCTGTTATCTGGTTACCTTCCCATTGTTCTGTTGTTAGGCTGCTGGGGGGAAAGGGAGGGGGGTGATATCACTCCAACTTGCAGTACAGCAGTAAAGAGTGACTGAAGTTTATGAAAGCACAAGTCACATGACTGGTGGCAGTTGGGAAACTGACAAGATGTCTAGCCCCATGTCAGATTTCAAAATTTAATATAAAAAAATCTGTTTGCTCTTTTGAAAAATGAATTTCAGTGCAGAATTCTGCTGGAGCAGCACTTTTAACTGATGTGTTTTGAAAAAAAACCTGTTTTCCCATGAAAGTAAAGAGAACAACAATCTTATTTGTCTTAATTACAGCCCTACTATAGAACTAGTTTATAAACCACACAGAATGATATGGGTGAAATCACTACACATGGTGAACTTTTTTTTTCCTGGTTATTTTAAGGAAATCTAATATCACATAATTGTCTATATTTGTAAATTTCTTACAGAGGTAAAATGACCTATACAGACTACAGAATTAATCCAGGTAATATATAAAAATGTTCTCTGTTTTGCTTACATGAAAAATCTCTTATGCATTAATTTGCTTGATTCCCTAAAGCCATCTAACAATTGCAGATTTGCAAGCAAATAGCACCAATGTCTTTTATAAAGAAAATGTGTTATTGAAACACATTAATATGCTTTTTATTCAAATATATTAAGAACAGGGCTAGGATTTCCTAGTGTCAATAGACATAGATGCACACCATTTATCAGAAGAGACAGGATGGACACATATGGACAACCGTGTGGAAGTGCAGGAGTGTGTTTAGAGGCAAGTACCTTCAAACATTGTGTGATTATGAGTTCTCCATTGTTTCCATTTTAGAGCACCTACACTTGCGATCACATTCATGTATGACCCCTGATATACTACATGTTCCAATATACTATCTATCCCAAATAAGAGCAATCTAATTGACCACACATAGGTCAGGACCAGCAGTATTAGTTTAAAAGCCTAGAGGGATTAAGAGACAGACCCACTAGCTGTCACCCCAGGGACCTTTCACCCTAAAAAAATATTCAAAATCCTATTTTATCACATTAGTCAAGCAAAATGAACTTTAATTACACTATTTAAATTATTTGAATCTTGCTCCCTTCAGTCTGGGAATTCATAATTATAGCAAGCAGGCAGCAGCCATTCTGTGGACACTGTTATTAAGGCAAGCCTTGCATCATCTCAGAATCTTGTTTGTTTACCAAAATGTGGGACCTGATGTCCATCTGGTACACAATTATATGGTAAAGAGAATGGGGGAATATGTGGAGAGCGGTGACATCTAGGAAGTGCTGAATGGAAAGTGAAAGTAATTGGCTGCCCCGCCACTATGCCCAGGGCATAGAGGAGTGGCAGATAATATTTGATTGACAGCTGGGATTTTTAAATGAGCTTACAACAGCTATGAATACTTTCATAAAAAATAGAAATTGGATTTCATGTTTAATTTGAAAAGGACTTTTATTATACTGATTTTGTGTCTGGGTGACAGGTCCACTTTAATCTGCCAGTTAGATACTGAATTTGTTATGGAAATATTATATGATGTTATATAAATATATTCATGCTATTTCATGGTCCTGATTTATTCATATGGAGGAATTGAGATTACATCAGGTCTGGGGTTTAAAGATAAAGTGTCATTGCTTTTTTTAAAATGTAAAAAAAAAGCATAACAAAAATATGACTGGTCTTGTGTCCAAAAAAATGTTTGCAGATGTCTCAATAGTATCTACCAGAGAGCTCTATTTAATTAGAGGCTTTGGATACGGCTTTCTTGTTGGAGCAACTATGTGTCCATTGATTAATATGAATGAACATAAATACAGTATATACAAACCTAAGGCTCCTAGTAAAAAATAAATTCTGCCAGTTTAGTATCCCAAAACAATGTAGAAGCATTAAGGGGCCAATTTATTAAGCCTCAAATTTTTTCTGGTCAAATAATATAACAGGGTAATGTGGTAAAAAGTTGGTAATGGAAAAATATTCACAATGTGAAAAATTATGCTTTTGTTTAAACAAGAAAAATTAGTTTGAACACATTTTCCTTTGCATTAATTTAATATTGCTTTTCTGAACCTGGAACTATTTAGTGACCACTTCTGACAGTAGAAATTTTTTTACCAGTGCACAGGTTATGTAACAATACTTCTTACTGAAAAAGTAGTTGTTTGCTTCAAAAGATTATACCACCTTCAAGCATGCCTTAAAAGTGCAATGCACTATTACAATTTGCAATGAAGCAAGTCTAATGAAGAATATTACATTGTGAAATGCAAACTTTTAAACTTTTATTATTTGTGTAATTTTTTTTTCCATTTACAGCTATTGATTACATTTCCCCCCAAGGCTTTAGTTTTATCACCTTTCCTGTTTTTCCTTGCTTAGCTTTAAGATTAGTTCCTTTTAGCATACATCTACCATTCTAGCTTCCAAACTCCTGTGTGACTGTTAACATAATTAAGTCCTAGAAACCAGACGGCATTTAAAATTGCCATCCTGACAGGCGTTAAATAGATATTGCAAATGACCACAAAAAATACATAAACATGGCCAATTTAATTTTTTTTTGCTATACCACTGTCTAAATTATAAAAACAATTTAACAAAAAGTTAATTAGTTCTAAGAAGTAGACAAGTAGAAAAAAATCTTTAGTTGTTAGGAACAAGTTTTCTAAAAATTTAAGTCATGAATATCTTACAATTAACATGGAATGTAATAATGTATAAAAAGATATTTGGCGTTCGTTAATAAATTTTGACTGCTTAATTACAGTTGTTTTGTGTCTGCTTGGAGGAGGTAAGTCCACTACTGCCTCCTCTGATTACCAAGTTTTTGTTTTTTAACTCGCTTATATCTTTTTATTCTTTTGGCGCCTCTGTTCTTTTTATACAATACTAAATCCACCCTGGGTGGAGGGTTGATACCCTTTTTCTATCTACAGAGAGCGACTTCTTAATCCTGAGTGGGGTCAGGACAATCTCCCCACCTGCCTTTACAGTGGTTGCCTATTGGTAACCCTGGTTTGTGAGTATATGTTATCTACTCTTATTTCATTATCCCTTACCAATACATATTACACTATTGGGGCTCTTGGTGTTCTTTTTGTTTATGGAATGTAATAAAAGTCGGTAACAGAAAAAATATTCACAATGCAAAAAAGTTATGCATTTATGCAAATAAATTTTCCTTTGCGCAATTTAATATAGCTTTTTAGAACCCGGAAAATGTTTAGCGATCACTTCCAACAGTGGAAGAAGGTTTGCAAACTTTATAGTTTGCGCCAGTGCGCAGTGAATGTAATAAAACATATTACTAAAAAAGTTATATTTTCTCTAAAAGATTATGACACCTTCAAGCACTTCTTAAAAGTGGGCAAATACATAATTCAAATTTGCAATGCTCAATTCAAATTCACAATGTAATAACAGTTTAAGGAAAAATTTTACATCACAATTTTTTATTCTTATTTTTGCAATTTGTTTTGCTTTTTGCGAATTTTATTTCATTCCCCATAAATCATTAATAACATTTTTTACACATAAAACCTATGTTTGTAATCTCTGCTAAGATAATTCATTGTTCACATATTAATTTGTTGCTAAATCAGCAGAACCAGTAATTTATCAGCCAAAGAATGCAACCAATTTTGTGTCTCTTATGCCTGATGGTTTAGTAGCATATATCACTCAAAGATTCGATCTACAATATTTATAGCCTTCAATACTACTATATGTAGGTCTTATACTGCTTGTGATTGGCCTGTGTTAGGTTGTAGAGCTGGCAAAACAAATCATTGGCATGAGCTTCTGACTAGCAAAAAGCTATTAGCCTACTGATAAGCCACTGCTACATTGTGACGTAAGTGGTAGCCTTGGTAATACCACCTCTGCCTTCTACCCACTAGTGCATGGATTTAGACTACATCAAGAAAAATCCATTATAACCATATGATGATATTTTTCTGTTTCTAAGAAATATATTTTGTATTCATGTAAGTAATAATTTTTACAGTCTCCGATGTGCTTCCTGGTTCTTCATGTCAAATATCTAAATATTTTCACCCAGCAAACAATTATAACAAGAGATGCACTTTAAGTAGAACTACAAAAGCTTGAAATTACCAAGAGCAAGATTTTAAATTAATCCAATCTCTTATGTTAAACCATGCAATAAAAATATTCCCAAGATTTTTGGTGTTTAGAAAAGACTGATTAAAAATTAAAATTAAATGAAGTAAGACATATGCACATGATGAAGTTCTAACTGCACTCGTGAAATGCAAAAATTGGTCAACAAACCTTGAAACATATTGCATATACCATAAATACATTACAAATCCTAAAAAGTTGTTCTTGAAAAAAGAACAAATGTAGAAAGAAACTAACAGGTTCATTTTACTCTTTTAAATAAAATTGTAAAAGATGGCATGGATGTTGAATATCCAAGCTGAGTGTTTTGAACTCTGAAGTCTAAACATTCACCTTCAAGAAGGATATGTATATGTTATCTGTATATATATATACTGTATATATATATCACTTGCTGGGTGCTATCCAAAAATATTCAGAGCAGTCCATGAAAGCACATACCATACACCATGCACCAATAAATAACTTTTTGATACACACTGGATGGTGATCGAGTGCTTTCATGGACTGCTCTCTCTCTCTCTCTCTCTCTCTCTCTCTCTCTCTCTCTCTCTCTCTCTCTCTCTCTCTCTCTCTCTCTCTCTATATAAATATAAAATAGGCAATGTAATAATATGACACAAGTATGCACACAGTTGGGTCATTGTAGTTAAATAGCTAACTTGCATTGCCAGGGGGCTGCATGCTTTTGTTTTAAGCATAAACAACTGTTGGAGCTGTAAAACTTCAAATGCCACCTCTTCTGAAAGAGTGATATTCCCAGGTCAAAGGTGCATAAAAAAGTCCAGGGGGGAGGAGCAGAGATTAACATATATGCTGACTCCCTGTATATCTATTTCATTCACCTTGAACCTGTATTTACCATTTATGCTTATTTGACACAGCAATAAATAATCTTTATTTTTGTATAATATTATGAGCCTGGAGATTCTTTTCATACCCCTAGACACACACGTGAGTCGGCACTTGTATTAGTAGTTGTATTGGACTGCTAAACCTGTAAGTAGTAACCAAGCCTATTCCGAGTTATTATGTTAAATAGATTAATCATCTTATAAAATTCATGATCTTGCCCAGCTGCTAGCTTAAGCAAATTTCAGTAATACCACCTTGCACTACTGGTGTACTGCCAAATTGCCTTGCTGAACATTAGAAACTCTGAGACAAACTTGTGGTTCAAGTATATCCTCTATTCACTCAGTTGCCATTTTATTTCTTAAAAAATTATCATAATCCTTTAATTTTATTATTTTTATTTTGTACCATCAGAATTAAGACCACTCTACTTTGTATCTTGGTATGGAATTTGCCTCTATTGCATATAATCCATATTTTCTCAATTAAAATCTCCTTGACCTTCAAACACAAGCACCTTGCATTTTGAATCTTAACAGTTGTCATTTCAGTTATGTGAATGTAGACACTTGACTTGTTCAAGTAACCATTTCACATGATCTGGTAACCTTTTACTAGGGAAAGTTGTGAGGATATTATGATCTTAAGGGCTTCAGTTAGTATTGATGTGTGTGTGTGTGTGTGTGTATGTGTGTGTGTGTGTGTGTGTGTGTGTGTGTGTGTGTGTGTGTGTGTGTGTGTGTATAGATAGATTTGTATAAATATGTGTACATAAGTATGCTCTACTTCAAGACTTCAGGCAGGTTTGGTTGCAGATATCAAATCAATAAAAGTAGTGTTGGATAGTAAAAATAGTTAACGTGTTTTCATTAATATAAAATCTTTGAAATAGTAATATGAGAAGACTTGTAAAATAGGTATTATCTGTACTGATAATATGTCAGCTCATCTGTGCCTGTGTGGTAATTCAGATAGATAGGCAGATAGACAAATAGATAGATTGATGATATATCAAGGTTACCATTTAATTTAAAAAAACTGGGGACTGGGTCTGAAAAAAAAATACAGATATAAAGTCTGCTCTTATTACATTTCATAAATATGCTATCATCTGCACTATAATCAGTGCAGCAACTTGTGTGTATTAGATATATTCCTGATATCCCATATATGAGTCACATTCAATTAAGTGAGAAAAAGTTTTATCATGTGAAAAGTCATGGACGAGAGTCAAATTGAATTCAATTCAGAAAATTTTTTCTCACTATTTATCACATGAAAACTCTATTGATGTCTATGGGGAAAAACGAAAGTGAATTAGGAGAAAAGTTTTTTTCTACTCAAATTAAATCGCATACATGACTTTCCATAAACCATTTGAAAACTTTTTCTCACTGAACTGAATCTGGCCAATATTTTGGCTGTAATAAGGTTGACAGACAGAGAGACAGACAAAGCAGTATGAATAATTACAGGATTATAGTTTGCTTCTTCTTCCCTTTAACCATGTTTTAACAAATCTATTGATTAGTAATAAAAAAATACGAACTAAAACAGTAATTTTCTTATTCAGTTTTTCTGCTCCTTTGAACAAGATAAGTATATTTCCATTTCATTGCTTACTTTGGTGTATGTATACTAAGGATGTTTAATTTTCAGAATATTGCTTGTTTTGTAGATGCCTTTAAACCAGGAATAGATTTATTGGGCATGAAACAAAGTTTAATTCATTATAGAACATTTTAAGTCAAGCTTTGTCAATATATTTTTGTAAGAATGATATCAATGCTAGAGAATTAGAGAACTGCACCATGTTAGTCACAATGCACAAAGCATATGGATGATGAGATACTTGCTCTACTGCTTCATTGGCCACTGAATGTTATCAGCAAAATGTACTGACTGAAAGCAACCACAATGTAGTTTAGAGCCTATGGGCTGTCGAAGTGGTAATTTGGCTTACTTACTGTAATGAGCTTAATAAGATTTGGGGAGGTATGTTTCACAGACCCATGCTTTGCTAGTTTGGCAATTGCAAATTAAATTTTTAAGAATAAAAACTTCAGTAACATGCAGTCTAAGTTGGGATCAAGTACAAGGTACTGTTTTATTATTACAGAGAAAAAGGAAATCAATTTTAAAACTTTTTAAAAAATTTGGATTATTTCATTATAATGGAGTCTATGGGAGACAGCCATTCCGTAATTCGGAGTTTCTTTATAACGGGTTTCCGGATAACAGATCCCATAACTAATACTAATATAAAATCTAATTTAACTTACCAGAAATACTTTGGTTGAAATATGCAGTCAGATGTAACGAACACTTCTTACTCTAGTCCTAAAAAACATAAATTTGTAAAAATTGTTTCAACGGGCATGATTTTTAATTCTGCTTGCATTTTTAAGAATATATATATATATATATATACTATAATAGATACTATGTAATAATAAAAATTAAATTTTTTCACTAAAGGGAGTGCTGGTTTGGAAACTATTGGTGTATGCAAAAATTACCGTGCACCCCTCACTATTCTATATTGCCTTGGAGTGCTGATACTCATTGGAGAATTATATATATATGTATATATATATATATATATATATATATATATATATATATATATATATATATATATATATATATATATATATATATATATATATAAACAAGGGAAAGTTGTGCTCACCACTAGTTTTTAAAACCATTAGGCGGGGTGCAGCGAGGCTGTGACCACTTTGACGTAGTTGGCCAGCTTAAATATATTGCAATATATGGACAAACAATCCCTTTTTGTTTAAAGGGTAAGGCATTTTTCAGTAGCAGTATGCACAAAATGTCTCTGCCTTAAATATATTTATAATGGGTTGAGTGCTGAGGACTCTTGTAATTGTATATATATATATATATATATATATATATATATATATATATTTTATATATATATATATATATTATATATATATATATATTTTATATATATAGAGTAGACAAGAAAAAAGGCAGCACTCGTTGTATCAAAAAGTGAAAAAAGTGTATTTAAGTTAAAAGTTCATTACATGACCTGTTAGTGGCAGAACATCTCTCCGCCTGCGACGTTTCGGGCCTGCAGCGTGCCCTTTCTCAACCATAACAGGATAATGTCAGTAACACATGCCAAACATTTAAACATCTCAACAGGAAATGACATCAGGCTCATTAGCTGTCAGCATTTTTAACCCATTCTCTGCCATCCCTGTTGTTACATAGAGTCATAAGCAATTCACCTCTGGGAATTCAAAAATCAAATCTAACACACCTACTTCATGTCATGCTGCTACATTGTATCACAGAAATAAATACAGATCATAGTCCCTATTTAACCCGGATGGTGTCAGTGTCTTCAACCTGTGAATCCACCACACCTCCCTTTGCTTTAATTTTAATTCCCTATTGCCTCCAAATTTGAGGGGTGGAATTCCCTCCAGAACCATGTATTTTAATTGGTCTGCTACATGGCCAGCCTCTAGGAAATGTTTGGAGACAGGTAGCCTCATGTTTCCCAAATTGATAGAGGATTTGTGTTGAGATGTGCGTGACTTGACCATCTGTGTGGTTTCCCCAATGTATATGAAACCACATGGGCAAGTCAACGCATATATCACATATTTGGACACACAAGTAAAATGTCCTCTCAATGATATCTTTTCACCCGAACTGGGGTGTATAAAAGCTTCTCCTTTAATGACATGTGAACATTGTACACATCCCAAACAGGGATACAACCCTAGTTTTCTCCTTCCTAGGAAGGCATCACTCCGCTTGAATTACGTTTTAACCTCAGACGAAGTGACCATACCACCGATAGTTTTACCCCTTCTGTATGACATGACTGGAGGAGCCACAAATTCTCCTATTTGGGGATAAGCTTTGCTTAGAATGTGCCAATGGCGGCGTAAGACTTTCCCTATGTTGTCGCTGGAATTACTAAATTCAGATACAAACGGAATACGTTTGTTAGCCAAATCTGTATTCTTCCTGCCTGTCTGTTGTGTTACATTGCTCGCAATCTTCTTTTGTGCCATTTGAAGCACTTTCCCAGGGTATCCCCTATCCCTAAATTTTTTGCACATTAATTGACGTTGTCTCGCCCTTTCTTCAGTGTTGCTGACAATTTTGTCAACCCTCATCAATTGGCTAATAGGTATAGAATTTTTTGTATGTGGTGGATGGTTGCTATGGAAATGGAGAATCTGGTTACGGTCGGTGGGTTTTGTATATACTGATGTCTCTATCCCATTCATGGAATTCCTATAAACAAGCACATCTAAGAATTGTATCTTCTCAAAATCACAAGACAATGTGAATGAGATTGAAGGATGCATCGTTTGCAAAAAAACGTGAAACCGCGACAGGGACTCAGCATCACCCCCCCACAGCAAAAAAATATCGTCAATGTAGCGCCACCAGGCAATCACATGCCTGGTGTAGTCTACATTGCAATATACATGCTGTTCTTCAAGTTTAGCCATAAAGGCATTTGCATATGACGGGGCGACGTTGGACCCCATCGCCCCACACACACACACACACACATATATGTGTGTGTGTGTGTGTGTGTGTATATATATAGTTAATATATAGTATATATATATATAGATAGATATTCCTTTTTTTTAAATACATATTATACAACAAATAACCATGACATTTTAAACCATATAACATGTATTTGAAGACACCAGTGACTTTCTGTAAAACATGAGATTGGGGTATGTAATCAGCTATTAATGCAATATGTAACATTAATAACAGGTTCTCATTTTCATCTTAGCTTTATTTGGAGACATTCCCAGATATAAATTACATGGTTGAAATAAAATATCCAACAGTTGCCCAAGAGAATAAAACAGAAAATCATGAGTGCTCTATTTTGGAACAGCTCAAATGATACTATAAATTTTTCCCATTAGACTGTGCAGAACAAATTGGTTCTAAAGTGTAAATGAGCCTAATCTGACCAACTTGTGATTCTGAAACAGACAAAGCTATTTGCCGAATGCTTTCCAAAGTATTAGTTACACAACTACTTACTGATTCCTTACAAACTGTGATCTGTCTAACATGAATCAAAAGGGATTCGTCAACACTTAATTTTTAAAGTCACACATGAAAGCAAAATATCTGAGCACATCTGCATGATGCCATTCCTATGAAATGCAACATCTGGGTTTTACCCATTTCAATAATTAATACTATTGTTGAGTAAGACTGAAGGCACATTTCTGCTCTGGGGTAGGGGGGGGGGACTACCCCGGCCAGCACTCATTGACTGACATGGACTAATTTTGTCGGTGCTGGCATTTTTCAGGATTACAACACTAAAGTGAAAAAAATACAGCATGTGCCTACTTATTAAGGGGTTAGAAATACCACATACAATACAATGTATTAATAGTGTATACAGGTTTTTATTGCCTTCACAAAATAATGGACATACAATATCCTATTTTGGATTTATATACCATTAAACTATAAACCTTGCCAGTAGAATAGGTAAGAAAAGTTTGAGATGCTCTACCGGTCATGGCAAAAACCAGTAGACGCACGCACATTTGCGGCACTGCACACCACGGCGGGGTCGGGTGTGTGATCGGTGCAGGGGGCCCAGTCCAACCCTGTCTAAGTCTCAAGAATCTAATCGTTCACCATTGTTTGATATATTTTTTTGCACAAACTCGTTTGGATCAAGTACATGGTAATGTATAATTATTTGATTAGACTGCCTTTACGTAAATTGGTGTTTTCTGGATAACTATTCGCAAATCTGTATATATTTATATAAAATTTAAATATGAATGTAAATGCCTCAAAGTTCAATCCACCAAAAAAGCTGGCACACACATAAAGACATACATATACATAAAGACATCATTTAGTCCTGCAACGTCTAATGCAGATGGCTCCTTTCATTCTATTTTATTTTGCTTATTACATTTTGGAATCAGATGACATAAACTATAACATAAGCAATTCTTATCAATATTATCATTCAAAAGAGGATATGAGTAAAATGAAATCCGCATGCCTATAGATGCCAGACTGCAGTTAGAAAGAGGCAGATAATTAAATAAATAAGAGAAGTCTGGATTTTCATAGTGATTAGATCTGTCAGACAAACCTGTGTTTGATAAGGATGTGTAGTCAGATAACTTGGTTTAAACATATTGCTAGCTTTGATATTTAATATGAGGAATTGGGAACCACTCAGTCCATTTGCCATGAAAGACATTCACACAAATTTGTCAAGGTAATTAGGGAAATGTACATGTATCAAAAGTGAATGAAAATTATATAACTCATGTGTCACAAATTGCACCACTGTACCATCACACAACCCACAAATCCTTCAACCCTAATAAGCATCATATTGCATATCACTAGGCAGGCCCAGACTGGCAATCTGTGGATTATGGCAAATGCCAGAGGGGCTGCTATAAGGTGCCATAGAAAGTCACTATTTAGTGGGCTGGTGGGGGCTGTTTTGGGCCTCTATGTGGGCTGATTGGGCCTCTGTGTACCTGAAATGTCAGGGCCTATTTTGACTCTCAGTCCAGACCTGTCACTAAGCTATACAGTATATACAGAATAACTGAATCGTGAACTGATTGCCCACAATAAATAGTGGGGCACATTTACTAACAGCAGCCAATTTGCCCTAGTGCGGCAAGTGACAACCAAATGTTTACTTTGATTATTGTTTCTGAAGTTGGATGAACATAGTTAATCGCTCACTGGTTACAATGGGATACTGCACAGGTACAGAAATAGCCAGTTTTGATATCTGCATCAGAATAAGCTCAGAAATGAATGTTTGATTTACTGTATATGCAGCCTTTTCCTTTTTCCTCTAGCTTTCTTTCTCTTATCTGGCTCTTGTTACTTCATCACATCCATTTTTTTGCTCTCTCTCACACTCACTCTACATTTTGCCTGTCTCTAGCTAGAGAATGTCTTTCTCTAACTTACTGTTAACATCAATGGCCAATATCCAATAGGGGAAATGTAACAAAAGTTGGAAGCAGAATAATATTTGTATGAACAAAAACAATTTGCAATGTAATATAATATTCTTTATAACCAAGAATTGCAAATGTTAGTGCATAGTGCATTTTCTTTTAAAAACTGCTCAATAGTGGAATATTTTTTTGGGGAAGAAGAATAATAACATTTTCAGTAATACATTTTATAACATCCTGAGTTCTGGTGTAGAGTATAAAATCTTCAGTTTTGCACTAGTCCCACAATACTTTCATATCTTTGATAACAGCTGTAGTAGATTTCTCTTCATGAAAAACATATTTGCTCTGTGCCTTTATTTCTGTTAAGACTTTTACTACATTCCCACTAAAGTGACTTAAGAAGGTTATGTTGAACATCAAGGGGCAGAGTTACTAAGGGTCGAAGTGAATTTTCAAAGTTAAAAACTTCAAATTTCGAACTATTTTTTGGGTACTTCGACCATCGAATAGGCCTAAATTCGATTTCGACTCGAAGTAATAAAGTTCGACTTCGAAAATCGAAGTACTGTCTTTTTAAAAAAAGTTCGACTTTGACACTTTGCCATCTTAAACCTGCCGAATTGCTATTTTAGCCTATGGGGACCTCCTAGAACCTATAGCCAACATTTGGCTAAGTCTTTAGAAGTCAAAGGAAAATTGTTTGATCGATTAAATCGTTCGAATTGTTCCAATCGAAAGATTTCATCGTACGATCAAATGATTTTCCTTCGATTGAAAACGGCCAAATTCGATTAAAAAAAACTTTGACTTCGACATTCGAAGTCGAAGTAATCCAATTCGATGGTCGAAGTATTTTCCACTTCGAAATTCGACCCTTGATAAATCTTCCATCAAGTATAAAGTATACACTGTGCTGCAAAATTACCAGCAGAAGGTTTGGAGGAGTGGAGAGGAAAAAGTATTTTTCCATAGTTATATGGAAGAAATAGTTTGTTAACTTTTGTACCTCTTTTTTTTCTAGTCCTTGACAGGGATGTAGCGAACTGCCGATTTGGTGTTCGCGAACGCCGTTCGCGAACACCGGCAAAAAATGCGAACGTTCGCGGACAGTTCGCGAACTTCGAACACCCGCTAAAATCGTTCGATTCGAACGATCGAAGGATTTTAATCATTCGATCGAAGGATTTTCATTCGAATCGAACGATCGAAGCCATTCGATCGAATGCTTTTCATTCGATCGAATGCTTACAATCGTTCGAACGAATGGAAATCGTTCGATTTTTAGCGGTCGAAGGAATTCGAATGGTCGAATGGTCGAACGATTGAACGCGAACTCAAAATGCGAACGTTCCCAAACGTTCGCGAACATTCGGCGGACGCGAACGGTCGAAGTTCGCGCGAACTAGTTCGCAGCAGAACAGTTCGCTACATCCCTAGTCCTTGATTAAACAGACTAACAAAAAAATGTACCTTTTAAATTTACAGGTTGAACAAAGCAAGGTTCCTTTCTTTCTTTTTTAAGATAGAATTTGGATGTACTTGTTTTCCATTATGAAAAATGTGTTGTTCATCAATTCCTGACTTGTCACGGCTCATTATCTATAGATCATCATGAGCATCTTTGTGTTTAAAAAAAATATGCTACTGCATCTGGCCCTGTGCTTTCCTGCACCAAAGCACATAAACTTTTTAAACAAGACCGTATATTCTTCTAAATCATGTTAGATTTACACTAGTTCTACACTGAAATATTATAAAAATAATAAAATTAGGGTTTATTAAGTTAGTATCGGAGGTTATTTATACAGTAGAAGGTCTTTACAATAAAAAACTCCTTTCATGAACAAAACAAGTACTCCCCCGTGAACAGTTTATACCACTATATCCGCACAGAAAGACAATTGACTAATGAACTTAAAGCCAACATCATTGCATGTGCTAAAAACGAACATAATGTAAAATTAGTATTATTTGAAAATACCCTAATTTTGTAGTGATGTTTCAGAAGGGGCAACTATGATGTCTATGTAGCGATGCACTGCATGATGAACATATGTAAAAAAAATCTGTTTAATATATAAATATATATATATAATGTTCTGTGTGTTATTGACTGTTCCACTATACTTGGCTACTGATATTTGACTGCATTAAATGTATTTGTTCATTTTAAGCAAAAGCAAACTTGATTAGAACTGCAAGAAGTAAATCAATGCATACCTACGTTCCCAATCTGGTCTAAATGTCACCAAAGATAGAATGGAGAATAACATAAACCCTAAGCTAATATTTCATATTGTTCTGCACTAAACCATTGCTTACGCTAACAAAATGTCAAAATGTAGCTGAACAGAAAACTTTTTTTATTCTATCAATTACTATAAGAAGTGTTAAAAAAGACTGTGGAAAAAGTAAAAGGAGAAAACAAAGGCAAAACAATGCATAAAGCTTTGGGAAGCATGGAATACATTACAAAGAAGAAGAAAGATCAAGATAGAAAATCTACATTGTAATTAAAGTTATTAAAGAAATTGTTTTGCAGCAATGGAAAACACAGAATGTTTCATACTACAGATTATATCTTTTCTTATACCAGACTCTCTGTAAATAGTTTTAAAAACGCTTAAAAGACGTTGCTACATACACTATTTTGTATTCAGTTGAATGCCATAAAAATATGAGATTTAATAATTAATTTATAAATTCTGGGGAAAAGATCACGCATTCCACAGAGGTTCCCTCAAAGTCCAACACATCTATAGCTAGCTTTATTCAGATTTTGCCTTCTTCCCAAGTAGTCTGTGGAGTCCTTGGGTTGAAAACATGGTCAGTACCATGGACAACACCTGAACAAGCAGTGGGTGCTTTACATGCACAAAGAGGAGACAAGATATTGCTGTCACTTCAAAGGAAAGATTACATCTTTTAACACACAAGTCTCCCATGAAGCATGAAGCAGCTGGCTTATTAGCATTGTCTAATTCATTTAACATTTTAAAATTGTATTTATTTGTAATCAGTACATTTTATTTAGTTCTAATTAATATTGTTTAATGTAAAAAAAAACAGCTTGAACACCTCTGACTAAATTGAACATTTATTTTCTAGATTGTTAGTATAATCTGGGTGCACCACTACTATGTTCAGTTTCAAGCCACTTCTGTTGCTGTCTTGTTTTATATGGTCTCTTGATGTCGAAAAATATTTGAATGATACTTTTTTTTAATACTTATCTTTATACTTTAGCATTTAATCATTTGATAAGTAGATGTTGACCTGAAATGTAAAATGTAACCAGAACAGCTAAGCACATGAGCATTAAGCACATCCAGTGGGTTAACTTTGCAGTGCTGAAAATATGACAGATCAGTTAGCCAGATTCTGTGATTTTTTTATGCCTCATGTTAATTATGCTTTTAAATCACTTTATACAAGTATTGCAGTTTTCTGTAAGAATTTGCATATATGACACTAGCCATAGAACAGATTAATAATTTCTGTCTGAGGAAGACATAGCATTATATTTCTTATAGCCATTTATCACAAGACCTGCCCATTTAAAAGATAATTTGCATGCAATATACTGGCACTTTTAACAAATGGTGACAGCTGCTACTGACATATTTTGGGGAGTATTTGTAATGTTAGGATGGTCTTATGGCACATAATACACAGTCAGGAAGCACATTTATTATTAATACACAGTCAGGAGAATAAATGCAGCAAATTGTAATATTTTTAGGAGATTTTCAGAAATGTCATAAAAACCGCTGCCTTTAGCAGAGTTTTGCAGTTCGGTAATTTGGAGTAAAAATACAAAAATACAAAAGTACCAATTTTGGATTTGTCAGAATGTGTACTTCCCAAAAATATATGGTTTTCAAGGATCCCCATAATTTTTTGTAGCTTTTACCCCACATAAAACTGGCAGTGTTTATAAATTAAGGTAAATGTAACCCATCAAATAAGTATGCACAAGGTAGATTTTGGGGTTTTTACATGCCATGTACTTCGATAAATGTATGTACATTGGGTATCAAACTGTTCAGCGGGCCCCAGGTGTTCATATTTAGGGTGTTTTATCTTGGTACCTAATGATATTTGGGAGATAAGATGCTGCAAAGTGGACGTTTTGAGGTGATTTTTGGGAATGTTACCAAAATCAGCAACTTTAGGAATGCTTTGCAGTTTAGTTCTTTGGAATAAGCAGATGTATAATCTATTTTGTATTCAGGGGAATGTTTACTTTCCAAAAAGATAAGGTTTTCCAGGGTGAATGTATGAACATACTTTTTTCTACATGTGCCCCTCCAAAAATGCTGTAAATGTGTTAATTTAGCAGTATCTGAAATTATAAAACTGATAGCTTGAATGGGGTGTCTTAATTTTTGGGCCCTATATGTCATATGCTTAGACATCAAACTGTTTAGAAGACCCCAGACATTTATATTTTGGGTGTTTTACCTTGGTACCTAATAATATGTGGGAGACAAGATGCTGCAAGTTGGAAGCTTTCAGGAGATTTTTGGAAACATCACCAAAATTGCCAAATTTAGAAATGTTTGTGGCTTGGTGCTTTGGAGTAGAAAGAGTTGCATATGCATTTTTTTAAATTTAGAAGCCTATATCTTGTTACAGAAGTGGAATTATACCAACATTTTAGCATATTTTAAAGCTTAGGTTGTCCTGAAAAAATGTTTTCCTGGGAAAACTAAAAGAGCCCCCCAGGAAGGGCCCCTAAAGTGCAAAATGTTCCAAATGCATCACATGGCTCTACCCCAGGGTTTTACCACACTTAACTAGGAGACTGTTCCTACAGAAAATCTCTTGCATAACACTATGGAAGTTAGACCTGACTTATTAATATCTCTACATTTAGACTGTAAGCTCTCTGGGGCAGGGACCTTGTCCTTTTGTCTCCTTGACAATAAGCACTAACTATACAATATGTACATTGTACTTTAGTACTTATTTGTAGATATTATTGCATTGACCCACTGATTGTTCTACTTATTGTTCTGCTGTACAATGCTTTACCCTCAAGGAGCGCTATACAAATAAAAATATACATACATACATAAATACATACACACCATGCATAATAATCTTTGTTTACAGCACTAAACAGTCAATCCCTATTAGTCAATTTACTCGGGTGCGTAGACTAGTAAGTGATCCTATGACGAGAGATTTTCAAACTAAACAAATGAGAACTAAATTTAAACAGAGGGGATATCCATCTAGAGTATTAGACAGGGCAGAAAAAATCATTGATCACAGAAAGGTTAAGAAAACAAAGGGGTCTAGGATCACCTTTGTGACCCAATATGGACCATTGAGCAAGCAGGTCAATACCATTTTACGTAAACATTGGTACATACTACGTAGGGCATACCCTATGGTGGGAGAATTTGCTTCCCCTCCACTGATATCATACAAAAAGGGTACTACTATTGGATCTAAAGTATCTAGATCCCTAGTTCAAAAGGGAGATACTCAAGGTAATACATTTCTTGGTGCCAGAAATACGGGTATGTACCAATGTTTAAATTGTATACAATGTAAATATGTGATAAAGGGAAAAACTTTTGTACATCCAAGCACTGGCGAGACTATACAGATTAGGGGATATCATACCTGTTTGTCCCAATATGTGGTATATGCTATTGTGTGCCCATGTGGCAAGATTTATGTTGGGGAAACTGTTCAGAAAGTTAAGTCACGGATTTCGCAACATAAGTCTACCATTAAATCAGGAAATTTGGCGTTGCCACTTTCAAGACATTTTAAGGAATTTGGCCATACGGTCGACCAGTTAAGATTCATGGTGTTGGAAACTGTACCTCCACTTAAGAGAGGAGGGGATCGGGAACTGAGATTAAAACAAAGGGAAGTTTGGTGGATCAATAAATTAAATTCACTCCACCCACATGGTCTTAATAGAGACTATGATCTATATCTGTTTCTTTGATAATTGAAGGATATCAGAAAAGATGTGTCTAATAATTGCCTATGTATATATATATCTGTAAGGCTATGTACATTCTATGCAGGTTACAGGGTGGAATCCCTATAGAGAGTATGAACAAGAATGCACTATGTCACTTCCCCTGCTGGACTATAAAGGACGCTATGGACTTTGTATGCACTTTTACACCATTGTTTCACATGGCTTGAGAAAGAGCCTTTTCGGCTCGAAACGTCGCTTCTATGTATGTGCACATATATGGTGATGTAATTGTTTTACTATTTAATACAACATATTGAGCATTTATGGCGAGTGCTGTTTCTTTATCGAACTATTGACCTGCTTGCTCAATGGTCCATATTGGGTCACAAAGGTGATCCTAGACCCCTTTGTTTTCTTAACCTTTCTGTGATCAATGATTTTTTCTGCCCTGTCTAATACTCTCGATGGATATCCCCTCTGTTTAAATTTAGTTCTCATTTGTTTAGTTTGAAAATCTCTCGTCATAGGATCACTTACTAGTCTACGCACCCGAGTAAATTGACTGATAGGGATTGACTGTTTAGTGTGTAAGGGGTGATTGCTTGCAAAGTGGAGTATCTGGTTTCGGTCAGTGGGCTTAGAGTATAATTTAGTTTGTAAACCTCTCTCCCTGTAAATTAGAATATCCAAAAATGACACTTCTTTATGATCACAAATTCTGGAAAATTTGATGGAGGAATGAAAACCATTGAGTCGTTCGTGGAACCGCGATAGGGAGCCCATGTCACCCCGCCATATAACGAAAATATCGTCGATATATCTCCACCAAGCTACACAATGTGCCCGGTATAGATCATCGCGATATACGTATAGTTCTTCAAGCCAAACCATAAAGGTATTGGCGTATGAGGGGGCGACATTGGATCCCATCGCGGTCCCACGCAACTGTAGATAAAATACTTCCTGAAAAACGAAGTAATTCATCCTCAATATGATTTCTAGTGCCTCCAGAAAAAAATTAATTTGCATATCCTGATATTGTTCACTCCCACGTAACAACCATTCACAGGCTTTTAAACCGTCATTATGCGGTATCGAAGTGTACAAACTGGACACATCAAATGTGGCCAGTATGACATCTTCTTCATCTTGTATTTTTAGACTATCCAGTCTTTCCAAAAAGTGACCACTATCTCTCACAAATGAGAGAGTGGTTGTTACCAAAGGTCCAAGAATCTTGTCCAAAAAAATGGCCAACGGACAGAAAATTGAATTAATGCCCGATACAATATGGTGATGTAATTGTTTTACTATTTAATACAACATATTGAGCATTTATGGCGAGTGCTGTTTCTTTATCGAACTATATATATATATATATATATATATATATATATATATATATATATATATATCGGAAGGTAGGCGAGCACACACAGGTCTTAGTAGAAAAACAAATGGTGTTTATTAAACAAAAAAACTAACGTTTCGGCTAGCACTCTAGCCTTTCTCAAAGGCTAGAGTGCTAGCCGAAACGTTAGTTTTTTTGTTTAATAAACACCATTTGTTTTTCTACTAAGACCTGTGTGTGCTCGCCTACCTTCCGATATCCACTATTATTTTGCTGTTAGCACCCAGGCAACAAGACCGTATAAACGAGCAGTGCTGGCTTCTTCCGCTCATTATATATATATATATATATATATATATATATATATATATATAGACTTCTAAAGCATAGTTTTATTGCCATTTGCAAAACCTATATTATAATAATATAGGTTTCCTCCATATGTTCTAACTCTACTTTTTGGAGTGTCACAACGGAAACAGCATTCCTACTCTTAGGATTACTTGAAGTTTAACACTCTCTGTGGGAGTGAGAAACCTTAAACAAAATGTTTTAATAAAGCAATGGTGCATCTAAAGATTGATATTCATTCACAATGGAGATGCATTTTCCGAGCAGTCAGTATCCCTTTAAAAGGTGTAAATGACTTTGAAGCGAAAGCTAACATACTTTATCAAAATATTAAGTATGCGTTGAACTCAATCTTTCCTTTTCACTGAGCAGTTAACATTATGGTACTTAAAGTCCTTTAATTTTTTTCTTTAATTACTCCAGTTCACTTAATTCTACTCAGTAACTGGGGCATGATTCCTGGGAAGGCCAGCATCTGTGTAGCAAATTGTAAGAGACATCTAGCAGTTGTGACCTAAATTCATGAAATAATATGCAAAGATTTAGATGATGTTTAATTCTAAGCCCAGTTTTAGAAACTTTCATTTTCCAATGCCGAACAAAAACACAAAATCTAAACAGCTATAATTAACAGGGAACCTTTTCAAAATGTTAAATGTCAAATGTATTAAATGCATGTTAAAAATGGGTCAACGTTTTGGTCTGTTCCAAGACCTTGATCAAGACCAATAAATATATATATAATATATATACTGTATATATATATATATATATATATATATATATATATATATATATATATATATATATATATATATATATATATATATATATATATATATATATATATATATATATATATATATATATATATATATATATATATATATATATATATACAGTATATATATTATATATATATTTATTGGTCTTGATCAAGGTCTTGGAACAGACCAAAACGTATATATATATATATATATATATATATACACACACAGACACACACACACACACATATTCACAACCAAATATCCAAGCAAACACACATTTGGATAATTGTTATCCATATAATCACAACAACATGCATCATGCTAAATCCCTACACATGTTTAGAATTTGTAAATTAAGTTGGAAGCCTAGGGTTGCCTCTAACAAATGCCAATACATTATTTATCTCTGCGTTCAGTAAAACAGTTTTCAGTTAGTCTTTTCTGGTTTATTCAACAAAATCAAGGTTTTTCAAAACAGCTGTGCAGTATATGCATCATTTTACAATGACTTTGAGAGGAACTTGTGTAGTCACCGATAAAAAAGTGAGTAAACACTAAGGGGCCGATTCACTAACTTCGAGTGAAGGATTCGAAGTAAAAAAACTTCGAATTTCGAAGTTTTTTTTGGGCTACTTCGATCATCGAATGGTCTACTTCGACCTTCGACTACGACTTCGAATCGAAGGATTCTAAGTAAAAATCGTACGACTATTCGACCATTCGATAGTCAAAGTACTGTCTCTTTAAAAAAAACTTCGACCCCCTAGTTCGGCATCTAAAAGCTACCGAAGTCAATGTTAGCCTATGGGGAAGGTCCCCATAGGCTTGGCTAACTTTTTTTGATCGAAGGATATTCCTTCAATCGTTGGATTTAAATCCTTCGAAACGTTCAAAAAATTGGCGAATTCAAATCCTGCTGAAAAAGGGAAAGAGACGAATCCTAGTCTAATCTCAAACCAAATCCTGGATTCGGTACATCCCTAGTAAATACGATATAAATGGTTACCAACAAATAATAGAAGTTGGAGTGATCAAAAATTAAACTTGCATGTCAAGAGATCATAGATGGAAAAATTGTGTCAAGGAATGACTTTATACACATTATCTGCAGAGGTGTTTAAGGAGAAAGAAGTAATGATGTGCCAGGAAATACTTAAAGGGATTCTGTTATGATTGTTATGATGTAGATTTTATTCCTAATTTACACTGTTTACACTGCAAATAATTCACTCTACAATATAAAATGTAAATCCTGAACTAGCAAGTGTATTTTTTTTAATTTTTAATAAAAAAAATGAGGCAGCCATCTCAGGTCATGTGCTTTCAGAAAGGCTGCTGAGGGGAAAAGGGAGGGGGTGATATCACTCCAACTTGCAGTACAGCAGTAAAGAGTGACTGAAGTATATGAAAAGCACAAGTCCAAATTAATGGGGGTAGCTGGGAAATTGACAAAATGTCTAGCCCCAGGTTAGATTTCACAATTAAATATAAAAAATCTGTTTGCTCTTTTGAGAAACAGATTTCAGTGCAGAATTCTGCTGGAGCAGCCCATGACAGTATCCCTTTAAAATCGTTTCCCAATTTATAGTATGTTGGAAATGCCCAAAAATGTGCATATCACCAACTACCTGCAGTTCGATTACAATTAATTATAGTATCAAATGATTTATAGCATTCTAGTGCCAGGAAAAAGATATGCAGAGGCAAGACTAGAATTGCTAATAAAATATTTTATTTAAATGTTCATACTCTTTCTTTTCTTGATCTCCAAATGCCAGAACTTTCCCTAGTATGTACTGTAGGTGGGGCCAATTTAATGTTATCAGTATGAAAATACGATTGCAGTCTACTAAATATTTCACAACACCAATAAAAGCAATATATACATTACTGTAAGCATAATATCATAATTATTAATTTAGGTGAATTTAGTATTTATAGGGAAAGAACCCTCTATATGTAATTAATACAGATGTAACTTCTGTTTAATTAACAACTCAATAATGTCAAAATTAGCTCCAAAATGATATATATATGCCATTATAACAAACAGTTCTAAAGTCAGAATTCATCTTTTAAATGTGGAATGTCTTCACAAAATTAGCCCTGTATAAAGAATATTTTATGAAAGCAGACATGATTGCGAAGACTTACACTACAACCACATTAAATAGATTAAAAACACACATTTTAAATATTTGCTATCAGCAATACTACTTATACTACTACTACACAAGCCAGCCAAGTCCCTAAATAGAAACACATCAATGACATCTTTCCCACAGACAAGTCTTTCTAACCCAAAGCGAAGAAGCTCATTCGTTTATTTGATGTTAAATTACAATCTAAAAGCCAAAACTATGACTGTGACCTTCAATTTATATAAGATAACAAAAACATGATCAATGCTATAAAAGAAGACCACAGTGCAAATGGAAGCAAAACTTGGTGAAAATACTAACAAGCTGTCAAACAAAGGCCACACTGTGATTTTTAGTTGTCAAAAACATTTATAGGGAATCATTCTAGCATAAAAAGGGTTTTTTTCAATGTCAGCTATTATTGGGCATATTTATCAAAGGTCAAGTTATAGAGTTGTTTTTAAATCGAATGAACTCAAAACTGGAATAGTATCTTATTTAGGAAAAAAGTTGAATGTCTAAAACTCGATCGAATGTTACCGACTCGAAAACTTGAAATCGAATTTGAATCATATTAGAATTCAACAAACTTAAAGGAAGGCTATTAACATCAGGAAGGCTATTAACATCTTCAAATGGATCACTGGACTTCTGTTATTGACTTCTACATGAACTCAGCAGGTTTTAGGTGGCAAATAGTCGAATTTGAGATGTTCCCAGAGTCAAGGTATTATAAATCTCGAATTCGAATTTGGATTATTCACAACTCGAATTTGTGAGTTTTGACCAAAAATCCAACTTGAAAATTTGAATTTACAATTCGAACCTTAATAAATATGCCTTAATAAGTCACAGACCTCAATAAAGCAAAAAGCAAGAAGACAGACTTGATATTTCTTTTTTCAACATAATACTTAATGTCAATTCAAAATTCAGTTTCGAGTATTATCAATTTTTATGCTTGATAATTTAAATTCTAAATCTATAATTAATTAATGACAGTGATATTTCTCAAGTAAGACTCTTTACAATCCCAGTTTCACACCCCTTTACAGCAATTTCAAGGTTTAATGCATGCCCAGTAAAATGAATGTGGTGTTTTGGTCTAATAAAGCAAATTTAAAATGTCTAACTCTTACCCCCCTACATGTTACATGTAGATTATTCTATGTAAAATAAACCCTTACACACCCACATAATGCAGGCGTCAGGCATTTCTTTTGAAATGCTAGATGCAGAATTCAGTTTTAATTAGCACCTGTGAACACGTTCACACTAACATTTTATGGTATTATCACTTCCCTTTCACATATCTCTTCTTGTCAGAAAGGAAACTGTATCAATATACATTTTGTTAAATGAATATACATTAGAAATTTTGAAAGCCTAACACAGAGATTTTGTTTATACTACTACAATGATTTTAACTCCTGAATCCTGTGGCATATATAACCTATAACTTCAGTGGCCATGTGTCAATGACACATTGTTAGTCTGTTGTGTGAGTGGAGATTTGAATTATTCATGAATAGTATTTATTTCATTTGGTGAAATATACCAATTTATTATTTTAATAGTCTTTCAGTCCTATGTGCAGGCCAACACGGGGGCTTGCTCTGGTGTCATAAGAACCTCCAGAGGTTGTAAAGAACAAGCAAAAAGTGAATCATCCTAAACATTTGCTTATACAAAGATACACCTTAAACTTATGCCTAGCCATGCCAAGAAAACAGTTCAGCTGGACAATTTTAGTATCCCTTTATTATATATTTTGTTCTATTTTTTTGCCTATTGCTTGTCACTTTAAATGAAAATTAATTTGAAAGTTAACTCGGATATTATGTTCTTTATCATTTGAAGTGACACATTCTTGTTAGCATTTTTCTTTCTGGAGTCAGAGCTTTTCATACAGATGTGATGCAATGTGTCCCTCTTTGGTCACTTAAAATGCTGGGATGGATGTCATATTACCTCTCCCGGAATAGTCAGTCCACTGTATATTCCAGAATGCTACAGAAAAACTGCTCTTCACAGCAACCACATCAGGATAGAATTAAATTATGCAGAAATAGATGAGTCATTGTTACAATTACAATGACAGCCTGTGTGAAATCCAAAATAAATTGGGGATGTAATTTGCAGCATAAAAGAAATTCAGACATTGACGTGCCGGTCCAATGCCTTAAAAATGTCCCTGCAAATAACAGCTAGGAATGCTACAACTGGCACTATACAAGAAATGAATGATTAATTGTCAGGCAGTTTAGGTAACATTTAGCCAAGAAAATAGCTCTGTTTTTAAGGCCAAATTTGCATTGTACTGTGGGAAAGACTCCATTGTTCAGATGGTATCAGAGATGATAACTGCCATTATAATATGAATGTAATGCCAAAATAGAGTGCAGCGAATTCTCTAATTTAAGTTATCTCTTTTGCAGGATAAAAATCTCCTGAGCATCTTTTATTATCCAGAAAATACCAATCTGTGGCCATTTATTCCAACTAATGGCTTGGCAGGCTCTTTGAATTTTAGCTGTATTTATTCTGGTATAAATGTAAAAGAGAAAGAGATCCCCTACCATATCATTCTGGTCCTAGTAAAGCGAATATATATATAAAAAATAAATACAAATTTAAGGACTAGGACAAGAATAGACATTTTTTCCACCCAAGCTGTGTAACCATACCTGCCAATATTTTTAAAATAGAAAGAGGGACATGCCCATTTTATGGCCACACCCCCGATTAAAGGTTATGAAAGTATGATTACATTTCTCTGAGTTTTAGGGCCATGTTTTATGTGTTATAAGAGCTTTGCTAATGAAGGTGAAATTGCCCTTTGAGCTACAAGTCTCAGTGCTTCTAAGAGACTTGTTTATCTTAAACAGTTACAAATGTATCTTTGCTTATCTTAAATGCTTAGTTTTCTGGGCTCTCTGCCAAAAACACCTCTTATTTTAATTATATATTTCAGAAACTTTGTATCTTTCTCTGGCTTCAGTGCAGGAGATCAAAGAGAAACTATGGACTTTTTAATACAAATCCAGGACTGCGGGCTGAGCTGTCAAAATCAGGACTGTCCCACAGAAAACCGGACAGTTGGCAGGTATAGTGTAACTACTAGTGGGTGTTAATATTTGTAGCCATAATACACTTGCACAAAACAATTCTACTTTTGTCATGAATGCATTTAATTAGTGTTATCAGTTCATAATTAAGCAGTTTCATATCCATGGGTTCTTGGAAAATATTTTATATCTAGCTCGCTAGATTTTTTTAACCCTTTAAAAAATCTTGAATATTGCTAGCATCCACAAATAAACCTCAAGATCAGTCACCCTGCAACAACATCATGCAAAGCTCAAAATTCTATGATGGCAAATATAGCATTAGCATTATAAGCCCCTTGGGGTGTAAAATGTGTTTAGATTCTCTTTTCTACAGAGACATTTCTGCGCACTACAAACCCTCTGTGAAAGAGAATGATTATTGATTAGTCGATCATCATTAACTGACTTATTCAGCACGACTAAAATGGCTAGCATGAGAATGAGAATGATCCCTTGACACAGACACAATGAAGTCATTTCTCTTGTGTGAGAAATAAAATTGATCCAGCAGAACATAATGATTCATTGACCTCTTTTTAGAGTCAGTATTTCATAGAGACTTTAGAATACTAAGGCTTTTTTGATCTTTTTTAAAAGAAATTTCATATGGTGTACAGTGCCTTTTAAATGATAGTAGGGATGCAGAGGCAGAGCAAAAGGGTTCTTTAAATCACTGTAACTACTGCTTATTATTCCATGAGCAAATCCCCGAATGTGGAGTTTGCAAAAAAAAAAGGAAAAATCTATATTCCTATAATTTTATTTCAAAAATGTTTATACACTTAACAGGGATTTAGTTAAAGGAGAATTCAAAAGAAGGTTGATTATATCTGAAGATATACAGTATTTGCTAATCAGCTATATTTGTGTAGTAGTCTATAGTCCGTCTGTTACTTATGTGCATTGTGTGTTTGCTGAGATCTTTTATCAAGGGTTATATGTTTTAAGATGTCACTCCCAAGGGGACCAGGTTTTGGAAATGTCCTTCACTGTGAATTATTGCATGTGTTGCTAATAATGTGCTTTCATTTTTTAAAAAAATATTAAAGGGACAGTAACAACAATAACAACAAGTGCATTGGCAAAACGGGTGTGTTTGCTTCAGAAAATCTACTATAGTTTATATAAACAAGCTGTAGTGTACCCACTGGGGCGGCCATTCAAGCACAGGACACATAGTAGATAACAGATCAGTTCTGAAGAATCCTGTTGTATACTACAGAGCTTATCTGTTATCTGCTGTGTATCCTGAGTCTTTTTTCTTTTTTCAGCCTTGAATGGCTGCCCTGTGGCTACACAGCAGCTTGTTTATATAAACTATAGTTGTGTTTCTGAAGCAAACACCCCAGTTTTACCAGTGCAGCACGACTGACAGACACACAGACAGAGTTACAGGCATATTAATTTATATAACTTGTTTTGATATTAGTAGAGACATGGGCAAAGCACAAAAGCCTATGAAGCAAGAAAGCCAACATTAAAACTTAAATGCTGCAGAAGATTAAAGTAGTCTTAAAACTACTTTAGTTTATTAGTGATCCAGTAAGCCTAGAGTTCTTACAGGACAAAAAGAACAAGGCAAGTCTTATTTTATTGTAGTTATGTGCCAGCACAAATAAAATTGCCTTGAGGAGATTTTTTACAACAGGGAGTTTTGGACTGCAATTAGTCATGAAAAATCATTCATTAAAAATGAAGCATCATTGAGGCAAAAGTAGGAGCATTAAAGGAGAACTAAAGCTTAAGCAAAGAGGTAGGCTAGACATGTTGTATATTGTGTTTTGGGTTTCTGTACCAGACCAAGGCAACCACAACCTCATTAGCTTCTTCTTATCTTCTTTTCTGCTGATTCACTGCACATGCTCTGGGCTGCTGTCAGTACAGGGACTGACTCAAAATATACAGTATACATAGGGTAAAACTAAACAAATGCTTTTCATCAGATTTTGTGGGTCAGATTTTATCTGACCCAAAAGGCATTTAACACAGAATTGCTTAAAATCATATATTTAAAAGCATGGAAATGTACTAGAACTGTTCTAGAAATGTATTGGAAATGTTCTAAGAACATGCAAGCTCCAAGAAGAGTGTGTTCTTCTACAGCTGAAAACAACCTTCTGCTACATGAAAATAATAATCAAATGATTCTACAACATTTTGTATAGTGCATGCAAGCAGATCTTACAGGGGAAAAAAATATTAAGAAGCATGATCTCAGGAATGACAAAAAAGGAAAGAAAAGATGAGAGAAAGAATCAATGATATGATGTTGTGTAAACTTATAATGAAATAATATGTTCAATATGAGATGAGGATTACACAAAATTATAGGTTATTGCTTGTAACTTCATCCATAGCAGTAATACATGAACATGTATTTCTTCCTTATGTCATGTTGATACTAGAATGCTTTTATTCTTAGGGATAGTACAGCTTGATTTTAAAACGTTCAATAATGTTATTAAATATTACACTTTTTACCTTATGATATGAATCATGTGTCATCTAAATAAATATTGTCCCCTACTGTATGTTGTCCTTTACTTCAACCTTCCATCTGTCCTCTGCTTCTCCTGATCCCCATGACCTACTACCACCCAAATGGTGTTAATGAGACACAAACCTAGACATCACCAACAACTGAAAGTTAACACTAGGAATTTAGGTTAGAAACAGCTGGCAACAAGATGGAAATAGCTGGATCAGGATACCTTTTTGCACACTGGAGTCAGGGAGGAGGTTTCGATATGCAATTTTGGACACATGCCTGCCAATTTCACTTATTCCAATAAAACAGATTGCCAGCTATTGGCCCTTCTCTTTGTACATCGTCATGGCTCTTGAGAAGTAACAAAGTACTCAAAGTACTCTTTGGAAGTTCTTTTGTGCATGGCAATTATATGCTCTGCACTTTATATTGGATGCTTAGTCTATCACAGAGTAGTAGTAGGCCTGGATTTGTGGTGAGGACACAAAGGCCCGGGCCTAGGGCAGCAAAACGGTAGGGTCGGCGTGCCGCCCAGCTGAATTGTAAAACGAGCTAATCGCCAGTGCTCTGGCACATGCATATGCACCCTCCTGCGGGGGGGCAGGAGGTTGCACGAAAATTTGACACAAAGCAGCCTTGGAGCGCTGAAGAAAGGAATCCGGGCCTAGGTGCAAGTACTTTATGCAATACATTTCACAATATTGTGCCCTGCAGCTCTCTAGCATGTGTACTCTTGCTTATGGTATGCATTATGTTCATACTTTTTGGACATCATGAACTTCTGAATGTTCGTTGGTGCCAGTATACTCTATAAGTCAAATTGGGGGACACTGAGCTCACTACACATTGTAAACAATGCCTTTTATTCACCTCCATATGCCACAACAATCTTAAAAAGCAAGCAAGTCTGAAAATGCCCCTTAGTACAAATGCACCACAGACTATTTAGATGAATGCAAATTGTTTTTTTGATTAAAAAATGCTTGGTATGTGCTATTAGTAATCATGAGGCCATCTGTGGTATTTTAAATGCTGAAATAGGTAACTCTGTAAAAAATGAATAATGCAGTTTTAGTATTTTTAAAGCCACTGCAAATTTACAGAAAACTTTTGATGTATAAAACTAGACACAACTTTGTAATATTTGGGGTCATTTAACATTTCCCTGGACACTGTATTTATTTGGGAAGAGCAGGTCATTCAGCTCCAGTCCAAATGCAATCAGGATGAGAAAGGGTGCAAAATGTAAATACATAGGTGCTTAAGCCTGTGTTTTTTTTTAATTTGGACCCGTTATCAACCTTTGTAAATGGGCTCCTCTCCATTCTGTGAACATTACCGACTGTTTCCGATTTTACATGAACAGTTCAACAAAGCAGTTTCAGTTTAACATAACCGCCTAGTAGTGAGGAGTAGAAATGACAACCACATCCACTTTCTAAAACCAATAGCATCTGAAAATATGAGCATCTGTTAAATATAATCAATCTATTAATTTAATTTCCCTTGAAATTTTACATTAAATCCTCAAAAGCTCGATATATCTTTAAATATCACTTATGTGGTCATACTCATTCTTTAGAAATGATGGAGTATACTTTACTATTGCTATAGCAGATATTTTTAGAGGCTTAGAGCTTGTGGCTTTAACATCAATGTAAGGTGTGTATTATTAGGCTCTATTGGTTTTTCACACACAAGAAAATAATAAAACCTAAACACTGATAATGTCTCTACCCCATTCAAATATTGTAATTGGCATAAAAGCACACTGAGGGAGTAACAGAAAATTGGTGCCTTTACTCTTGTGTGCTGTGCTCAGAAGACCATTGTTTTGAATTGTTGTTCTTCCCCACTGAGCATCTTTTCATGTGAAAAGAACATTCAGAAAGTCTGGAGAACGGACAATAGTTATTTTAATCTTTTGGCTTTATATATGAATCTGGCTGTGAACTTTTATTAGCAAAAACGTTTTCTGCTCTGATTTAATTCTTATGGAAACAGTAGGAATTAAGTACAAAGCAAAATTATTTTTTAATTTATTTTTGAAGAATTCATTTTATTATTACGTACTATTTTATTTTATTTATACTGCCTAATTGTCTAAGGAAAATAGCATTAGAAATGAATGAAACTAGATTTGGGCCAGCTTTCAGACGAACAAATTCCAGAGGGACGTCCGCAAAGTGGCTGATGCTAACAAAAATTTGCCAGAAATACCATCCGCAGGGACATAGCCATCGGCTTTGAGGACAAATTTCTAGCAAAATTGCAAGCGAACCAGGCGAATGATCATTACTCTGCAAATTCACTAAAGTGCGAATCTTACATAACGTTACACCAGAATTTTTTTCACTGATCAGATGAAGCTACATCCTCCTCCATCTTATGTCAGTGACATCATATCCTGTATGCCAGAGTCATAAAATTATATATAAAAAAAAATGCTGGCGTTTTTCATATTTTAACGCGTGACTGTGTTTAAAAGTTGCAACTATTAAAATTTTTTGTTTGAACATTTTTTAAACCATTTGAGGGGCATACCACTTTTGTTTTAGGGTGGGCTCATGTCTCTGGCATTAGAGGATCTCTTTTGTCATTATTTTGCTTCCTTGGACATTTTTAATAAGTGGCCACTTCAAGCATTTGCACCAAAATCTATAATAAAGACACATATATGACCCATGTGTACCCGACCTATTCAAATTGACCTAAGTGTACTAACAAAGTTTTGTTAGGCAGAAACGAATGTTAGTGAAAGTTCGCTAGGAAATGCTTGCACCGATGAATTTACATACGTTATTGTTTTAATATACAAATGTACGTAAGTTATGCAACATAAATGACATCACTAAGCACTGATTATAACTAATGACATCACTAAGCACTGTTTATATGGATATATTGTGATGATTCAAACACTATTAATAACAAACTCTGTGATCTCTGAGAATCAATTTGAATATAAAAATAAGATTTTCTAGATACATGACTTTTTTTTTTTTGTGCTGACATCTTTCCTGTTATTCTTAGTGAGATGCTAAACAACAGAGTAGGATCGTGGTAGAAATTATCATAAATCTTTATGTCATGCAGCAGGTATTCATTAAGCTAAGGAAATCAGACTTGTTATTTTCCAGCTGTTGAAAACATCTTGCCCCTGGCACAGTCAAAATGAGGAAAATTTAACATGCGTGCAAGTGTACTGGGTTTTAGAATAACACACATGGCCAAGTCAATTAGACATAATATGTACAGGTACCTGTTATGCAGAATTCTCAGAACCTAAAGCTGAAAAATGCACGTTATAGCTTTATATTCTACTAAAATATTTTTTTTTGTTTTTCGGCAACATAAATGATGACGTTTCCCAAGCATAATGACTGGAACAAAAAGACAAAAACAAAATCCTTACTTTATTTTTCTCTTTCCAGTGTTATTGGAAACAACTTGCTTGCCTTCTCCCTTACAACGTTTCTGTAGACTTCGGGAACACAAACATCTTAACGTTCAAGTATCAAAAGGTCCAGTTCACTAGAAACAAAACAAACTGATTTTATTACATTTTGCACCATACTTACTATATCTACACATTCAAAATGTACAACTTGATGTAATAGTGTGAAGCACAGTTTAGGTCAAGATTCCTGGCCTATACAGCATCCTCAGCTACAGAGTTTAAGCACAATATAAGCTGGGCATTGGTATATTATTCAAGATCCAGCAATAGTTTGTATACAGTATTCATATTCTCCTACAGTACGTTAAATGTTACCCTGCATGCGTAAATGAAACCATTCTCCGAATAGTCCTGACTGCAAGTTCTGCAGAGTTATTTTAATAAAATGTTTAAAGTTTACTAGCTGCTAAAGGCTGAATAATTCTGCTCTACCAATCTAACTCTGCTCTGGGTCTGCCTCATTTCATTCAACATTTTATAAAAACGTTTTCATTTTCTACAAAAACTGTTGCATAAAAAAATAATTTCTGGCAAATCCAGGGAATATATGTATCTACTAAGCAATGGGAAAGGATCACATAGATGACAGAGGCTAACGTAAAAGTTTGGTCAACATAAGACCATGGGGAAGGTTTTCATGGGTAGTGAACTCTGCCCCAGCTATTTTGCTGTTCATCCACTTATGGCAGATGGCAGCTATTTTTGCTGTGTGTTTGGCTGATCATAAGATGACTTCTAAATGAATAGTCTATTTTTTAAATGAAATGCTGCTTTTGCTGAATTGAGGAATATATAAGCTCTCTGGAAAATGTAACAGTAGCATGAAGAAGTCCAAAATGGACCTTTCAGAATCTCATCCAGAGCAAGCAGCATCTCTGTTTTGCTCCACTGATGGCTAATATTGAACAACCCTCTGCATAAATCACGTGACAAAAGGAGATTCTGTTCTAGGTGGCATTTTTTGTAACAAGTTTTCTCCATTGTGGCTGTTTTTACTCCCATCTAAAGAAAAGTATCATATAAATGTCTGTCATTCCAAAGAAAATAATTAGCATGTCCCTTGTCCAGAGCATCTGATATTTTTTTTAAGAATCAAAATGATCTAAAGCTGACACGCATATTAACTCACATTTTATTGTAACAATGCGGTCAGTGCTCCTCATTTATTATTTGTAATCGACTGGCTGCTTTTCACAAAAGCATTTATAAAAAGAAACAAAAAAGCTAATAGAGGCCAGTGTGTAGAGAAAGACACAAGAAGAGCATCTGCTTCCCCATTATAAGAACACACCACTGCACTTCCTGGGCAGGCTGGGTTTATGCTTCTGGCCCAATCTGTCATCTTGTTTGCAATGAAATCTATTGTTTACCATAAAGATGCATGAACACAAGATACTAACAAGCTCAGAAAATGTAATGAAAGCCACACAACTGACAGTGGAAAGACTGCTTTGTTTAGCTGAGGATTTTTACAGCTGCTTTTGTATCTGCACATCAATAAATTCAGAAGGCAATGTCATCAATAGAGGTTCAGCCTCATATAGGATCTTTTATTCATTGTCTAAAAAATATGCTGATGTTTGCCAAATATGTACAATAAATAATAATGTAAAAAGAAAATTTAATTTAAAGAAAACAGAGTGCAGTAGCCCAAAAGTGTATTTTTTTTTCCTTTGCTTCTGGAATTTCTTTCAATTTGCAACACAAAACTATTTATCTCCATTTTTCTCCAGTTTTATTACTTGAAATATGTGAATGAAACGTGTGTATAGTGATAAACCAACTGGTGTGGTTGCTCCATACTCTTCATATTGGTGCAGCTATAGCACAATAGCATGGCTGGCACTAGGAATTTTTCTTGACAATCTTGTTTCACTTAATACAGGACTTTCTATAAGCACTTCAGTTATTATGTAGCCAAAAGCCCTTAATTTCCAGGCTTAATTTCTGCAGCATTACACTCTAGGGGGCAAATTCACTAACCTGCGGAGTTGCGCTAGCGCAGCCTTCGCCACACTTCGCTAGGCGATGTTTAGACAGGGCACCCCTAATTCACTAAAATCCGAAGTTGCGCTCAGGGAGGCGAAGGGTAGTGAACTTTCGATCTTTTTCAGCCTATCACCCTTAAAAAAGTAAAAGATGCAAGTGTTTTTTGGTACTTAGAAAAAATTTCAACTTTTTTTGATGCAATCCCTATCTACTCTATAGCACTTCGCCTGGTCTGAGGTGGCGAAGGCAAGTCTGGCACAAGAAGTAATATAGAGTATATGTAGAGTATAGGCGGAAAAACAATGTTAATATGACCAAATTGATGAGATGTGTATGTTGCTTTAATAAGTAAATGTGAGGTGGCAACACGTGATTGGTTTTAACGTTTGGGGAGGGATTTCCTGGGGTATAAATTTTGTGACCAAATGTAACAACAGTAATGCCTATGAATAAGTGCCTGTGGGTGCGAAACGCGTAAGGCGGAGTATCAATTGGTCTGTATGCCTACTTTTTAATATTTATGCTGAATAAAAGAGTGATTTTTTTAACTTTGAGAGAATGATTTGGAATATATCTTTGGATCTTTGACAAGAAGTAATGTTCAGTAAATGCGCAAGTTAGTGAATTAGCGTAGTTACGTCCCTTCGCAATATCGCAACTTCGCCTGGTGTAAGGGTGTGAAGTTGCGCTAGAGTAGGTCCACTTCGCTAGCGAATTTACGCCAGCGCCCGTTAGTAAATCAGCAAACTAACAAAATGACGTCACACGAATTTGCGCTAGCGTTAGCCGCTTCGTGCTTTAGTGAATTTGCCCCGTGGGATGCTGACGCCCTAAAATAGACTGCACACTTTACAGGCAAGTACATTCTGTCTTTGTTCCTACCTTACTAGTTATGCAGTTATAAGCTATTGTGTTATCATTGTCTGTTACTTTTTTTCCTCTTGAATCTTGCTCTGTACCATTATGGTAATATTAAACTAAACACACATTTACATATTTATATTTTCATAACAAAAGAGAATAAATAAAGTCCAAAGCAGGCCTCTTGTACACAGTTGATAGAACTAAGTTAAACTATCTTTCTTGGTAGAACTAAAGGCTAGGGGTACTTCTAAATAGTAAACTTAGCTGTGACAAGCAACGTGATCAGCAGCATGAAGGACCAGCAACATATTGTTCTGTATTAAAAGGGATACAGCAGGAGGAGGGGTAAATCTCTCCCCAGTACTCAAAATAGATGCTAGGGAAACAAACAAAAGCCAGAGAAGAGCAACTATGCTGATCTCTAGTCAAGTCATAAATCAGTCAATCTGATTTGAATCTGATTGTATATATGTACAATTACCCAAGACTGATAAGTGCTAAAGCTGCATGAACATTATATATATATATAACTATCAATTCACTTTCCACTTTTGACAAAGGTGGATACTTTTCTTTTGAGAACTGTATTTTTGTTAAATGTGCTTAAATGTTTAACCTGTCATCTGTATTTTATCTCAGTTACCACATTTACACTATCTTATGTGATACACAAATATTTTTTTGCTGCTCAGTTCTATCTTCTATTATAAACCTTTCTAGAGTTCATTTTCTTCTTGTCTACATAGTCAGTTACAAAGAAAAACTTCAATAGCAAACTCTCACTAAAGGCAAAAAGGGAAAAATGGAGAGATAACAGTTCTGCCTTTTTGTCAGATAAGAATAAGTCATGTCAAAATAGTCCTTTCTGCAAAATCCTGATAGTGCATGGTTAATATTTTTAAAGGTAACCTGGCTGTTTAAATTTACCACGAACATAAAAGATAAAGACAAGGTCAAATACAAGGACATTGACACCTAACATGTTTTAAGGAATATACTGTTTCGAAAGGAGGTGTACATGTGTTTCCTAGATGTTGTAGATTAAGGGGCAGATTTATCAAAGGTCTAAATGAAAATTTGAATTTAAAAAATCGAATTCAAGCTAATTTATGTGTACTTCAACTAGAGAATAGTCCAAATTCGATTCAAATTTGAAAAAAATTTGAAAATTTGAATTTTGAAATTTATCATGTACTGTCTCTTTAAAAATTCGACTTCGACCATTCACCATCTAAAACCTGCTGAATTGCTGTTTTAGCCTATGGGGGGCCTCCTAGAAGGAGTTGGTTTTTTAGAATTCGAATTTCTAAGTTTTTCAAATTCAGAATTTGACCCTTGATAAATCTGCCCCTTAGTCTATAAACTAAACAAATCTGGATAAAGAGTTTACTCTAAAAATTAACAATAAAGTACCATATTTGAATGTTCTTTTTTCTGATAAATATTTTGTTCTTTGTGTGCTTCTGGATTTCCTTTGATATCTCAAGCTTCTTGAACAACTGTTTAAGAATGAACATTTTTTAAAAAAAATATAAATTCTACGCCTTTTGGTATAAAAATACTTTTTTTGAGGCTAGAGCCCTTAAAGAAGGGTTTGTGTTTAAACATTTGCTGGGATCGCAAATCTTACATTATTGTGTAAACTCTGTTTTGATGGTATATTGGTTCATTAGTAGCCGGAGTACCTCAGTTATTTGCTTTTTTTGTAAAAGTATGTAATTCTTAAGGACTCATTTACCACTCCAGCTGATGCTATGCAGAAATGGACACAGTGGTTGCACACATTGATGCCATTTATAAAAAGCACTTGTGTTGAAAATGTCTCCATGCACTTCTCTAGAGTTGTACTTGGTGCTGGCATATCCATCCCACCTCCTGTTCGGAATTACAATGATGTACAAGTATATAAACTGAACCCTGGAGCTACTGCCATCTTCAAGCTGGCAACTCTGCAAGCTGTATCAACAGGTGCAGAATACGTTAACCAACAGAATCATCCATATATTTTAATGCAGGTGCTGGAAATGATGCCATGCCGACACAATTTAATCCAATTCAAATCAAAACACAAGTGTAATTGCAAGGTGTAACAAGAGCAATGCTGGGGCTGGCCTGAGACCTGTGGCTGCCTGTGTGAATACACTATTTTCTATGTGGATAGCGAGGCACTAATAATTAGTCAAATATGTGCAAAATATCTTTGACTCTTTATTGTAAATCTGGTCTTAATAAGGCATAAACTATAACAAACAAGGAAAAGTTGTGCTCACCACTATTTTCCAAAACCACTAGGCGGGGGAGCAATGAGGCTGTGACCACAAAACACATGTAGACAAATACAAGAGTCCTCTGCACTCAACCCATTATCAATACTGTATATTTAAGACAGCGACATTTTGTGCATACTGCTACTAAAAAATGCCTTACCCTTTAAACAAAACAGGGATTGTTTGTCCATATATTGCTGTTTTGTTTAAAGGGTAAGGCATTTTTCAGTAGCAGTATGCACAAAATGTCGCTGTCTTAAATATATTGATAATGGGTTGAGTGCAGAGGACTCTTGTATTTGACTTAATAAGGCATAAACCTGCATGTTTCTAACTTTACCACTGCTAAATGCATTTAAATGTGCAGCCTAATGGGACATGAAAGGAAAAGAAACATGTTTAATTAAGAATGAGTGTTCAGAATGCCAAACATGAGGTTTTAACTATTTTTAATTAAATATACTGTTCTTGTACTCTACATATTCACACACACTCATTTATTTTTATACTGTAACCCACCCTACTAGTTGGGTTTTTGGGTTACATAGATTTTAGAAATTATTTAAATTTTAGCAGTTGCTTGTTCTAACATTAAGCAAGGATAATTAATCATATGCAGTATATTTTCATGAAGGGTTATCCAGCAAATAACAGCAGCCAAATGAAATTCTCTGTTTAAAGAAGAAAATGCACAAAGAGGACACAAACATCTGCTCCAATTGTTCCATGACAGGTGGATTACCTTGTTTGAGAATGTATTCATGTTGAAGCTCTATAAAAGGCGAGATCTGCTTCAGGCGCCATGTAATCAGACATTTTACATTTACCATGCCCTCATATAAGCAAATAAAAGCCCATTAGGCCAATACAATAAACCTATTAAATATTAGATTACATAATTTCCTCTCAGGAAAAACGAGTTTGCAAATCAAAGTATGTATATATATATTTATTTATTTTTTTCTTTCTTTAAGGAAGGTAAATTACTTGTTTGTTTTACAATGTACAATCTCACAGTCATGTGCAACACATTCACACTGCTTAAAAATACAATATATCTTCTGTGATTAAAGCAAGTTACTTCTTAGTTATAGGCCCATCTTAATGCTCACCCTCTCTCTTTGGAATGTATTATGAACAGAAAATTCCCTAGGACTTAACTATTACCATTTCAAACCCTATTTAAAGGCCCATCTGCTCAACAAGGCACTTATGAATATTTGCACAAAAGCAATTATATTATGATCCACTTCATGATGATCTCACCCTTTACTGATACCTGAAGGAGATAAATAATTCTTTTGATGTAATTTTAATTGCCTAAAAGTGTATTGTTAGCCTTTTTGAGTTGGATTCATTTCCTAGCGGTTGCCTTGTAAATGATTCAATCTACTAACTTCTTGCAATGCTTGAACACATCTCTTCCACTTAGACTATATATTTATACTATTGTAATTATGAAGTAGTATGTACATTTTAGGTAGCAGCTCATAGCACATCTATATTAGTCAATTAACATTGTCGGTTAAAGAAAATTTTTGAATTCTAGGAAACTACCAAAAATTGCAGAAAAACTTCACTGATGGTGAAATGGACATGCCACTTGTCCTTTACTAAAAGTAAATAAAAAAGTTTATTTAGTGTTAATAAAATTACAGTAAGTTAATTAATTCATTTACTTAGCCTCAAAACAAATCTCTCTCAGACTCATCTAGTAATACTTGGACAACTAATAAAATCTTAATTTTTAATATAATGTACTGTATATAAATAAATATTTACTGTAAAAACTGTAAAAACATTCAAAATAGATTAAAAATACTTTTTTCTTTGTAAACATTTTTTAATGGTGCAATAACTTCCTGCACTAAAGTCTATCAATATTCCTGCCTTTGTTTTACCGCTATAAAAAGCATCTCTAGAGGAATTTAGATGATTAATGTGAAATGTATGTCTACTATTCATAGATAGAATAGAATACTACTTCTTTACATACAACAAAAATAGGCTGGTGCAGATGATGCATGCATGAATGTATAATATAATATATTTTAATAGAATCCTCAGCTGTTTCTTGTAATTTTGAGGTGGCAATTGAAATGCATACAATAAAAAAATACTGGTAAATGTATTAAAAAAACATACTTTTACATTACTTTTAAAAATGTACTGCCAGCTAAAAAACAATTGAATGCAAATAAAATAATATTGTAATACAATGACCAGGGGCAGTAAAGCAAGATTGTTCAGTTTTGTGTTCAGCAGCTGCAATACTTTCCAGTCTTTTGTGTTGTTGGTAGGTTGCCCTTTTAATGCAGGCATTGTGACATTGACTGATATAAAGAAGGATAGACTGGTAACTTGATATACAGTCTCTGTTATTGATGACTATATGGATTAGTTCAATTATATTTTTTACTGCCTGACAAATGAGTGGCAATAATTATCAGCATAAACGAAGCATAACTGAGGTTCACTTAATGAGGAGCTATTAATCTGATGACATTCTATATGCAGAATGATTTAAATAATTGCTAGAAAACAAGCTATAATTGTACTACAGATCTAAGAAAGGATAGCACAATGATTTTCAGTATTTAAAAAAAAAAAAGATCTCATTTACCTTGTCAAGCATTTTACTTACAGTTCATTGACTTATCATGAAGTGCACTATATTTGCTTCTTGTTAATGTCTGCCATAAACAAAACTATTCATTACCTAGTACATTAATATATAACCTTTTCCCATTATTTAATAGCTTTCCAGTGCCTGAGGCCTTGGAGTGTGAATTCCACAATTTATAGAGTGTCTGTAATAACTGACACCAGCACAACCAACATGAAGCAAAGGACCTCAAGCACTAGATACAAATATATTGGAATCGGCACAACAGTTAAGAACCTGGAAAAAAGCTGTAGACTTCAATATAAATCTTAATATATTAATGCACAACTGCCAAACTGAGAGCAGCAGAGGGCTAGACTGGATAATATTTAATGAATTAGGATTAAGAATCCTGAAGACTTTGCTTATTGATTGAGCTGGATTAGTTCCATCAATGGGTTTCTAGATTGAAGGTTGATAAATCTGCCCCATGGTACTAATGAAGGTGTCCTTTAATTGTAACCAAATATTACAATAGTTATGATACTAGTTATGATACTTATTTTTAAGGCTAGATATTGAACTATTGCTCTCGAATCATAAGCAAACAGTTGAAACAAATTTATTGAATAACTAAAACTGTGACCGCAAGTTTGGACAAAATAATTTCACTTTTTTATACTGGTGAGAGCTCCTGATCTAAGTCCACAGGTTCATTGGGCTGCAAAACACACCCCATCACTACCTACCCACACTCCAACATGTCCTGTACAGGGATTGTAGAAGAAAAGTGGAAAATGAGCATACAATGTTAAAGACATGAGCATTGAATGCCTTTACAATTCATCTCTGCTTCACCACAGTGTGATAACTACAGCAAGAAAAAGTGCATCAAGCAATAACTGCATGCCCAATTACACTGCATGAGGCAGACCATTTGGGAATAATATTATTCCTCCTAGCAAGAAATGCATTTCCAATCACATAAATGACACTGAAAAATGATAACCATTCATTCATTTTTAAAATATTTTCTGAAATATATATTGCTGTCTTCAAACACTAATTGAATCATTCACCATGGTGTCAATATCGTCTGCATTAAATTATGCCACCACTGGTATATTGCAAGTTTAGATCTACCAAAGTGCTGGCACTTAAACTATGGGATCTTCTCAGTTTGATGCAAAATCATGTTTGGCACATGAAAAGCTAATTTTCCAATGCAGTTCTATTAGGTTCTTGGCAAGACAACATTTTGCAAGAACCATGAACAGTTATTTATTTACTGGTGACATGACTTATGAGGCCTACTAATCACACATACAACTCAGTAAATACAAGTGGCTATGTGGTACAAGTACATGCTGATACTTCCACAGTGCATGTGAATATAAAGCCAAGTGGCTTGCAGACATATGGGCTAATAGAACTGATGTTTTCTTTCAGGTAATAGGCCGCTGCTTTTGATTTGCTACATACACAAAAAATTAGAAATTCAAAGTAATTTTTTGGATACTTCGACCATCGAATAGGATTTGAATATTCGACCATCCGATAATTGAAGTACTGTCTCTTTAAAAAAACTTCGATTTCAATACTTAGCCAAATCAAACCTGCCTAAGTGCTATGTTAGCCTATGTGGACCTTCTAGAGCATTGATCTAAGTTTTTTGAAGTCTAAGAAAAATTGTTCAATTGAATGATTTTACTTAGACCGCAAATGGGCAAATTCGATGTAAAAAAACTTCGACTTCGATATTCAAAGTCGAAGTATTGCAATTCGATGGTCGAATTTCAAAGCTTTTTCTACTTCAAAATTCAACCCTTGATAAATCTGCCCCTATATGTTTATAGATGATTTGTATTAAAATGATTGCATCATTCATAGTATTATATAGGAGCTCCTTGGTACCTGAACGTTCTGCTGATTAGCCTTGACAGGGGCCACTTTTTAAACAAAAAAAAAAAATATATATATATATATATATATATATATATATATATATATATATATATATATATACACATATATATATATACATCATCCTTGAAAAAGGTCTGGGACCGAAACTTTGGATATTGATGCAACAATAAAAGAGTATATGTTTTACATAAAAGGGAGTGCTTAACAAGAATGAACATCATTAATAGCTTTTGAAAGAAAGTCCTTTAAATACAAAACTGTTATACCTTGGTTCACCCATTACTAAAAACAATACAGAGTACATACAGTAGATGTAAGTTTGTGAATATCATACATTTATTGATTTGATATTGATATAAAATTCTAACCCACTCCTGTGTATCCATGGCTTTCAATGTTAAAGGACAAGGAAGCCTCTATGATTTCCCAAATTTACAATTACTCTGCTTCATCTGAATTTCCACATTGTAAACTCCCCTTGTGAAATTGGTCAAAATTCCATGTAGTAGCAATCACCATATTTGCTCACTCTATTTTTGGACCCATTGATCTCTTATTTGTCCTTACTATTATACAATGATCACCATCCAAAGACAGCAGATGGGGGAGGGAGCAGGCTGTTAAATCACCCTACTCTTTGGTACTGTTAGTTTTTTGGTAAAGGCTTCAGATGGTTTAAAGGCACAAGAAAAATAACACATGGCTTTTTTAGGATTTTCAAGATTTTGTATTGCATTTTTGTGGCCTAATAAAAAAAACTAAACATAAATACTTTTCAATACTACAAGATGTGATGCCCTATTCTACAAGGTTTACGAGTTTGAATGTAAAATCAATTACTATGGTCAAGGAAGATAAGTCCAGCTCCTAATGCATGCATAATCCATTCTTAGTGCGATCAGAAAACAAAATACCTTTGTGAGTCAAACTGACAGATAAATCCCCTTGTTTTTGTTCTGTGTAATGAGAATGTATTGTGTAAAAGTTATATTTAATGAAGTAAGCCAGACTTTTTGGTTTTGGTCTAATAACTCATCTGTAAAGTCTTAAGCACTGCAGATAAAAGGTGGTACAATTATTTATGGATTTAATGTGCTGTGCTTGTGCATTTCAGAGCACATTTTCTCTAGCTCTTTTCTTATTTACTTCCATTAGATATATTCCAAAATACCAAAATGAGCTTTAATTTCAAATATTAAGTATAGTATTTTCTGTTTCTATTCTGAGAATAAAAGTTCTACTCCAATAGCAAATAGTAACAGCCAGAGGAAATAGGGCATAGTGACATTGGGGGTGGAGTGGCCAATGAATGCCAATGACGTGCGTTAGTCTGCATCACCTGCAGGCCCCACTGCTTTAGGACCAGCCTGCACATCACAAATGCATGCTCATTGTCTTATGGAAACACAGCTAGCATTTTATTATTGTTAGTTATGCCCAGATTGACATTCATGGAGGACATTTTTCCATAATATTACACTGTATATCATTTTAGGGTAAAATGGTAATTGTGGGCTTTTGCTGACCCCGTTGCATGGACCTTGCATTTTTTTAAAAAAAAAAATACCAATGGACATCGCACTATGCATTTCTCACTTCTAACACCTCACTCAAGTGGATTCCTTGTATATCTTCCCAGACCATCTACATTTATGGATTTTGTGGTTTTTCCAGCTAGTCATAAGATATCTCTTGTGATTGTCACAAATACAAAAGTCACAGATAGGGATTATGGGTCCTCACTGGATGAGGTGAATAAAATACTGAATTTATAATTTGTATATAATAAGACCACTGCTGAAGCAAGTGCATTGGAATGGATATATTTCTACTAGATTTATGGACCACTATGACAAGGTTGAAATTATCCCCACAGCAAATGCCACGTACACACTGCTTGAATGCACAGGGTGGAGTTTGTTTTTAGATTAATGTGATTTGAATAATCTGTAGCATTTAAAGGCAACACGGTTGGGACTGTGCATTGTCCTTTCGTGTTCTTTAGCTAATATGATACCTACAACCTTGTGATCTATTCACTATTTGATTACTCTAATCATTATATATCACTTGAATACACACTACAATAATATGGTATGCTGAAACATGCCCTGCAGGTACTGTACATGTGCATGTGTTCTTCTAGGGAAAGACTATAGGAAACAAAAATGTAAAATTGTTCATTTTGTATTTTAGATTGTGTTGTACAAGTTTTTTTTTTAAGAAAAGCCATGTTTGAGAGAATGGGTCTATTAAGGTTTGCATCTTCTGAAGCAGCCAACATTATCAATTACAATAAACAAAGCTAATCTTTGCAAATGGAGTTGCTCATGATGAATGTCTTTTAGATCAATGTTTTGTCCTTGTGCAGCCTACTTACAGTGCTGTTCTCTATCACACTGTCATTTCCCCTGAACACAGCAAACTTGCACTATTTATCTGTGTCACTGGTCTATCTCTTCTCCAATGTGAAAGGCTGCAGTGCATTAAAAGACACTTGAGGGAAAATTGTTGCTCAAGTGCAAATTGTTATAGTCCGATCAATACTAGTCCTGCTTCTTTAGGGAGAGATGTCCTGCAATAATGGGAAAACAAACCCTTCAGAGCTTTCAAATAAAATATATGATAGTTTCTATGTTACAGAGTAATAGACTGTAAAAGTTGTGCTTTAAAAAAATGATTTCATGGGAATGTTCGAATATATATATATATATATATATATATATATATATATATATATATATATATATATATATATATATATATATATATATATATATATATATATATATATATATAGACATATATAAATCCATACATACATATACTATATATAAACATACACATATATAGATATATAATACATTATGATTCTAGGCAAGTAAACATTAAAGGGTGGGTGGAGAAAAATCTCCCACATCCATAATTTATTCCCTGTGGCATTCCTTACTTAATGCGTGTGCGTGTGTACCAGAGAGAGACAGAAAATGCCTACATTTTGTTCATTATGTTGACCCGACAAGACAATCCAGTCATGCAGAAGTCTTATAACAGGATAAAATACAAAATGCAAAAGCGTAATAGTGGTTTCATGACCTAATTCTGCTAGTAATAAAGTAGGATAATGATTGTCATTACAAAGAGCTGAGTAACTTCACTGTGTACCAGAGATGGAAAAAAGTAATTTGTGGAAGACTGATGTGTTTTTCTTCAGCTATCCTGCTAAATATAAACGCTTTTAAAAGAAGCAAATGAAGAATACTTAATGAGAAAAAAAATGAGCAAGAGAATCAATGCAGTGTTCTTTTTAACAATTTACTTTCTAAATAGTTTGCTATACATTAAACAAATGCATTAGACTTTATCAAAGAGAACCCATTCCTTAAAATACCAATAATAAAGAAACACATGATCATGCTGTATTTTAAACTAAACATACTCAAGTGAGCTGCTCAGTAACTAGAAACTGCAATAATTTTCAGTAGTAGATTAATATAGATTACAAAAACAATGTAATTTATGGCAGTTTTAAGGCTAGTACTGTCTGATATGGATCTTTCTGGTTAGGGGTGGTGCAATCAATTAATACTCGCATATCCACATGACAACTGTAATATGGACACCTTCATACCTCAAGGTTATTAAGCATATTAATAGTAAAGTTTATTCCAATGCACCACCTGTGCAAGTATTTGTAAATTAGCTCTAGCAGCAAACTTTATAGGTGGTTTATTTTTTGAATAAACAGAATTACCAGGTGCAAAAAATGAAGGCTACAGCTGGGAACCAGTAAAACTCTTTATGATTAATTACAGATATTGCTTAATACTTCTGGATTAAAAACTATCATATGCAGGCTTTAATGAAACATATGGTGCACTGGTCTCAGCATTCATGTCAATGGGGAAAAACAGTGCAAGATGTGTGCTACAGATGCTTAAATTAAACCTTCTCCAATGGACTATCTAAAAAAGTAGTGATAAAATATTACCATCTCCTATTTTGGGTTTTAAAATGAAGTTCCATTACTATACATTTTTTGTTAAAATAGCAGACTCTTCAAAATCTTCAGATGCTGATTACAGATGCAGATTACTACTAGCTGACCATCATTCTTGCACCCCATATTACATGTGTGTACTCCCAAGTTATGGAATAGATAATAAATAATAATAGATAAATCCAATAGCATTATTTTGCCATAAATATGGATTCGTGCAGCATAGTTACCATAAAGTAGAAGCTACTGTTTTATTATCACAGAGAAAAGGGAAATCACTTTTAAAAATGTTAATTATTTGCTGACAATGGAGTCTATAGGAGATGGTTTTTGCGTAATATGGAGCTTTGTGGTTATCTGGATAAGGGATCCCACACCTGTACTAACAACTGATCTGCAGTCATATATAACAATTTCTAACATATAATAATAAAATGTAATAATTATAACCCTCCAAATTCTATAAGTAACAAATCATACTTGATATATATATATATATGTGTGTGTGTGTATAATGGGATGAAACCATCATAGTCTGCCTCTGATTTACAAGGTCTATTTTAATATCTGAGCCTTATGCTGTCATTTAACTCTTTCCTTACCTTGTTTCCTGCTGAGGCAATGGATTCTGGAACAAGAAATCCCTCTGAAAGAGACTTTTGCTCTCATGTTTAATTTAAAACGGACCTATATACAGCTTTTTATGACTGGGTAGCAGGTCCCTTTAATTTCACATACCTTACTTCTACAAATGTTTCTTGGCATTTTAGTTTTCCAAGCATTTTGCTCTTGCTGCTGGTTCCCAAAACAACCAAAAGGAGGTGAAAGCAGACGTTTTTAGTACACTGGAGAGACAAATGGTGTCTCTAATGGTGTTTTAGAGCATATCTAACATGCCTTGCTTTATTTTGAAATGAAAAGATGTTGGTAGCATTTATTTTTCCTTTCCACAGTCTCAAGTTACAATGATGGAACAAACAAATATATTGGAATGTTATATACTGTAGCTTTTTTGATTTCTCATTTTCCATAACAAAATTCAAGGTTTATCAAAAAGCCATTTTAATTTTCTCATTTTAGTCATGTCTATTTTCATTCAATGAATAATTTATACGCAAGTTTGGTAAGCAGCCATTTGGCAGTCATTTACAGTTCCCAAACATTATTTACTATTCAGGATTTATCAAGTATTTACTTTAATGTGCCAGCTACTGTGATATGAAAAATCAGACAAAACAAATAATACAGATAATTGATTTTTGATGCTCAGAAATAAACTTTGGGATTGTTTATCTTTGTGTGATTTGGCAGTTACCATTTCATTTGTTACATTTGAAATAGATCAGTTTCCAAAGAAGGGCTGGATTTTGAAATGTGAAAAAAGGTGTATACAGGTATGGGACCTGTTATCCAGAATGCTCGGGACCTGGGGTTTTCCAGATAATGGATCTACTGTATCTGTAATTTAGACTGTCAGATCTTAAATCTGCTACAAAATGTAAATGTAAACATTAACTAAACCAATAGGCTTGTTTTACTTCTAATAAGGATTAATTATATCTTAGTTTCTGGATAACAGATAACGGATTCCATACATGTATAAACATATATAACACTCCACACAACCAACATAGCATCTCTCAACTTTTTTCACCCCAGTTCAAGCACTGATTAGCACTGCATCATTTTGCAATTTAATTTAGTTAGTGGCCCTTGAAATCTGGGGAAAAATCAAGCAATATTGTTGGGTGATGTAGTCCAGCTGATGTTGGGCTACAGCACTCAGTGTGCCTTACTCTGCTGGAATTGCTAGTAATTGTGACATCGGTGTTCAGATACCATTTACCTTTAGGGGTCTTTTTTATCGTGTACAAAGAGGAGTGAAGCATTACTGGTGGTGTTGCACATCAGATCTTTGTTATTACTTTTTAACTGTTGAAATATAATTGCTGATTGGTTGTTATGAGCAACATCACCAGTAATCCTTTACTCCACTTTTTACACAGCATGATAAATAGACCCTCTGTCTTACTTAAAACTCCTGATTTCTACCATAAGTCTTTGGCTGCAAATGCTCTGTGATTGAAGTCAAAGAAGGCCAATGACAATCAAACAACAAACTGACTGTGAGGTTCCAATTTTATTGTTATTCATGTTTTTTATTTTCCAAGTAGAACCTGAACTGTAAATTTTAAAACTACTTTATGACTGTTACAACCTATTACAACAGTATAACAGTTTAAATTACAATATTGAAAGCTGCAGACATAAATAGGTAAATAATTCTTTACTTGACTGTGGTGGGAGATTGCTGTAATTGTTTGGGTAGACATTTTGGGTAGAAATGGGTAGAGAAACTGTGCAAACTTCAACATTTACATTTGGTAATTTATGGTCATATTTTGTTTCTTAGAATGTTGTGCACCAGAGCCTCTGTTACATGTTTTATCTCAAAAACCACCCATGTACAAGCTTTCATTGATATGGATATATGCAATGTCTACATGCAGAACAGTTTTGTGTTTCTGTGTTGGACATAATCTGCTATTTCTTATATCTTTAGAAAAATAAATCATACTGTTCTGAGTTTATTATAGGTTGTATAATATTTTTTCATTGGCATAGTCTAAGAAAATACTTTCAATTTCCAGTCTTAGATGAGCAAGGAAAAGTAAATATTCCTTTGTATAAATTTCAATGTAAATGGTAATACCATGTAAGCCAATGGTAGAGTGACTTAGAGAGTTCAGTCGCTTTGCACTCATTCTCATTACTAGAAATATGGATGAACAATTTGAACATTGTCTTACTGCCCAAAATTAAAAATTTATTTCATAGTGACTCATACATTTTGCTGATCATGGAAAGCAGAGACAAACACATTTCCAGACATTTGTCAAAGGTCTAGTCTATTGTGAATTTCAGATGCAATATCCAGCATTTGCCTTAAAACACTTATGACTTTGTCAAAGGGTCAAGTGCTTCCTTAGGGGCACAATGATGTTGTGTGTACAAAGCTAAAAACATAATTTCAAACTCAGACTGTAATCTTTTTTTCCCAAAATTGTAGCTTGAGGTAGCATATAAAATATATAAAGATATTTACTTTTATACCAGAGGAGTTTAAGAGCACACACACAGCCTATTTCTATCTTCTTCTACAGACAATTCCCAATCATGCTATTCTGTTCAGCTGTGAAATGAAATGCTTACGCCTTAAATTGCCTGTTTACTCAATTTACTGGTCCCCATTAAATGAACATACATTGAAAAAAAAAATGCAATTATCCCACATACAAAGAGGGAGGGCATTGACAATAAACCCAAGAATCACATGTAAAAAAGAACTACATTGTATTCATTAATGGGACATTAAATGGACATTCATTATATTTTTTAATAAAGTATATTGTGGGAATACAGGAACATGACATAGAAATATATAATTTGAATGCAGAATAGTCAAACACATTGTGGCAAACTGATATATTCATCTACTATAATAAATGTGCCAATTCAGAAAGGTGTTACTAAATGTGAAAACATTTAAACTGTTGGTTCTACAGTTCAAATATTATAAGTGATTGCCCATATGGCCTGTTACTGGACTCTGCCTCACTCAGCCTTTGTCAATAATCCAGTCTGATTTCTGGCTTGCCTCATTATGAGTTGCCATACAACCGTTTAGTTCTTTAGGGTCAGCAGTTAGATCTACATCAGATTTAGATATCACCTTTCTATATCCGTTCCTATATGCACACATGGGATCCAAACTGTCTACACTCAACCTAACCTTTATGACATTGGTATGCTGATGGAATATAAATGCCATTGAACTGGAACATCTTTTCCATACCAGATATCTGATGGTCAGTACTGCAGGGCACATTGGAGCATTTTATAAAATTATAGAGTTTACAATATAGTTCTGTGGTTAGCTATATTAAATGCCTTTAATATTGGGTAATTCTGGAAAGTTGTATATATAATTCTTTAAAAAAAAGCACACACACACAAAACAAATGCTTTCCCCTTAAAGTACACATCACTATGGTACTGCACTTCAGAATCAAGAGATATCTATTAGTCTGCTGGTACATAACTTCTGGTTCTGAATGGGATTGATTTACTGTAGTAGGTTTCAACATGGTAATGTGTTTCTGATGTTGCAAAACACCCGTTGTGTAGGTGTAAGCATTAGGATGTCACTTCTGAGATCACTGGAAGGCTTAGCACAGTAGGCTATATACACTCTACTGCAAGTACAAGCTAAAAACTGGCTACATTATCTCAAATACTGTCCTATAGAAAGCATTCCATAAACAAAAATGTGAAGCTTGGTTACAGGAACACTACCTTAGCTCCCACACGCTGTAGACAAAAGGCCCAGCAAGCTATTTTTGACAAATGAATGTTCTAAGAAATTCACTAGTGTGGCTAAAATCAAGGTTTATAAGTTTATAGATCATAGATCTGCAGGCACTCTTCACAAATTTGCCCCTATACTGTAGGAAAGTTCTAAGAACTTCATTGCATAGTAACATTTTACGATCATGTCCAGCCTGGCACAAGTTTACTCTTTTATAGAAGAGTATTTCCATCTGTGAGCATTACGGAATATGAAATCAAATCTGCTTATGTCTACATCTCATTACTGAATTCTATGTAGGCACTAATTAATGGCTGCTTAATTTAAAAATAAATATATAAAAATTAGAGGACAAGTTAAAGTGGTCAGAAAGTCAGTAATTATATGTGCTTAATTTTAAATATGCTACAGCCTCAAGTGAGTAGAAGTGATTGTTCACTGTCAGAGCCCAAGAATATAAAGTTGCATGAGTCTTCTGACTTTACTTATATCTACATAAAGCTTTTTGTGCTTGGTCTGTGTGTGTCTTTCTCTCTGTGCTATTCTGTCTATTACAGATATTCATCTGAAAAACATGTCCCCTAAGTTTCTTGAGCCTTTATCATTCAGCAAACTTAATTTACATTTTGGCAGTAACTAATCATTTCTTAATCCATGGAGTGATAGAGAAGGGATTGGAAAAAATCTGTACATTCCTGATAAAACAAATGCACACTGGAGAACACTCTGTAATCCTTATAACTATTACATTTGCATTTGCTCAGGAACTCGGGAGAAAAAAAGTGAATATAATTTACTGTATGCTGCTCCACAAATACATCCTAAGCAAGCAGTTAAGATATTTAATGCAATCATCTTTTTAGCTCACCACTAAGTGGTGGCATTTTAATTTTTTTTTAAATTGACCAGCTTGGGATACTTCCATTTAGAACGCCACAAACCCGGTATAGACAATATATTGCTTCATTATTACTGCACAGGCCACACATACCATTTAAGCTATATGATGCTTTGCAAGTATCATGTGCTGTTACCTTTTTAGAGAAGAGATTGGGGGACAAGTGTATAAAAGAAATTTTATTCATTCAGCTGTTGTAAGCCCTGTTCTGTGAACACCAGGTTCTGAAAAAAAAGCAAAGACCCAATCTATGGGTGCTGACCCTTTCACTGCTATACGTTTTGTATACTACTGATTCCTCTTTGTCATGCTGTAGATATGGGAAATGTACCTAGCCTCTGCTTTACCAGCAAACTCAAATACTATTTTGTTAATGGTAATATTTTTTTTCACTGCCAAAAATGGCTGTAGGGCTATGGAGTCAAATCAATTGTAAATTCATTTGGAAAACACAATATTAAAACAATTAAAATGAATAACAAAATGTACCAACTATTTATATTATATATGGGTAGCATAAGATATTGTTACTTAATTAAGGAGCCATAATAGGAAGAGAACAGTTAACAGAAGGTAGGTTTAATATTTTATAAAATGAAATGAAATATATTTCTGACACAATGGGGCAGATTTATTAAGGGTTGAATTGGAAATTTGAATTTTATGGTCAAAACCCTCAAAATCGAATTGTGCATAATCCAAACTCAATTAGATTTTAATTTTAATTTCAAGATTTATCATACTGTAGCCCTTTAAGAACTCAAATTTGACTCTTCATCACCTAAAACCTGCCGAGTTCATGTCAATGGGAGATGTCCAGGGACCAATTCCTGACATTCGATTTTTTTTCAGAGAAAAAACAAATTGAGTTTAGCCTAATTAGTCAAATTAGAGTCTGTAAAGTTTGTCCAGTTTTAAATATTCAATTTTTTTCTATGAATAACCCCCCAATCAATTTTAGAGTATATTCAAATTCAATATGTGCCTCCCCATGTGTCATCTTAATCTATACATGGTATTTAAGGTTTATATTATTATACAGTGATTACTGAAATAGTATGACTATAAATGATATATATTCAGTTTTTACAACATCCTCTCAGTTTTTTTATAGTTTTCTGTGTCCATTTGCAAACTATATTATGGTTTTGACTCTCATAACTTTATTTGCTTTGGATTTATTTACTTTGCCTTTCTCTCCCACTCTGCTAATTAAATCTAGTAAGGCCTGAGCCTGCTGTACTGATGTAAACAATAGAATGCTTAGGTTATTCCCATAGAGGTGCACTGTCAATAGGCAAAACACACAGAAACTCACACTGAACAAAGTCCACAAATGAATAAAATCAGCACAAGGTGATTTTCCCAGCTGATACTTTACAGATTGTGTAGCTGCAAGACTGGATTAAAAAGAATGAATTTATAATAATGCCCCAACACAGTTTAGACTTTAAAGGGATTCTGTCATGATATTTATGGTGCAGTTTGTATTTCTAAATTACATTTACACTGCAAATAACTCTACCATGTAAAATTGAATTCTTAACCCAACAAGTATTTTTGTTTAGTTGTAATATTGGTGTGGTCTGGTCATGTTCTTTCAGAAAGAGCCAGCACTTCAGGATGGAACTGTTTCAGACAGGCTATTGTTTCTCCAACTCAATGTAACTGAAGGAGTCATAGTGGAACATGGATTTTTACTACTGAATGCTTATATCTACCAGGGAGCTGTTTTAAGTTTAAATTTTCAAATAAATATTCAAATTTAAATATGTAAGAATGCATGGGGGCACACACTGGTTTGAAACTTTACAGGAGATTCAGAGAAATGAAGACAACCACGGTTGCAGAACCAAGTGTTTTCATCATTCTTAAATATACATCTAAACAAAATAAACATATTCTTAGCTTCTGAACTACTACTATTTTGACACATCTGATTTCTTTACTAGTATGATTGATTTATTTTTATAAATTCTGAAGCATCATTTGAGTTGTTAGGGCAATCATTTTTATTGGCGTTAATAACAAATACATTGTCTAACTGTAGACAAAAAAGGAAAGCAAGCACAAATACAGACAAGGAATATAAAATAATTCCAGACATCTGTACTATCATATCCCAGCAGCTGTTGATGCCAAGTACAAGTTTGCTTCATCCTCCTGTTCTCATGTAGAAAAACATTAATGTAAATAAATATTTGTTTTCTGAATAACTAAAAGATTTAATGGGTAGAAATCTAGCAATCAAATCAAGCAGCACTCTTCATATTTTCCCCAGGTAAAAGTTTAAATGCAGTAACTCTGAATGAGAATAGTGTTATGCCCAATGTCCCCTTTAATTTCTTCTTGGCTATGTGCACAAAAAAAAATTTGTGTGAACATTTTAAAACTATGTACATATTTTTTAAAAAGGTGTGCTCAGGTCAGAATGAATACTAAGGGGCAGATTCACTAAGGGTCGAATTTCGAAGTTAAAAATACTTCGAAATTCGACCCTCGAATTGAAATCCTTCGACTTCGAATATCGAAGTCGAAGGATTTAGCGCTATACGTTCGTTCGATCGATCGAAGGATTTTTCGTTCGATTGAACGATTAAATCCTTCGAATCGAACGATTCGAAGGATTTGAATCCAACGATCGAAGGAAAATCCTTCGATCAAAAAAAGGTTAGCAAACCTATGGGGACCTTCCCCATAGGCTAACATTGACTTCTGTAGGTTTTATCTGCCGAAGTAGGGGGTCGAAGTTTTTTTTAAAGGGAAAGTACTTAGACTATCGAATGGTCGAATAGTCGAACGATTTTTCGTTCGATTAGTTCGATTTCGTTCGAATTCGAACAAATTTAACCAATTCGATGGTCGAAGTACCCAAAAAATACTTCGAAATTCGAATTTTTTTCATTCGAATCCTTCACTCGAGCTTAGTGAATCGGCCCCTAAATGTTGTGTTTTCACACAAAATTCTTTGTGCACACCAAAATTAGTTATGTGCGCTGGCTTCACAAGTTGCGTGCAAGCACATGAACTTTGTGATTATAACAAAGCTGAATTTGAGGGTTTGTTTATACAGAAGCTTATAAATGGGCTGATTTGTTTTGAACTTGCATAGAAGAACAGGAAGTATAATGTGACATCACTTCAGATTTTGTGCTGTTTAGTGCAATAAAAAACAAAAACCGCCAAGATTTCTTAATGAAAACATTAAAGGGAAAACGTGTTTTTTTTTTTTTAAACACATCAGTTAATAGTGCTACCCCAGCAGAATTCTGCACTGAAATCCATTTCTCAAAAGAGCAAACAGATTTTTTTATATTGAATTTTGAAATCTGACATGGGGCTAGACATTTTGTCAATTTCACAGCTGCCCCATGTCATGTGACTTGTGCCTGCACTTTAGGAGAGAAATGCTTTCTGGCAGGCTGCTGTTTTTCCTTCTCAGTGTAACTGAAGGAGTCTCAGTGGGACATGGGTTTTTACTATTGAGTGTTGTTCTTAGATCTACCAGGCAGCTGTTATCTTGTGTTAGGGAGCTGTTATCTGGTTACCTTCCCATTGTTCTTTTGTTTGGCTGCTGGGGGGGGGAGGGAGGGGGTGATATCACTCCAACTTGCAGTACAGCAGTAAAGAGTGATTGAAGTTTATCAGAGCACAAGCCACATGACTTGGGGCAGCTGGGAAATTGACAATATGTCTAGCCCCATGTCAGATTTCAAAATTGAATATAAAAAAATCAGTTTGCTCTTTTGAGAAATGGATTCCAGTGCAGAATTCTGCTGGAGCAGTACTATTAACTGATTCATTTTGAAAAAAAAAATTCCCATGACAGTATCCCTTTAAGGAAAGTATGGCCAGTGGAAGCATAAGTCCATTGATCCTAAGTGCATTGAGTCATATTTCCCAGAACCACACTCACAGACCAAGAATTACAGTTTTACAAGCATATATATTTGTAAATTATCTAAAGGATCAAACTGTACTAAATATGTAATAGAGATAATTTTAGAACCTTGCAATAGTATATAGCCTCTTTAATTCTTACATTTCACTTGGAAGAAGGATAGCTCCTATAATTAACTGGTACATCTAAGCTTTAATCAATTATGCATTAAATTTTTTGTTTTATTCTTCACTGGATCTGCATATGGAGTGTCAGATGAATCAAACATGTATAACATCCTTCTGCATTTATATTTAGAACTGCTATTTCACATTTGAAAATGATCAGGGCAATGTGATGGTCCGTGTGACCTGTTTGCATCAAAGGAATTTAAACAGAAAATATAATTTAAAAAATATTGCAATTACAAACCTTAAAATTATGTTATTGCTACTGTGTAATTCACAGACTGAATGGATAATTTGTGTTGCATTTTGGATTAAGTGACATAAATTAAATATTGTTTATGTTACTTTGATATCTGTGTGACAGATAACTCATCCCACTCATTAAATCTAAACATGTTTTCTGTATATAAAAATTAAATGTATCTTTTTTTACTTAAAAAAAAAATGATTTGCTTTACAAGCACCATTACAGTGGTAGGTGTAAAACTTTTCAATCTGTCCATGGGGTTATTTATCAAAGTCCGAATTTATCTCAATATTTTCTGCTACAAACTCTGATCAAATCTACTCAGGTTTTTTACACTTATTTATTATTAAATTTTCCCGAAAGTTTGCTTTGCGGGAAAAAAAATCATATTTTCAACTTCTTTTTTGGATTTTTTCATCCAATTGTCACGAATTTCACTAATTTTTTAGGAATTTTTACCAGAAAACTCAGAAAACTTCAGGGTATTGCACAAACCCAGAGCACATCAAAAAATCATTGGTTCTTCTCTCATTGATTTATATGCAACCTCGACAGGCCTGAGATGCCGGATTTTCAGATTCTGACTTTTCCATCTTCAGGGTTGAATAAATTCCGAAAAATTCGTGATTTTTTAAAAGTCAGATTTTATAAAAAAAAATAAGATTTTTTCGTGATTTTTGCATTCAGAGTTTAGTAAATAACCCACTATGATATAAAAGATTAATATTTAGTATTTTCTGAATATTGGAAATGTTTTTTTAACCACAGACAGTCACTTATGTAGAAAAAAACATATCCAATGTGTTTTAATGCAATGGTGTTTTGAAAAAGTAGAGAGGGTGTTTTGAAAAAGTAGAGAGGGGCATGTATGGATGCCAGCACCTATGCGAACATCTTGTAAATTTTGTGGTTGCCGTTAATATGCAATAATCTAGACACAATACTGATTCTTCCACTCCAAACAATTGCTCTTGGGAACCATGCTGATAAAGTCAGAGAAATTATAAAAATCTACTCCGAGGGGGTTATTTATCAAAGGTCAAATTTTAGAGTACTGTGAATATTTTAAAATTCAAATAAACCTCTAAAATTAGAACGAATAGTCCAGACCTGAAAACTCGAATTGAATTCATTTTGACGGGCAACTTTTTTTTCTCCCATTGGAGTTTATGGGGCGTAATTTTCAAAGTGAAACTAGGCAAAAATTTTCATCTTTACTATTAGGGGGCAGATTTATTAAGGAACAAATTTCGAATAAAAAAAAACTTCGAAATTCGAGTAGAAAAAGGCCAACTGAAATATATATATATAAAAAAATGTAAGTTATTTTTTCGGGTGAATAGGTCGTTTTCGTTCGAATTGGAATCGTACGAATCTAAGTAACATCGTTTTCGATCAAATTTGATTTGACATTTTTAAAAAAAATAAACTTAGATTTTTCAAAGTCCACCAATTGACTCTAGGTTCTAGGAGCTTTTAGATGATGAATGGTCAATGTCAAATTTTTAAAGAGACAGTACATGAAAAATTTTGATATTTGAATTTTCTAATTTTTTTTAAATTCGAATCGAATTTGGACTATTCCCTAGTCGAAGTACACAAAAACAGCTCAAAATTCAAATTTTTTTCTAATTCAGATTTTCACTTCGACCCTTGATAAATCTGTCACTTAATATCTTCAAATAGTTCAAGGGACCTCTGCAATTGACTTTTACACTAACTCATCAGGTTTTAGGTGGACAATAGTCAAAATAGAACTGTTTTCAGGGTCGAGTTGTGATAAATCTTACATTCAAATTCGAGTTGGTGGTTTAAAATTTGAATCTGTGAGTTTTGACCAAAAAAAATTTGATAATTCAAATTTACCATTAGAACCTTAGTAAATCTGCCCCCAAATGTTCATGATCTCTGGGGACCTTGATTGTTTGGGGATGGTCACAAAATTAATGGTATACTTGATTGTAACTAAACTAGAATATTTGTATTGTTTTTTTATATTTAAGATGTATTTTAATAGTCTTACAGAATGCTCCAGATTACAAAAGAATCCTTACCTAGAAAACTCCAGGTCCTAAGCATTTCAGCTAATAGTTCTTTATGTCATTTTTTTCATTTCTGTTCATACAGAGCAAAAAGAAAATGACTTCAATAAAATTCTTTTGGCCATGTAGGAACATTTTTCCCTTTGAGTATCAAAAACAGACAATAACAGAATCTAATTCTTTCCTTTCTGCAGACAGAAAAATGCTGCAGAAAGCAATTTCATCCAGAATGGGTAGTTCTACAACAGATTCAGTTTTCAACATCATCCCTACAATCTTAACTTAACAAGAGATTTATGTCACAGAAAAACAATACTATCATTTGTAGCCTTTCTCTGTCCCCACAATGCTGCTTGGGTCCCTGAAGAGATGTTTTAGACCTACAGATGTTTTTTGCCCTATTCTCAGAATAATCTCAGCAGTTGCAGGCTAATAACTATGGTGACCTTAATCAGTCAGAATAATTACATCTATCTCTGTACAAAGCTGTCATATTTTAGATACAAACTGGCTAAAACCTAGTAGTAGGTTATATTGTAGACAGCTGCTGCTTTTGGAGAAAAACAGGAATTAAAGGCAGCAATTATTATTATTATAATAAAGAAAATGTGTGATTGGACTGCATGTTATGTTTGTGGTTTTTGAATGATTTCCATTTTTTCGTTGTGCAGATGTCAGTCTTGGGATTTTAGCTGCTACCTGGTTGAAAGGGATTAATTACCCTAGCAACCAGCCAGCACTTTGGATTTCAGAATGGTAGCAGATTAGTAGAGAGTCTGGATATAAAGATATGCAATAGAAAATAATTATAAAACTAGTAGTCAATCGGAATTTTTGTTTTTGATCTCCAGGGTCAGCGTCCCTGACAACAAGATAGCATTTCAGTTGCAAAAAAAATGAAGAATAGGAAAGTCAATAATTAATGATGGGCGAATTTGCGGCGTTTCGACGAAAAATTTGCGAAATTCGTGAAACGCCGAAAAATTCGCGAAACGGCGCCGGCATCTCATTTTTGACACCGGCACCCGTTTTTTGACGCCGACACCCATTTTTTTGACACCGACGTCCGTTTTTTCCAACAAATTTTTCCTGCAAATTTTCGCGGGCGAATTGCGCAACTTCGCCACGAATTTTCACCTGCCAAATAAATTCGCCCATCACTATCAATAATTCAAAAACCATAAAAAGGAAAAAATTAATAGGAATATTTAAAGGTAGACTTCACCATAAATTAAAGGACAAGGAAACACTTTACCACAAGAATTTATTATATAGGGAATGCTTTTGTTGTACCTAACGGTTAACTTTTTTTTTTTTTTACAAAATACCTTTTATTTTCATTTGGTAACTTCTCCTAAGTTATAGTAAGAAAGGTCTGTCACAGATGCCATGTTGCCATGGCCACTGCAATTACACTGCGTGTCCATGTAGGGTGTCGTTGATTATAGGTGAGAGCTGGTTACAACACACCGCAGGCATTCGAATATGAATTTTCGAGTAGATATTTTTGGTCAAAACGCTGAAATTCGAGTTGGAAAAAACCCAAACTCAAATTTGAATTTGCCACCTTTGATAAATCTGCCCTTAGTGTACATATATTAAAAAGTTCCTTCACAAGCTGACTATGTGCATGCACCACTCACTGATTCTAGCTAATACGCATGCTCCTGGTCTTGGTCTGAGTGGAGGAGAGCTGCATTCTGGGATGTTTTTTTCATTAACTTGCAGTTTGTTTCTGTGTGTGCCGTTCAAACTGCTGAATGGATGGAAATAAAGGATAATCAACAGTACTGCGCATTACACAAGAGGTATGCCTTTCCAATGGGCTTAGATTTATTATTAGACTTTCCTTGTCCTTTAAGGAGCCCTTTGACCACCCTGTCCATGACACTAAAAGGCCCATTGATGACTGCCTAAGTTTACATAAAGAAACCCCAGCTTGAGTTTATGGGCTTTTGTAATGTAGAAACATTGTGATTAGTAAATTCCCACAGGTTTCCTTTAGGATTGTCTTAAAATGAAACCTTGGACAATCATAAATCGGCCACTTAAACGAGGGATTTCACAGAAACTGCAGTCACCCTCACCATCTAAAAAGCTAACTAACCAAGAGAAGCATGTGGGTGCAATCTCCATTAACTTGATCATTAAACTGATCCAGAATAAGATTAAACCTGGCACTAAAGGACAATATGTTGTGGTAATAAATTAGCCACTCTTTTTCACTGCTGTAGTGTTCACCAGCATGCATCACTTTGTATCTCTCATTCTGCTGAAATTGGGAATGTCAACTTGATTAGTTACCACGGTTTCTTTATTAGACTGTAAAATAACAAAAATATTCCAAATTAGAGGAAAACTGTACTCAATGTATATTTTGGCCATAAATTTGGCCATGCAGGTTTTTGTTCATTCTCTGCATGCTTATGCTTTACAAAGTGCTGCAAATATACTTATTTCTATGTCAAGCATTTGGTTTAATATTTAAATAAAAGAATTCTAAGCCTTTAAGAACATATCAATATGCAGATATAGCTTATAAGTGAACAAAAGGTTTCAAAATAACCATACTTTGTACAAATGGCACATTTTGTACATCTGGTTATATACCAACAGTTACATTATTTTACACATCACTAAAGCATGTCAATAATGTTCATAACGATTGGAATTGGAACCTTCATTTGACTTATTTAATTAAACTTGTATTTGTATAGGAATCACAATAAAAAGAAGATTCACTGGGTTATACTCCTCTGTGACCTCACTTAATATATTTATTAATTTTTAGGCATTTGAATACTACTGCACCGGTAATAACAAATGTAATTAGCATTTAAGCATAACCCTCTCAAGGCATTTGCTGCCCTATGATTAAAAGCCACATTTGACCTTTTCTGAGCTATGTAAGCTTGTAGCATGTACAAATATATCATTGGGCCTTGTGGCCGTAAATGGATTAAACAGTTTCCTAAAAGGATTATAAACATTGTACTAAAAGAAGCTTCCTGTCACTGTTACAAACTCTCAATCTTTCTAATTCCCTCTCTCTTTCTTTATCATTACATGTATCCATATATATTTGTGTACTTGTTTAACCTAAACAGCCTTCCTGCAGTTCAGTAAAAACTCCTCTTCAGCTTAGTAAAACTCTGTCTTGATAAATGACTTTCTTGAAGAAAATGATATAGTGGCAAGCTGGCTAAAAATGGCAAAGTTCAGTATGTCAAAGATGATTTCATCATGTCTCTGAAAGCGACTCTGTAGGTAGACATTTTGAGATAGAATTATAGTTTCATGTGATTCATTTTCTCCTTCATTCTACTGCTACAGAGCCAAGGTCAAATGGCCATCATGACTCTTGTTTATGAAGGAAAAAATAACCAGATATGCTTCCTATACGTCTGTCATATATATATATGATTACCCCATAATGAGCCAGCATTTATTCTTGAGTGCTAATACTAACAATATGGAATGGAAGGGATTTGGTTTTTCTATAATTCCAAAAAGCAATATCTTTGTGTGCAGAAATATAATTATACATTTACAATACTGAACCTTTCTGGAACACAACAATTGATAGCAATAAGATATTCACTTAACAGGGGCATGCATAAATTAATATTTGTCCAATCATCACTTTTATCCTTAAGAATAGCCAAACTTCTGTACTTTACAGTAAGGGGCAGATTTATCAATGGTAAAATTAAAATTTCAAATTTTCGAGTTTTGTTTATGGCAAAAACTGTCAAATTAGACTAGGAAGTTATTCAAATTTGATTCGAGATTTTTTAAAAAAATCCGAATTAGATTTTCGAGATTTATCATACTCTGGCCCTAAGAACTCAAATTCAACGATTCGCCACCTAAAACCTGCCGAATTGCTGTTTAAGTCAATCAATTTTGAGTTGTTTGCTGCCTTCCTGACATTCGAGTTTTTTTTCAGAGAAAAAACTTGAATCTAGTTTTTAAAATTCAAATCGAATTCGAGTTTTCAAGGCAACTTCATTCATCCGAGTTTTAAAAATTAGATTTTTTTAATACATTTTGATTTTTAAAAACTCACATGAATTCGAAATTCCACCTTTGATAAATGTGCCTCTAATAGTAGTGATATCCCCAGGGTTAAGAAATTAATGCAAGGGTCATTAATCCTTAACCATCGGTGATATCATGCTAACTGAACCAAACTGTACAGTCTTAGTATAGAGTTATGATGTTGGTCCAGTTTCTTAATGGAATTATGTATTGGAAGTGCATATGATAACACTATCTTAGTATGGAGTTATGATGTTGGTCCAGTGTCTTAAAGGGGTTGTTCACCTTCCAAACCCTTTCTTCAGTTGAGTTGTTTTGAGAGTGTTCACTGTAAACAAAAACTTTTTTCAATTGCTTTCCATTTTTTATTTTTTACTGTTTTCCCAAAATCTAAGTTTGAATTGAATGTTTGTGTCTCTAGTATTTCAGTGTAGTAGCTCAGTGATCCAGGAGCATTCTGAACTGTTTCAATTTGCTGCATTTAGTTGATACAGATAGTTGGTCTCAGCAGTGGAATATTAGCAACTATTGTATCAATTCTAGCAGATTCCTTTTATAAAACTCAGGGATTCTGCTCAACATGGCCAAAGATAAATGATTAGCTAAGTCGGTGACCCCCCCCCCCTGAACTGCTTTAGAAGGTGAAAATGTATCTTTATACTTCTATATTAGAAAAAACATTTCCAAATAGAAAATGGAAAGTAATTGGATTGTCTCCATGATTGCCTCCTCCCACTGGCTTCCTATTTTCCGTGACGCAGCCAGGGTACTCACGTTTGTGAGTACCCTCCTAATAAAGCCTACATAAGGAAAGTCTAATCTCTTTCTGTTTCACTGGTGGTGTTGTAACTGGAAGGGGTCAACACACATGTGGTGCATTTATTAATTTCCACAGCACAATACATGGTGTTATACATCAAACAATATTACTACAGTATATATTGTTCTTGTTTGTGCCTGTGCCTTTGGTGGTGGCTGTTATTTTAGATATTGTGAATCAGGCTTGAAGGGATACAAGATTGTGAACTTATTTGGACCTTGGTACTACTTTTCTGGATATAAAATCATAACACAGAGGCCTTGACTTGACCCAAATGATCCAAATGCTGGCACAGAAAAGGCACATGCTCAAAGTCACTCCAGGTACCTATGCCAAGTTTTCCTGGGCTCTTTGAAAAGAAAATACACAACTATGGGTCTGATTCACCAAAGGACAATAAAGTGAGTGTTATTTATAGCATGGGGTAAAAATGATAGCACTTCTTAATCAATTCACTAAGAGTTTACTAGTGTAACTTAAAGGGATACTGTCATGGGAAATTTTTTTTTTCAAAATTAATCAGTTAATCTTGCTGTTTCAGCAGTATTCTGCACTGAAATCCATTTCTCAAAAGAGCAAACAGAACACAAGTCACATGACCAGGGGCAGCTGGGAAATTGACAATATGTCTAGCCCCATGTCAGATTTCAAAATTGATTATAAAAACATCTGTTTGCTCTTTTGAGAAATGGATTTCAGTGCAAAATTCTGCTGGAGCAGCACTATTAACTGATTAATTTTGAAAAAAATTTTTTTCCCATGACAGTGTCCCTTTAAGAAGTGATATTTTTACATTCATTTTAGCTGAATTGTGTGCGGTATTCTATAGCATGAATTATTTTGTGCAATATTTTAGGGCATTTGATATAGTCACAGGTTATTAGTGCAATCTATAGCACCGAAGACATTCGGGATACCACTGGCAGAGTAGAAGTCTCTTTTTACAGTATTCTAGTCATTCCTTTCCCTGGGAAACTTAATATAATTCAATGACACAGAACCTGTCCAAGGTATCATGAAAATGTGTTAGTGGCGGTAGGTACGGCTCCACTTCCTCATAAAGGTCTTTAATTGCTGCCCTACAGCTCCTCACTATATCCTCCTCTATTTATCCATCTGATGTAGTTTAGTAATGCCTACTTCTAGGAGGTGTTAAATTTCACAGTAATTATCGCACAATTTTATGCTTTTATTGCTTAAAAGATGTTAGTGAATAATGCGTTATGATTAATTCTATTGTATACGTTTTGCAATGTGATTAGAATATCGCTGTGCAGAATTGTATAATTAATGCTTGCGATAGGTCTATTAGCGCATGCGAAAATACTTTGATGAATCGTTCCTTAAATAATGCACAAAACAGTGCGTTAAAGAATAACGACCTTGAGTACTTGAGTACCTTGAGTTCTTGAAAATTAAATTCTGCAAGTAAGATGAGATAGAGCTAATGGCAACATAACATCCTCAAGGATAATGTCAAAATGTGTGAATAAGTGACACACTAAATCAGTGTGGGTAAATGTAAATAAACACTATACATCTTCTATATACAATTTTGCTGAGTTACAATGAAAATCAATTTCCAGTAACACCTTGTTGCACACACAGTCTACACAAGGGAACATGCCACACACCTCTGGTGAGTTGAACGCCGCTAACAGCTTCAAGTTACAACTTGAAGTTTGGTGGTAAACAAATAATAAGAGGCGTGTAGCATATTCCCTTGAGTATATTAAGGAATAAGATCTCTTAGATACAGAAATACTGTACTGTACTGTACTGTAGATACAGAAAAATAAGCATATAAATGCTTGGTTGGCTTGATAGAAAAAACCCATAGTACAAAATGTGCATTAACATCCATGTACTAGGTATTATAAATCTGCCATATAACAGAATTATAATAACTAAATATAATTTAGATACTTTGGTGCAATTGTTTCTCTAAGCAGATGGCACATGGGGTGTTTTGATTGTAAATATGGTTAGGATTAAATACATGAACTGGAAGACCCAGAGTTTACCACCATGACCTGAAACAGGCAATAACGCTGAGTTCCCTTCTTGGGGGGGGGGATTTAAGATTTCCAGTCAGAAGAAAATAAACCACGAAATATCTAATAATAGCTGTATTGGGAGGGGCAACAATCAACATGAAGTACAGCTCCTCAGCATTATGTGGGCAGCAGAATGATGGAAACTACCAAGTATCAATAGTGATTCAACTTGTTTGTGCCTTATCTATAACAATAACAAATTTCACTCTGGAGAACTCGTCAATCCAACAGACATCTGTTTATTGATTTATGAAGCTGGGAAGGTTTGACAGAACCCCAACTCTGTATGACGGACCCCAATACTAGACAACGATGGAACTGAGAATTTAACAGATCTTGCATATTACATATACCATATCTCAAACGTTTCTGATAGCAAAAGTAAATAATGGACACATATTAACATAATATAAAGGTGGCCATACACAATAAGATCCGCTCGCTTGGCAAGGTCACCAAATGAGCGGATCTTTCCCTGATATGTTCACCAATGCCAGGGCGATATCGTTAATACGAATGTTCGGCTCTAGGGCTTAACGATCGGATTACAACAAAGAGAATGGGCGCCAATGGGTCGTAGGACAGCATCAACTAGCAATGCGTCCTCAATCGTCAGAGAAATCAAACCTCCCTGATCAATATCTTGGCCAGATATTAATCTGGGAGACCCGTCAGAAGCCCCCATACACTGGCAGATAAACTGCCGAACCAAAAGGACCGATATTGGTAGCTTTAATCTGCCCGTGTATGGCCACCTTTAGTCAGTTGTGTGATTCAAAAATAGGCAAACTTTCCATTATGTCAAAATAACAAACCTTTATGTGAAGTCGTTATATACAGTAGCTCTAGGTAGTTTAGGAGTTTATCAGAAATGTCAAATAACCAAGAAGATAAATTCTTGAGCCACTCTGTACAACAATGTATTAACTGTTTAATGTGCATCTTCTGTGTTAAGCTACTTCTCTGTTCAGCTGCTTCAGCCATTTTGGGATAACATAAATTACATATACTGAAATAACGAAATTAAGCCAGCACACGACTTTGCAAGTTCAATAATGTTCCAAACCGTTACCCTGTGTCCTGTGGCAATTATCACTGCTCTCTGACAAACACTTATATTCTCACAATGCCAAGAATCATAGATGAATGCTCTTAAATATAACTCACATTTCTTTCCCATGGAGTTTTACATTTTACACCTACATAAAAATTGCTGCATTACAACCAGTGACTGCACATAAAATAACAGATATTTTTTAAGTAAGTGTAATTCAAATTGCAGAGATGTGTTGTTAAAAAGAATGTGCAGCTCAGTGATGGTGTCCTTTCTTCTGTCTGCTACAGCATGACTAACGACTTCTAATTCTAACATACAGTACAGTACACACACATGTCATTAACACACATAAAGCTATTGAATCACTGTCCTTTTGTCCTTGTTGTAAAGCCAACAAAAGATTTATACAGCTTAAGGGAGACTTGCAAACAAAAGTAGAAGGCCAAATGCAATATGGTTAAGAAAATATATTTTTTAAAAGTGTTACAAAAATCCAGGTTTTTTTGTCATTTTAAAATGAACTTAAATTAAAACTGACTAAAGAGCAACATGACTAAAAGGCATTTTTATGGCGCTGAGTCTGCCTATGGGCTCCACAGAGCTCATCTTATCACATCAACATTTTAATATAACTTGGCCCTCAAACATGTATCAGATTATGGGCCCACAACATGGAAGATGTTGACCAGCACTGATTTGAAGCATCTTTTAAAATATTTTTGGGTAAGGTTTAAAAAACATGTAAAATATCTAAACAAATGCACACTTTAGTGCAAAATAGAATTTTGTTCATTAAGCAAGGGAAAGAAGACACACTATACTTAGTGACAATCAAAGGAAAAGATCGATTCGTGGGCTAACATCTGCTTGTATTTTCCAGCCAACTGTTGTGTGTGTTTGTGTGAGAGTGGTCATTCAGAACTGCACTTGGAAAGCTTTCCAGCTACAATTTACCTAGAGATTTTGCATTAGTGCGCCCCATCTGACACAATCATTCAGCTATTCAGCTGGGTCTATGGAAAAATAGTGTAAGCAGCTTGTATCAGTGAGGGGATTACTGATTAAAATCTTTCCAATGAGTACATATACATATATTTATATATATATAGTCCATGTTACAGAAGGTCTGTTTATTGCTCTATTTATTATATATTAATCCAATAAAACCCAGAAAAGAATTTGTTTCAAAACTATCTAGTTTTGGCACAATAATGACCTACATGTTATAGATAACACTCACTAGATGCTCAGCTCACTGGGACACTGTTAGGCTTTTGCACTATGTTCATATTACACATATGAGACCTGTTATCGAGAAATAGATCTTGCTGTAATCTGGATCTTCGTAGGTTAAGTCTACTAGAAAATTATGTAAACATTAGATAACCCCAATAGGCTGGTTTTGCTTCCAGTAAGGATTAATTATATTTTAGTTTGGATCAAGTACAAAACACTGTTTTATTATTACAGAGAAAAAGGAAATCATTTTTTAAAATTTGGATTATTTGGATAAAATGGAGTCTATGGGAGATGGCCTTTCTGTAACTTGGAGCTTTCTGGATAACAGATCCCATACCTGTATATGGACTCTCTTATGTCTCGCAGCACTTTAAATAGGGAAAGCTCTGAGCAGCTAAATTCTTTCATAATTCTCTGGGAACTTTCAGCGATGTGTGGCATAGGATTGGTACCTCCATGTATCCAAGCCCAAGGGCACTTGCAGTGTAAGGTTAGCTTGTGACATATGCTAGTTCTTGCCCCATTACTGGAAGGGGTTGGGTCACAACGGATATTTATCTGATAATATATGCAGTTCAGTAGAGCTACATGGTAACTGTGGATTGCATCCACCTGTTTAGAAATACACATAAACACACTACGATTCTGCACAACAACACAACATCACAAAATGTACAATCTTAGTGCAATACTGTGATGTATCCATGCAGCGTCAGCAATAGCCCCCCTCTCTCGGTTTCTTGCTCCAGTGGCCCAGAAAAAGTTACATTTAGCTATAATGTCACATAGGGATGTAAGGAGATTTTTTTTTTTTGGGCACATAGAGCTAAAAATATCTAGTTTCCAGAACACCCTTGCTCCTTTTTTCAGATCATTCAATTTTTATATTTCATGGCAGTGTAATGCCCCCTAGAGATCTACAGAGCTTTGTACGGCTTTCTCTCTCCTTCAGCACATGCATATCATTATTATTTTGCTGACTTAGAAGCCAAGAATAGTCCAGACAGATTTATTATGACCCATTTCCTATGAAACGTCTATAGGTCCTAAGGTAGCCCTGTACCCCCCAAATCAACCCTTGCCAGATCCATTGAGATTTGCACAAATTCTGCCACAGGACCTGTGCAAATAACGATGTATTTTCCTAACCAAGGATTTAGGAGCTCCATACGGTTTTAGGGTCTTAGCAACTCAACATTTAAAGCCTTTAAGTGAACAGAGCTGAAGAAGCAGCAGATGTCAGATGGTTGACACTTGCAATCAACAGCAATTAAGTAATCACCGGGCTTTTTAACAGAGCATGTCAAGTAAAAGAGAAACTCAGAGCAGTTGTATGGAAAGCCAAGTTGCCTAGTGATTATATTGCTTTCCAAATCCCGAGGAGCTTGCATGATTTGGTACCTTGTTGGTTATATTAATCAGTAGGCGATATGAGATTGGTGTGTGAAAGGGGTCCTTGAGTCTGTAAATCCCCCTGACATTTTGACCTTTTCTGTGCATATTTAATCTTTTAATGAAAAGGAGGGTACAGCAGAAACTGCCAATGATCAGCTGATCATAGTAGTAACTTGTGCTGCATGGATTGCCTACTTCACTAGCAGTCTTTGTTGCCATTAAACAAATTATCATATTGATAATGCCAGTGGTAATTCTGAACCTGTGACACCCCCCCCCTTCACTGGTTTTGGACTACAGCTAACAGCACACTTAATAGCCCATAGCTGCCAAGAGGATGCTGGGAGTTGTAGTACAGCAGCAGCTGGAGATTGAGAAATGGACATCCCAAACACAATAAAGCAGTTCAGTGCTTACCTGACAGGCTCTCAGTCCTTCAGTGGTGCGGCTTCAGAGTCTGGAAGTGGTCCCTGTCTTCCTTCCTCCTATATAGAGGAGCTGCAGCCCAGAGCCCTATGTGCAGTGAGAGAGGAGAGGAGCAATGTGCACAGCCTCTCAGATGATCCTTATATCACACTGTGCGATTTATACATGGTCTGGCACCGCTCCCGTCGCCCAGCAATGGCTCATGTGCCCAAGTTTGTGCTCTCGTTACAGGGGAGACTGGGATGAGGATGACACCAGATTGTTAGGACTGGAGCATCACACACTGCAGCCTCTCCGGCATCCCTCCAGTGAGAAGGCGGGGCATAGCCTGGATCTAGCAGCCCATTGGCTCCCGGCTCAGGATGCTGCCCTGAATATCCAATCTAGCGGCACAAATAGGAGGTGGACCTGCACATCCCATCCATTACTATCCCCCAGATGGGCAGGGGCAAGGGAGGAAGGAGATCCCGGCGAATGACAATCAAGGACACCGTGTGAGTCCTTTGGACCAGCAAAGTGACCCCAGGCTGTTACTTTGCAACTGTGCACAGAAAGGGGCAAAAGACAAAAGATGGCACGTGCCTGTGACCTGAATATGCCCTGCCACACCTCAGTCTCCCGGGACAGGCTGCCATTTATCATCCAAAACATACCCAGTAGTACTGGGAGGCACAGCTTGGGGGATGGGAGGGAAGGCAAGGATGCTGCTCCTGTCACAAATCACTGAGGCACAGCAACCCTCCATGCCCTGCTGCTGCTGCTGCTGCTGCAACACAGTCATATAGATTTTCTACATACTACAAGGACAGTAGCTTTGGCCAAGGTCTGTGTGGGGACATTAATTAGCTTATTGCTTTGCTTTGTTGTGTTATGGCTCAAGCTAATGCAACAAGTAAGGAAGTGTTGCACGCTAGTCAATAGATCATTAGCTCAGTGCATGACAGATCATGGGGCACGGAAAAGTGAGTCCTAACAAGTTGTGGGACGCTGAGCCGCCCTCTGAGCAGAGCAGTGAGTCTGGCACACAGTGTCGGACTGACCCATCGGGATACCAGGAAAACTCCCGGTGGGCCCAGGTGTCAGTGGGCCTCTTGCTTCTAACCATTTGGCCTATTTCATGGTTATTCCCTATTCCTTTATGGGAACAGAGAGGCTTAATAATGGAAGAATAGAGTATAGTATGTAGAGAAAAGAGACTAGGAGAATAAAGAGGTTGAGTGAGGAGAGAAGGCATAATAGTTTGGAAAGTGGGCCCTCAGCCTAAGGTTTTCTGGTGGGCCCTTGGCATCCCAGTCCGACACTGTGGCACAAGAGCACGGACAGAGCAGTGTTTAAAGCGGACACTGAGTGTGTGGTAATGCTACAGGCTGCATGCTCTCTCTCTCCCCGGGAGCTGCTGCTGCTGCTTGTGACTGACACACAAGCTAATGTGGGAGTGGAGAGGGAGGAGGAGGAGGGGGAATCAGAACAAGCTTTTAACTCTTCCATTGCCAACTGAGCTGCACCAGGAACAGCTGCTTTCATTCTTCCCTTCTGCCATTTTAACCTACATTTGCTTACTGGCTAGGGAATGTGAATCCTGGGCTTGCAGAGAGTGAGTTTGTGAATTCAATGTTCAACATAAACCAGTTGGGCTATTGGCAATTACATTATTTGAGCCTCATTTGGGGGAAATTAGACAATTATCTCCTTTTTTAGCACAGTGGGTGTCTAATGCAAAATACTGTAATAATATCTGCACAATGAAGGCTGTAAGTTAATACAACTTTTGGGCTAATATCTGGTAACTAAAGCCCCGTCAGGGATGTTAATAAGTTACCAAAAGGCCCTGTTTACAAAACTACAATGAGAACATTCTATCTGGAACATTCATTCTGAGAGCAAAATTGTGTGCTGGACACTGACAGGCAATTCTGTTTAAGGCAGTTTCCAGAAAATAGCAGCTGGACCTACATTTTTCTCTAGCTTTAACTTGTTATACCTAGAGATTCACAAAAATATCCACCAATGCCTTTTGTCTGTGATATTACGTGGCTTTTTTCTTGGATTTAGATCAGCAACTTGATTGCCACACTGGTCACTATTTCTGGTGCAAGGGCAGGGCTACTAATAGGAGGCAAAAAGCAGTCTGATGCACAAAACAGAGGTAAAATAGTTTTAGAACAAGTGTTCTAATAACCATTCTACATAGGAGGGTTACAGAATTGGTCCACAGTTATTTGTATAGTCAGGGCCATGTTGTAAAAAGGCTGCTTCAAGGGGCGATAAATCTAGTGCCCAGCAGTGAACCCACCACTAGGGCTTGATCTTCTGGATCTGGAAATTACATGACTTTTGAATTTCAGGCATTGACTGGAAAACAATGGCATCCATGCAGTCCTTAAAAGAGCGAATTCGGGAACATATCCGTCAGATTGTTAATATCAAATACTGTAACAAAACCAATGACACTTCACGGAATGTAATAATAGAAATTTGAAATACTTTTCAGTACAGGCGATAGAACAGATAAAAACAGGCATTCAAGGATGATATATCATGACTTTGTTACATAAAAGAGAAGTTTATTGGATATTTTCTTTGGAGACACTTTTACCTCTGGGATTGAATTTTACATTTGACGTGACTTGTTTTATTTAAAGCAACTTGCTATAACTGAGAGACAAAGATATTGTATATATTATATTGTTTTAACTTTACCCCTGAACATGGATTATCTGTAACAGGCTAAGTCAAATGTTTTTAAAGCTAAGTGGGCTGGTCTGAAACACCTTAACGAGGTGTTGGTGCAATAATGACCTAGATCCATTACGATTGGTATTAAGTAGAATTCAACCCTAAACTTAAAAAAGACCCGACCCCTCCTACCCTACATAGACTCCCCTCCCTCCTCCCCCCAGCCTAAATGTTACCCCGGGCAAATGCCCCTAATGTTTTACTTACCCCTCGGTGCAGATTCAAGCATCGGAGTTCACGGCCCCATCTTCTTCTCTTCGGAAATCTGCTAAATAAGACTGCCATGTCGGTGCATGTGCAGTTGGAGCAATTTTCTGTTTGGCGACAACTGCACATGCTTCGAAACACATGAAAATTGCGGAAGCGGTGGTCTCGTTCTGCAGATTTTCGAAGAGAAGAAGATGGGACCCTTGAACTCCGATACCTGAATTTGCACCGAGGGGTAAGTAAAACATTAGGGGCATTTGCCTGGGGTAACACTTAGGCTGGGGGGAGGAGGGAGGGGGGTCTATGTAGGGTAGGGGGGTAGGCAGTGGCGTAACTACCGGGGGAGCAGGGGGTGCGATTGGGCCAGGGCCCTCACCCCCTCAGGGCCCCCCAGCAGCTCGCGGCACGAATTCCGGGTGGTTCTGCCCGTACGGTGGGGGGTCCTGCTGCACGTCCCGTGACAGGGCCCGCCCCCTCTAGTTATGTTACGTAGGGTAGGGTTTTTTATGTTTAGGGTTGAATTCTTCTTTAAGATTTTTGGAGGGTATAGTTGAAAATATATATATAGATGGAGAGATGTGTTTCAGTAAGATTGCATATGACTAAGTGCTGGGTAAGCATGAAACGCTTTAGGCTCCATGAGGGGAATTGCTATGTATTTTAATATGATAAAATTAACGACGTTTTTAACAGCATGAATATAGAGTAAAATTTTGATTTTAAATCAAATCTGGTGTTTGGGCAGAACACACACCATTTGTTTTACATAGATTTTCACACTCTTTTTCTGGCGTTAATTGATTTACACAGAATGATAAATAGGCCCCTTTAGCTACATTTTAGTATATCATCAATATGATGGCACAACTTTGCTAAAACTTAAGGTGGCCATACATGGAGAGATCCACTCGTTTGGCGATGTCGCCAAACGAGCGGATCTCCCTCCGATATGCCCACCTAGGGCCCAACGATCGGATCCTAACGATGCCTAATGGGCGGTCGGATTGCGGGCCGCGATCCGACGGAATTTTTTGTCCCATCCGATCGAGATCTGGCCGACTTTCGGCCAGATCTCGATCGGTGAAGCCCGTCGGAGGGCCCCATACACGGGCCAATAAGCTGCCGACACGGTCTGTCTGCAGCTTTTATCGGCCCATGTATGGCCACCTTTATGTAATGATTATATCAGATGTATTTGCATTTGCAAGATAACCTGCAGTATGTGGTGTTTGTTTTCTGAACTGGGTAAGAGGCATCATTTTCAAAGTTCTCCAAGTTTGCTTGTTAGGGTCTAACCTACCATAGTATGGCACAGCTGAAGTGATGAGAGGTGATACCAAGTGAAATTACTTTTTCTCACCTTGCAGAATTGCAGTCTTGTGGCTCATGAAATCTTACATTTTTCCAAGGTATTAAATCTTTGGAATAAGCTGTATATGTAGGTTACAGAATGTTTTTGAATAGGATGCCAACTCATCCCTCTGAAACACATATTACAGTATATGCTATATGAGTGATTAGGAATCAGCACAGATGTCGACTGCAGACCAAAGGGATTGCTAATTATCCAAACAACAATTGGATTTTTATACAGATGGAACATCCTGGTGCATGTGGCTGAACATGAAGTAACATTTCTTTAAAATATGTTTGTGTTTTTATAGAATGAAGCACATAAAGTTGTGCCTTTCTCTTTATGAGATGCTGCTTGTTTCTGGCATGTATACTTGGGGGGGTCATAATCATGAGGTGCAACTGAGGAGCAACAGGGGACCTAAGGTGCCAGCACTACGTTGCTTAGGGCAGACTAAGTACAGGACTAAGATTGATAAAGTTTTTGCTAATCCATTCTTTGCAGTGTATGGGTTTTATAGGTTGCAGTTTTATGCACTCTCTAAGCACACCATGTGCACCACTTCCATAGTAAATGAGCCCTTATATCGTTAGATTGATGGCAGCCATCTCCCTACGTTGCTGCATAATGGGCAGGGACATCATGTGTGCCCTGTATGTGCTTTGCCAGATGAAATATATTGATAGCAAATTGGTGAAAAGACACATGACAGATGGTTGTTTGTGTTATTTTGTGTGCGTACCTGATATAAATAGCTTTGTAGATATTGCCAGGTTTGCAAGACATCATGATACTTCGACTGGCATAAAATACAAGATTCCTCTGGCAAAGCCATTGGGAGCTAACTCATGGTATAACATTCTTTGCACCCAGAAGAAATATATAATTAGACAGAAGCAATACATAAATCATCTATAAGCACAGTTTTATGCCATATGTAAGTCAAAAGGGTTTTAATATGCATTCTGCAGAATGTTGATCTTGTTTATAAGTCCCACATGCATAATAACAGAGTGCCTTCATAGGAAATTAAATATTATTCTAATAATAATTTAGTGGGTGGTTTAACAGTTGTGTCATGTTTTAACTGTCATACATTAATTAAAGGTTACAAAAGCCTAAAGCTTCTGACACATGCTGTGAAACTGTTTGGTCATGGCTAATGGTTACAATCCAGTTTGAAGATTCAATAAACAGTAACCTTCTGTTAATTAGCATCATTAATTATTGAAATGAAAGAATACCGGATGTTGTGCGGGACCCCATAAAAGCTGAAAGCTAATGCACCTAAGCAGGTTTTGGTGTCAATGGTGTTACACACTCTTTCATGTCATATGAATTAGCAAAAGCTAGAGCTGTGTGTTAAATGCAAGGTTGCGGCTCTCTTGCAATAACTAAACTACAAATCCCAGCAATCGTGGGTGATTAGGGGAGGCAACTGGCAGGAGGTCCCAGTTTCCCTGATCTTAGCTGTTCACATAACAGATGTCAGGTTGAATTTTTTTTAAGAACAAGGAAATGCAAAGCAGACTGAGCTATATATCAGATAATATGGTGAAAATCCAGTGCTACTAATGATAACTTAATGCAACATGAATCTCAGAAGCCAGAAGGATGTGATTTAATTAATGGTATTTTGTGTGCAGGCCGTACATGGGCAAGGCAGATGAGCAGTGTGATTGATGCAGGCAAGGTTGAGCACATGTTTTACGGCACCTTTGTTTACTGATGGAACAGTAAATTATATTCCTTCTGTATTTATAACTAGATTGCAGAACAGATGTGCCTGCATTTTTAAAACAGATTTCTTAATTAACATCTTAACTGCTAGATAAACAACAGGAGTCGGTTCATATTTCTATGGCCTATGCACTAAACGTGTTTTATTCAGGAAGATACAGCAGTGCTCTTGAGCGGGGAGGGACACCATGTCTGTACAGCACTGTAATAACAAATGATGCGGAAAAGTACTTACTGTGTCTGCAGGAGATTTCTAAGCCTAGCTCAGCCCATAGCCACCCATATATTATTTAAAACTGTATTTAGTTTTTCCCCACTAATAGTATGTCTTTGTTAATACTGAGCTTTTTCATTCTCTTTTCTGTTACACAAATTACTTGACATTCTGAAAGGATTTGTAATGCCCTTTTTTAAAAGACACTAATTTCCAGTGGTCATTTATTAGTGGGCGTGGTTAACTAAACCTGACCACAACATATGTGGTGGAGTAATAAAGGGGATGTTGACCCTTAAAGCAATTTACTCTTTTTAGCTCAGCACATTAAGTAAAGCAAACTCCCATTTTATTTATCTTGTTTTGGCAGCAGCATCATAGATCCTGCTAATTCTTATGCTGACCATACTTAGACCAATAAAAGGTACCAACTTTGTCCCTCCATTACTCGAGTAAAATAAGAAGATAGTTGCATTTAGGATATGCCAAAACAGCAATTGTAAATGCTATATAATAGTCACAATAATACCATATATGGTAAAGTCAGGATAATGCTATCATTGTTAAAATTAAATTATATTCTACTGACATTGCACCACTTGCAAGTGGATATCTATGTAATCATAATGTATTTGTTTTGGGAGGGGGCAGGGAATTCTCTACAGTAATGCTATGATGTGCAGTATAGGTGCAAATAACATTTAGTGACATGAATATAATTTTCTAGTGAAATGATTTGATCTGGCTGCACCTGCAGTACAGTGACTAGAATCTCTTATAACCAGTATATTGTTATTCCAACTGTCAGGATGTTATTACAGCAAATGATAAGGATATTGCATTTTTCTATCACATAATCCTTTCAGGACAACATTTTATTAACATGCAGTACAGTGTCTTTGCTCTGACAGGAGAAGGTAGCTGCAGGTAGGGATTTAAGCACCAACTGCAGAAAACATGATCAAATAATAGTCACCTTTGCCAGTGGGATGTTACATACTACAATATATGTTAGGATTATATGTATCCATTTCTGGCCTGCGGCAGTTTTTGAATTTTAATAGTCAGAAATCCAATGGCTGGTAATACAACGTAATCCTTCCCCTGTTGACATTAGTGACTTCTTCAGGAGTGCTTAGATACAAATGTCCACTTTTCACCTGCCCCCCCAAACAAGCATGAAGAGCAGCATCAGGTACCGCATACCACCGTTCTTTTCCTAAACCTTAAGGGGCGGCTGAAGGAGGAAGCGGACCTGGGCTTCAGGGTCCAGTCCAACCCTGAATTGGAACACCAACCTTAATAATAATCTTACTTCAGTGTAGATTATTGTGCTTGTCTCTCTTATCTACATTCCTTTGTCAAGATGGATCTGACCTTTAGAACCATGGTACATAGTTGTGTTGTGTGCAAGGAACCCAAATTCTCAAAATATTTTGAAGGGCAATCACCTGAAAGCATTGATGTGCCTCCTTTACAGGTGATTTTCACTCTCAAATGCACCAGGTTTCTGAGTGATAATCATCTGTCTGTAAACTGAATACTGTAGGTGATTACCTGGAGCTTTTCGCTGCACTCACCTGCATAGAAAGGAACCCAAGCAACTCTTTTAAATGGCCCCATACTGACAAAGGTACATTTAAGCTCAGAAAGCAGAAAAACCCCAAAAAAGCAAAAAAGTTTTGCAATCACATGCAAAGTCCAATGTTTCAGTCACTGCAGTGTGATTTTTCTTAAAGACCTGTGTTTCAGCATACAGTGAGAAACCATGTTCCCCCTATTAAGCCCAAACTTGTGCCAAAAAACTTATCATAGTTGCAATGTTTAAAATAAAGAAAAAAACAAACCATAAAAATGTGCTACTATCATAATCATCAAGGAAGTTAACTAATAAACAATGCATATTTAGTAGCAATAATAGTAATGTCCATCCCATTCTACATTTCCCAGAAGCCCAAAGTACCATGCATGCAGTTATGACTATGATTTTTTGACAATTCTTTAAATCTTGTGAGTGATGTCCTTGTAACCTGCCCTTGATCTTTGCAATCAAAATTCCACTCATGACTTTAGTTAATTTCTAATTCAGTTGAATGAGACAGTCACGGGTTGCTTGGCAATCTTTGAAAAACATGAACAAAAGTGTAGTAGTGGGTGCTAGGGGCAAATGTTTTGTTTTGTACTTTACATTCCACTGAATGGGAAGCGGGTGGCAAGTAGCAGAGGGTTGATCACTGCCACAAGTAACTGCAATCAAAATTTTCAAGAGTACAGTGGCAATAAGTTTGTATTTAGCTTGCATCCAACCCATCTTTAGTATTGTTTGCAATCCCTATTTTAACAGCGATTATTAATAATCTCGATTTAAAAATCTAGTTTAAAATTTTTTCATCATTTTAGTTAGCATCCTGTCTTTCTGTAAGCATTAACATTTCAGGTTCTGTGTTTTGCTTTCCTTTATTTCAGATATATTCTACTGCTGACTGATTTTCTTTGCCATGATAAGCACAAATTGGACTTCCATCATGTGGATATGGAACAAAATCTACTAGCCAGGCAATCATCTGTGACAATTCTTTATGAGATAAGGCCGTCAGTTGTTATAAGCATGGCAGCTCTTTTAAGAAAGAGGGCAACACTATTTTGTGTATCTGATCTAAACTTTATTGCAAGTTAAAGGTTATTTGTTATTTATGTGCAAGACACTGTAATCCCTTCTGTAACATGTACAGTCAGGCCCACTTCCGTCTCGAATCTAGTGGGGGTTAAGTTACAGAAGAGAGATGTGATAAAGAAAACTGAAAACATTTTTTATTATAAAATGCAAAATAACCTGAAATGGAAATAAAACTACACTATAATAGTTCACACCTCAGTCGGGTGAAAATATTTTCCCAAGACACAAAGATTTGTGAATAGTGCATTTAAAGGGACAGCACAGGGGCAGGACATTGCATTCCACTTGCACTTGCTCCCTGGGTGCAAAAGCAATGTGTTTAAATGGACTAAGTGGATTATGTAATATAAGGTGCAAAGTTTTCTACAGTTCTTATCACCTATAGCAACCAGGTAGCTTTTTCTGATCACCTATAGATCTTATTACTTGCTATCAGTTTCTGTACATGGCAAACTTTGTGCCTTCTATCATGGGGTTGCCACATCACTCTTGATATTGGCCACTTATGGAATCTACATCCTGCATGGCTAATTAGCAATTAATTCAGATGTGTGCTGCATGGCTGCACATAAATCAGTCCAGTCTGCAGCGTGCATGTAAATGTATTGCTAATTTGCCATGCAGGATGTGTATTCATTAGGTGGTTGATATTAAAGGGGTGAGGTGGCTACCCTAATTACATATTAAGAAAAGAGAATTGTTCAGTACAGGGAGTCCTTGCATACAACACTCACTTGGGTCATTTATAAACACTGGGCAAATTTGCACATGGCAGTAACCCATGGCAACCAATCAGATGACTTCTTTCTCTGTTCAACCTGCTCCTAGCACAAAAAAGCTAATCACTTATTGGTTGCTATAGGTTACTGCCCAGATGCAAATTTGCCCACTATTTGTAATTAGCCCTACTGATTAACCAAAATAGGTGCAAATGGCAAATAGGTGCATCGAAGGCTCCTGTTCTGGAGCTGAAGCAGGCACAAGCAATCAAGTGCATGGCACAATAGTTACTTTATTTGTATAGGGCTGTAAGGACCTGTACTGCTGTCCAATATGCTCTAAAAATTTCTTTCATTGCAGAACCAACATAATCACAGAGGAAATTCTACACATTCGAGTTACTAACATGAATAAGATAACCTCACAACCTGAAAATAGGCAAAAGGTCAAAGCATGCGGCAAACCTAAGCCTTAACAGGCAGAGGTCAAATCCAGAAAATTGTGAATATATACAAGGCTTAGGGCAGGATCTATTGAAGCTTAACCAAGGGTACAATGCAATAATAGTGCTCCAAAGTAAATGCCAAAAAGAACATACCTGGGGACTGGTGTGATGGCAGTTAAAAAGTTGTAGCAGTCTAGTGGAGCACATTACAAGTAAGTCATTACAAGTATCAAATCTGTTATTCAGAATGCTTGGAACTTGGGGTTTTCTGGATAAGGGATCTTTCCATATCTTTGATCACCATAAACATTCTACTAAAAACATAGAGTCTACCAAAAAATAATTCAAACATTAAATAAACACTATGGAATTGTTTTGCCACCAATATTGGTTCATACAGCGTTGTCACCATAAAGTACATTACAATAGTATGCTATTATATTATTACAGAGAAAAAGGAAATCATTTTTAAAATTTGAAATATTTCCTAAACAAGGACTTCTGTAATTTGGAACTTTCTGGATAATAGGATTCCAGATAACAGATTCCAGGCATATTTAGAAAACATGCCATAAAACCATCCATAAAACCACATAGTATTATAAAATACTGTCTTAGAGAACTATTATATAATGCATTGTCATTTTACATTTTCAATTAGTATAGTTTATACAGCAACTTCATTTGCATGCATAAAGCATTGCATTTTGCCGTTTCCTGACTCAGTTGATAGCTCACATGCCGCTATATTTTTATCTTCTTCCCACACATTTAATTATCCTGTTGAGTTTTTCCCCTGTAAAATATTGTGTAGATGATTCTTCTAATCCTAATGTAAATAGAGAAGTTTATTTATATGTTCAGAATAAAGTCTTGTGCAAAGTGTGACTACAAGGCTGATGTTCATTCCACTTTTTATACGTAATCTTATTGTTCCTTTTTTTGTTTTGTTTATTAGTTAGTTTTTTAAATGAACATCTACTGTAAGTAAACTTTCCAGTTGTTACCATGTAACTAATGTAAGGATATTGTAATCATCTTCTTTTTTTATAATTTGAGCTACTTAAAGACTTGAATCTTTTTTAATATACTGTATGATATTTGGAATAAAGGTTTGACATCTTACACACTTTATCTACTGCTTTAGTCTGAGGCTGAGTAATGACTTTTCTTTGGAGGAACATTCACTCCTGCATTTATAGAAGTCTACATTTTTATTTCATATTTTCTTTCTTCTTTTCTCAGTTTTAAATATATGGATTTTGGTAATATATATGTCACTTTGTGAATTCACTCATCTTTATGGATTTATACACAGGCTTAATTATCAATAATACAGACATAGTTGCCAGTGTACACAGTTGCTGCATGATGCACTCAATGTCTTTGGGTGTGATGCCTTTTTGTGTTGATTAAGGATATATTTATGTAAATATGTATATTTATTCTCATATACCCATGTATATAAGTATTCCTGGTTATAAGGGTTCTTTAACGAAAGAGATAGTTCAATCAATATATATATTTTTTTACAAACACTATTGACACATATCTAAAGAAATAATACACATAAAACAAGTTACACTACATAGAATTTATAATACATATTTACATAGATTAATAGATAAATTAAAAATATGCATAAATTGGATCTAAATCCACTGCTTCCCTGATTTTTATCCTTCCATTTGGTCTGGCATCTGTGTCCTCTCTGACTAACTTAAGGTGTCCATACACGGAGAGATCCGCTCGTTTGGCGATGTCGCCAAACGAGCGGATCTCTCCCCTATATGCCCATCTTGAGGTGGGCAATATCGGGCTGATCCGGTCGTGGGCCCTAGGACCCAACGATTGGATCCTAATGGTGGCTTTACGGGTGGTCGGATCGCGGGACCCCATCAACGAACAGATGCGGCCGCGATCCGACGGGATTTTTAGTCCCATCCGATCGAGATCTGGCCAATTTTCAGCCAGATCTCGATCGGGAAAGCCTGTCGGGGGGCCCCATACACGGGCCAATAAGCTGCCGACTCGGTCTGTCTGCAGCTTTTATCGGCCCGTGTATGGCCACCTTAAACCTATTGTGTTAACCTCAAGACTGACCATAGGTATGTGTCATATTCGGATTGGTCAGTAACCCTTAAATTAATCTAAGGGAGTTGGGTATGGATTCCTGAGGCAGTCCATCCAAGAATCAAGACAATGGAAGGTGGGAAAAGCAGTGTGGAGACAGAAAGTTTTGATTTCTCAACTGCCCCTGGTCAAAGGGGAGGGGATTTAACAACTGTGTTCTAAACAGGGTGTCTTTGAAGCTTTCATCTGTTGTGTCCTGATACCATCTAAAATGCAAATCACATAACATTCTTAAATACACCATACAACATACTGTATACATAAAATATACACTTCTGTATATATTAAAGATATGACACAAGCAAGTCTCCTTAAGGTAACACTTAGCATGACCAACAGTTATGGCAGGTCTTTCCCAACTTTTTTGGCAGCCCTCCCCAGCTGTTCCCTTGTGTCTACTGCAATTCTCCTCCCTCTTAATCAAGTGTGTCCAAATGTGTGAAGACAGAAAAGATCACGCATATTAAAATCTGTACCAGTAAGCAGTGTATGTAATAAAACTTCTTAGTGAAAATGTTATTTTTGGCCAAATAAATAAGAGACTTGAGCAGGTCTTAAAATGTGTGCAGGGTCGAACTCTGCCACCCTCGTAGGGTGAGGATCTGGGTCGGTGGGGCCACAAGAGCCTAGGGCCCAGTCCGACCCTGAATGTGTGCTATGTACAACTGAAATCTGCAGTTTGATAATGTCCATGAACTGTCCCATCAGACTTTACATTCTCAGCTTTCAGGCCTGCACAGGTCTTTTCCTATAGCAGCTATGATATAAAATCAGATATAGGCATCTTAGGCAAGTCCCATAGTTCTAATTGCAAATGTTTTTGCTAGGTGCTAGAGGTGGATAAAGCCTGGGACTCTACCATAGCAACTGTCTTTCCTAGCAGTGGTATATGCTTTTGAAGTTTGCCCTTAATATGTCCATTTCATGTGTTCTATATGTCAATCTTCACTTGCTCTTTTTACAGTGCAAAGGTGAAAAGCAAAACAATATTGAGGAAAGAGTAAAGGAGACCAGAATGGAAAGGTGAAGGGGGAGCAAATGTAAATAGGGATGGAGAGAATAAAGAGGATTGGAATGGAGAGATGAGAAGAGCATAAAAAGGAACTTGTGGAAGGCAAGATGAAAATATAACAAGAAATAATGTAAAATATAGAAAATAAAAAAAATATATGCTCATTCATTCATATATGGAAAAGCTGGGTGCAGTTTTATTTATTCAATGATTAATTATGGTGTCCAGAAATCCTACAAAAAGGCACCAGTCATCTAGAAAACATGCTAAGAAACAGTGGAGAAACCACAATTCATGTAGTAATTACACTTTATTTCAAAATCAGTGTGGAGGGTGTCTGGAAGTTGCGGGGGGTCAAATATATCAACTAGCCTTGTATCCTGCAAGATATAAATTAATATCTACGTTTATTAAACATGGATTAAAAATACAGGTATGTGTAAATGTAACTGGGTTGTGTTTTTTTTTAAGAAAGCAAGCTTTTCATTTGCAAACTAAGCATCTTGCTTCATTTAGTGTTTAATCCACTGGTAATTCTTGCACAGAAGCCATTCATTTTTAGACTATGATGATTTTTTATTTAAAGTATATGGCTTAGTTTCCCAAATTGTAAGTGCTTTGGTAGATTTTCATGTATTCTGAAATACACTGTTTAGGAATAGCTGGTGATTAATCTGACAGGAGCCAATGTGGTGAGTAACTATACAGTTTTAATAAGAAAAATTTGCACAGGTCTCTGCAGACAATTAAAAATGGAGGCAGACAGTTTAAACAAGTCCTTGAAAAAGGCCAAACGTCAAGGGCAGTTGTCAGACAAACATAATCCAAGAAAGAGGCTGAAGATCAGACAGGCAGAAACCATGCAGAGTCAGATAATTGGCTACGGTCAAAATCAGGATAGTAGAGAACAAGGACGGGAGCAGGGCTTACTGGACAGGAACAGGATCTCGGAACCAAGGTCACAGGAACATGATCAGAAACAAGGTCTCAGGAGCAGGATAAGAAGACAAGGGTTGGAGTAGGCAGATTGGTCAATGATCCTGCAACAGAGTGTATGAGAAGCAGGCTTAAATAGCCCTTTAATAAATTCTTTAATAAAGCTATTGCCTACAACTTGACAGTGGGCGTGGATCAAGGAATATCGACAGGGGGAAAGTGCCTTGTATGATGTTCTATCAAGTTGAAACCCCACTGCCTCCTGTGACTCAAGCAGTTGGGCAGCAGCAGTATATAGCAGGCACCTGGTACAAAACCATCTGCAAAACTGAGTGACAGTATACAGAAATTTGTCTTTAGTGAATCCATCTCTCATTGTTATAAAGAAATACATTGACGACAGTGGGTACAGATGGAACAAAACACTTTCAAAACCGGAGGCCCCAAATTCAAAGAAATAAATCTTAGGTCAGAGAAGATGACAACTTAAATGCTTAGCCATCAGTGTATAATAAACTATGCAGAGGCTAACAGATGTGAGTGAATATAAACATGTTTGGGTGTTATGGGGGAGAAACAGGCTCACATTTTGCATGGTCCTTATTAAATATTCTATAGAATAGTACAAGTGTACATTCTTTTACCAATAAACCAATTTGGAGCTCCAGCTATGTTCTATTTAAGTGACACATGGCCTATTATGTAAATAATATAACTGTCAATAGTACAGAATTCTATTGGAACACTTGCCTTAGCAGATGAATAGCAAAACAGTGGCAGTTCAGCACTGAATCTACTATCCAAAGGGTCAATCATAGTAAGTAAAAATTAATGTTAAGAAAATATGTTTAAGCAAACTGTGTTCTACCTGTATTCGGTATAGAATCATCATTTATAAATACAATTAAATAAATAAATGACATCTGAAATATAAGCAGTTTAAGATTTTACTTTATTGTCCCATTTTAATACCTTTTTTCAAACTGCACTTACTATGTTGTTCTTCAGATTATTATGCCTTGGAGGGTCTGACACTGTATATTGGAGATCCCCAGCAAAACAGTTCTTGACATCTAAACTAATCAGAAGAAACAGTATGCTGCAATCTAGTAATAGCTTGAGGTCAAAATGCTTTGTCTGTTCTGCAGTACATAGATAAACTGAGTTAAACAAGGGTTCTAGTTAAATTGATGCTTTAAAACCCTAAGGCTAACTAGATTTTTGCAGCCCTTTGAAAGGGGGTGGGTAATAAAAGACAACCTAACAGTAGTTAGGGAGATGCTATAAAACTAGGTCATCATATTTATTCTAATCCTTAAACACAAATCATCTAGAACATTACAATGTCGCCTTAATTCAATAAGGGGAAAGCAAAAAATGTCTGTAAATGGCCATCTTTGTTTTCCTTAAAGAAAAAAACAATACCCCTGGACATTGAAGGTCTCTATAAAAATATTGTGCAAAAACAGCCCATAAGTAAAACACTGCTTCATGTAAATAAACCATTATCATAAAAATATACTTTTCTATTAGTATGTGCCATTGAGTAATACCATATAGCCATTTTAAGTACTAAGAGCAACCTCCTGGCATGTAAGTTTCACTGTGCACACACACACAACCAAGGGTACACATATATGCTAGGGTACATCAGCCAATGACTGTAACTTCTAATATCTTTATAAATTACAGTAGCGGGTACATTTTTTTACTGTATAGTGTTATCAGGCCTGGATTTGAGGTGAGGCCACAAAAGGCTCAGGCCTAGTGCGGCAAAATCTCAGTGGCGGCATGCCGCCCAGCCACATACTGGGGAGTACTGGGCAGCAGCAGCTCCCCAGCGATCCGGCGCATGCGTGCGTGTGCTCGCACGCCTGGGGGGGTTGCAAATGAAAGATGGAGGGCTCTTGTACCTGTTAGCCTAGGGGCACCAAATAAAGAAATCCAGTCCTGAGCGCTATTATGCTTTTCTAAGCAGTTTTCTTAAATCCTACAAAGAAAGATTAGGAATAGTCTTTTCCATGAATTCCATGAATTACAGTTGGTTTCTTTAGCTCTGACTGTGGACAGGATGTTGATTATAAATTGGTGCTAAAATCACTCCTGTTTTATATAAAAAATACAGCAATTTCTTTATGCTACACATTAAAGTATTATGTCTGGTAACTCGGCACAGCCACATTACATGGTGTCAGAAGTACACAAGGTAAAACATGACAGTTTCAACCACCTCCAAATGTGAATCAGCATGGAAATCTTGCTGAAAAATGGAGAACATGGATTCAGCAATTTCAGCTATTCAGCACAGCCAGTGGCCTTGAGGAAAACAGTGAGACAAGTCAATGTGACACATTTCTGCATGTTGCAGGAGAAGAAGCAATAAAAGTCTCAGCCACTATTAATGTTATTTAATCCAGAACATTATGAACATTTCAGTCACAAGTAGGGATGTAGCGAACGGCGGAAAAAATGTTCGCGAACATATTCGCGAACTTGCGTCCAAAAATGCGAACGGTTCGCGAACGTCGCGAACCCCATAGACTTCAATGGGAAGGCGAATTTTAAAAGCTAGAAAAGACATTTCTGGCCAGAAAAATGATTTTAAAGTTGTTTAAAGGGTGCAACGACCTGGACAGTGGCATGCCAGAGGGGGATCAAGGGCAAAAATGTATCTGAAAAATACATTGTTGACACAGCGCTGCGTTTTGTGCTGTAAAGGGCAGAAATCACACTACGTCACTCAGGTGATGTTTCTGGACACGGAATGTGAAAAAGCTCACACAGCTAGTTGGCACTTGGTTAAAGACTGGGCAAACAATGCCTGCAAGGGCAACGTATACAGTAGTGGATACGGAATATATTATTGCTGCTGTAAAAACATCACTCAGGTGATGTTTACGGACACGGAATTATTATTGTTATTTAGACAGAATGTGAAAAAGCTCACACAGCTAGGTGGCACTTGCATACCTCCCAACTGTCCCTCTTTTGACCACTCAACCCCCTGTCCCTCTTTTGTACTGGAAAGTCCCTCTTTTCTCTGAACTGAACAGCCAGAAAAAAAACAGTTTCTAACTTAATTAGCAACAATTTTGACTCTGGTTGGTGCTGGTTGGTGCTGGTAGTGGTGAACTACTAGGAGGAGCAGCACACCAGTCCCACTCCCCAACACAGCTAGACTAATAGCACTGGGCTCTTACAGTAGCAAAGTAAAAAAAACAAAAAAGAAAATAAAAGCAGTCCTTGCAAGGACTATTGGGTTACAGGCAGCAGTCAGCAGATGAGAGATCAGCAGCAGGACAGCTGCCCACAGCAGCTACATACAGAGCACTGCAGTAGAAGGTAGATTACTAGCCAGCAAAGCTACCTAACCTAAAATGTCCCTCAAATCCCTGCAGAGTTCTGTCCCTACAATACAGAGCAGTATCAAGTAGATTACTAGCCAGCAAAGTTACTATCAACTGTCCCTCAAATCACTAACAGCTCTCTCCCTACACTAGCTCTTCCAAGCACACACAGGCAGAATGAAAAAACGCTGCAGGGCTTCAGTTTATATATGGAAGGGGAGTGGTCCAGGGGGTGTGGGGGTGGTCCAGGAGGGAGAGCTTCCTGATTGGCTGCCAAAAATAAGCGCCAGCTAAGGCGAACCCAAATTGGCGAACGTCGCGCGACGTTCGCGAACATTCGGCGGACGCGAACAGCCGATGTTCGCGCGAATTAGTTCGCGGGCGAACAGTCCGCGACATCCCTAGTCACAAGCTCCTTTCCTTCAGCTCTTTGAGCTGCACACCCACTTCCTGGACAAGGAGCTTCTACAGCATGACCAAACACAGCCCCTGTTATTCTCCATATCTAGGAAGAGTAAACCTACCTTCCAAAGGTTTATTAAGTCATAGATGATTCAGTATCTGTGGCTACGCATTATGCTGAGAATGATGAAGATTGGAGTATTTCTAGTGTTCTAGCATAGTAACAGATAGTATCTGAGAATCCAGATGTATACATTTAAATAGTATGCAGATGTACTTCTCCTCTAATCACCTATTAGTTTGGGAATTACTTCCATAAGCAAATTTGGTTAAAACATGTAGGAGTAGGGGGTTCTATATTTATATTTTTCCTGAAGTAAATGTATTTTTCTTTTATTCTTCCATTTGTGCTTTGTCAGTAAGTCATATAGTCTCACCGTATTATAGGTATTCTGTGTTAAGCTAATAAATGTTAGTCTAACAGCTTCTTTAAAGTTTAATTAACCTGTGGGAAGCTGTACAAGATATGTAGATCTTAAAACTTAAGATGAGTAAAACTTTGAGGCACGTTTTACAATCCACATACAGTATTTCAGTGAGCATTTACCAAATATACTGTTGAAACTGAAAAGTTTAATTTATGTTTTGCAAAATGTTATGTGAAATGCTTTGAAACGTTGCTGATTACAGTTTTTCAACACTTGGGGGCACATTTACTAAGGGTCGAATTTCGAAGTGGTAAAACTTCGAAATTCGACCATCGAATTGTAGAAATTCGATAGTCAAAGTTATTTTTTTGAGTGAATTTAGCCATTTTCGATCAAATTAAAATCATTCGATCGATCATAGAAACCGTTCGAATTGAATGATTCAAACAATTTAATTGATCGATCGATCAAACAATTTAAAAAAAAAAAACTTTGACTTCTAAAAACTTAGAACTGGCTATAGGTTCTAGGAGGTCCCCATAGGCTAACATAGCAATTCGGCAGGTTTAAGGTGGTGAAGTGTCGAAGTCGAAGTTTTTTAAAGTGACAGTACTTCGAATTTCGAATATTCTACGTTTTTTCAATTTGAATTGAATTTTGACCTATTCGATAGTTGAAGTACCCAAAAATTACTTTGAAATTCGAAGTTTTTGAATTCGAAAATTCACTTAGAATTCACTTTGACCCTTAGTAAATGGGCCCCTTGGTATTAAAGCAGAGGGAATCTTGGGAAGAAAACCCAGTTAACTCTAAAATCTTCATTATCACAGAATAACCAAAAAGCTAAAGCCCCCCCACGGGACTTTAAGAACAGTCAGGACAGTTGCTGATAAGATGCCAACTACATACCACCGTTACACTTATTGGGGCTCATCATTGTAGTGCAGGATTTTCTGATCAGTATACGTACCCCAATCTCAGTAAGAACACATCTCTTTTTGCATTAAAATACTGGTGTAATATCCTGCCTTGAGTTGAACAACGATGTGGTGTTTTCATGCTGTCTGCATTGCCTCTACTCTATATCTTCAGACATCCAAGGTCCTGATTTACTTCAATTGCTATTTTGTATTTGCAAGTAGGCATGGCTTGTTTTTTGACCCGGACCTGTTTCTTTAACAATACCTAGCTCCCTGTTACTCCAGTCACATATTCCAGTTCCCTTGCACTGCCTTTCACAACAGGAATAGTGTAAGGCTCCTCCCAATGCAGTGGTTATAGGCAGAAGCGTGAGCTGCGACCAGAACCTTTTGTACTGTATGTAGCCAAATTCCTCACTAGAGTTTCTGAGTTAAGGGTAATTGCACTGTTGGTCTTACTACTCAGTCACAATGTTTGCTGGGGGACTTGATTTTAAATGCACTACATACTTAGAATGCTAATGGATAGTGTAGGACTGTGGTACTAACTCCTCATTTTTTGTTATAATTATTTTTAAAGGCAAACCGTGTGTTGTCAATTTTTCTCTTTTACTTTAAAGTGTTGACAGAACTTTGTAAGAGAATTTAATTAGCCTGGGTCTCAATAGTTTGGCTAAGCAGATACACCATACCATACATATAGAACTTGCATTCATGTATTTACTGAATGTATAAAATATTATGTATTTATAGATTATGACACTCAGTAAAGTATATCTTCTTGGTCTGAATAAGGTTTATGCTTTTCTATTTGATGTGTGACTATCATTATGCTTTGCTCCTGCAAGTGTATGTGTTCATAGTGTTCCATTAATTTCACTCTAAATTCTAGTGTCTGATCAAATCCAAGGTTCATATGATAGCGGAAAGGAAGTAAGTGAAGCCCTGTTCTGCTTGCTTAACATATTGTTCAGAGATAGCAATTAAATTAATCAAAAATAATAGGTTTTATCCACATGATAAAAAAAACCCATGAGTATGCCAATTAATGTAATCAGAGGTCCTGTCACAGTGATAAATAACACCAAAATGTGATGCTCGTTTCATTTACTAATATGTCATCCAGCGTGTCATATTCACTTAAAGAGATACTGACACTAGAAATTAAACCTTTTTTTTACAGCTATCATAATATTGTCTTCACATGCTATCTATAATTTTGCTATAAAAGTATTTACATTACCCATCTGATCCCCCATGTTCCTCTCTGAGGGTGCTGACTTATTTACTTACAAAAGCAGCCCCATGAGTGAAAAACGATCAATATGAGCTATGGGTTACTTTTGATTTTAACTTTTGACATTAATGTAACACCTATTTGGGCTGCATAGCACACAAATAGTTAAACTGTCCAGCTAGCAGTAGAAGCATGGGTTACACGCGACTTCACACAACAGGGTCAGGGCCTTCGCCATGTGGAAGTGTTCCCTCTATGGTGTAGTGCAGGGATCCCCAACCTTTTCAACCTGTGAGCAACATTCAGAAGTAAAAGGAGATGGGGAGCAACACAAGCATGAAAAATGATCCTGGGGTGCCAAATAAGTGCTGTGATTGGCCATTTAGTAGCCCCTATGTGGATTGTCAACCTACATTGAGGATCTGTTTAGCAGTGCACCTGGTTTTATACAACCAAAACTTGCCTCCAAGCCTGGAATTCAAGAATAAGCTCCTGCTTTGAGGCAACTGGGAGCAACATCCAAGTGGTTGGAAAGCAACATGTTGCTCACGAGCTACTGGTTGGGGATCACTGGTGTAGTGCAACTACATCCCCCCAGGCTACTGTGCATACAACAAAAGATGGGCGCCAGGAGGTTCTTGCAGTAAAACAGAAAATGGTTTATTTAACTATGCACGAGGCAAGTGACCACAGGTTTAGTACTCACACAGGAGCTGAGGCAATAGCACATTTCTCACACAGAGCTGCAGGCATTAGGCATTTCTCACAGAGGAAAGGTCTCCATTAGGCATTTGCAGTATTCACACACATTCCCTCCTGGAAGTTGTCAGGAAAGCAGCTTCTACCCTACAGTCCCTCTTCACTGAGGTCCCTGACTGGAGGCAACACATAAAGCCTCTGGGAAGCTACTCCCTTACTGCAAATCCTTGTTGGAGCTTCAGCTGCTCTTTCTCTCTCACCTCTCTGCCTTTCTCTCCTAGAGAGACTATAACAAGTCTGCCCTAGTGCAACTATTCCTCATTCACGGGGTTACCTGGTCCCCGACTTCTTCTTCCAAAGCACATGGGCCTTTCTGGGCCTAGCTGTGCCCAGGCTCCCCTGAGCACACACAGCTGGATCACCATCCACAGGCCAAAGAGGAAGTGGCCACTCCCTACACACACTATATAGCAGTGTAGCAGGGGAGTGTCATTCTCTCCTGGCAGATCACTCTAAGAAAAAGGTGGGGGCCTTAAAGCTGCAGGGCAGATTACCCAGTAGGGGTCCCTACATACACCCGGGGGAAAAACCCATTTCGTCCCGACAATGGTTTAAACATCCCCAACATATATCAACTTACAGTACCATCACATCCACTTCTGGTATCCTCTCCTAAGGCATACCTGGTAACAATGGTCACTGTAAAGGAAACACAGCATGCACAATACTGTATCAAACATTTTCAATTGCATAATAAACATTGCAGTTGGTCAACTTTATTACACATCAGCAAAAATACTTCTCCCCCTCCCAAGGGTCCACACAGGCCAGTCCTTGGGTGCAGAAACACTACTCAGCGAGTAGGTGAAGGCAGAAGAAATGGTGGTGGGGATCAATAGTCCTGAATTAGAACCCACTTAGTCCAGCAGTCCTTCCAGCCACCAAAAACAAGCAAGCAGCACTCTAGGCATCTCACTCTGCAGGAGTCCATAGAAGAGCTGTAGCAAACATCAGAAGAATCCATCCTCCAGGTTCTCCTCTTCCAGATCCATGATCCGGGATCACACATGAGCAGGAAATGGCTCCATCCGGGACATCCATCTTCCTCCCATCCAACTGACATCCGCAGGCCTTCGTGAAATTCGGGGCGAACCTCCAAGCCCGAACCCACGGCCAAATACTTCGAAGGAAATCCATACGATTCGAAGAATTCGTACGTTCCGTTTATCCACTTCGAAAAATTCGTACGATCCATTCGTACACTCCAACAAATTCGTACATCCATTCGTACGATTCGAACAAAACAATGCACAGCCTGGTTTTAGGGAATCGAGCCCCACGTTGGGCAGCCAAATGTAACACCTATTTGGGCTGCATAGCACACAAATAGTTAAACTGTCCAGCTAGCAGTAGAAGCATGGGTTACACGCGACTTCACACAACAGGGTCAGGGCCTTCGCCATGTGGAAGTGTTCCCTCTATGGTGTAGTGCAACTACATCCCCCCAGGCTACTGTGCATACAAAAAAAGATGGGCGCCAGGAGGTTCTTGCAGTAAAACAGAAAACGGTTTATTTAACTATGCACGAGGCAAGTGACCACAGGTTTAGTACTCACACAGGAGCTGAGGCAATAGCACATTTCTCACACAGAGCTGCAGGCATTAGGCATTTCTCACAGAGGAAAGGTCTCCATTAGGCATTTGCAGTATTCACACATTCCCTCCTGGAAGTTGTCAGGAAAGCAGCTTCTACCCTACAGTCCCTCTTCACTGAGGTCCCTGACTGGAGGCAACACATAAAGCCTCTGGGAAGCTACTCCCTTACTGCAAATCCTTGTTGGAGCTTCAGCTGCTCTTTCTCTCTCACCTCTCTGCCTTTCTCTCCTAGAGAGACTATAACAAGTCTGCCCTAGTGTAACTATTCCTCATTCACGGGGTTACCTGGTCCCCGACTTCTTCTTCCAAAGCACATGGGCCTTTCTGGGCCTAGCTGTACCCAGGCTTCCCTGAGCACACCCAGCTGGATCACCATCCACAGGCCAAAGAGGAAGTGGCCACTCCCTACACACACTATATAGCAGTGTAGCAGGGGAGTGTCATTCTCTCCTGGCAGATCACTCTAAGAAAAAGGTGGGGGCCTTAAAGCTGCAGGGCAGATTACCCAGTAGGGGTCCCTACATTAATATGTTGAATAATCATTTTTTAGTGTCAGTATCACTTTAATTAACCCTTAACTTTATAAGCAGGCAGACATATATTTTTCCTTCTTGAAGAAATAATAGTTTGTTGTTCCTAGCTGCTGTTAATTAACAGTGCTTTATACAACTACTGTACATATATTATCTACAAACACTCCAAGGCCATAAACCTAGGCCCAGCTTTCAGACGTTTTGGTATTGAAATGCTGTGGAAATATGATGTGGGCCTCCTTTGCTTGCTATCAGTCTGCAGTTGGAAGCATGGATGCTAGATAAGACAATCATTTCAGTTACAGATTGCATTTCCTCAGACAAATATAAATGTTGTTGGTGAAGTGTTGAGCTTTTTATCTTCACTACTGGCAAGAGAAAAAACAATATGAAAGGTACTTTGACAGTATGGCAAATTCACCACTGCCTTCAGTTGATTGCTTGTCACAAAAATGACAAAATAAATCTACTGTGGGCACCCACAAGTCTCAATCCAAACAGTAAAAGTTTCATACAAATGCATCTTCATTTTTAACTACTTTCTCTTCTTTGTTGTTCACTGCCTCTCATATTATCTCTGTATTATTTATTGCTAATTGCAAGAGAATAAACCATGAAACTACCAAGGAACCAGTGACATGGATGGCAAGGCAAAAAACAGAGCAAGCAACAGAAATAAATTCAGTATCCAGTACAAAGGAGGAGCAAGGGACAGATTGGAGAGCTTGGAGAGACAGCTAAATGTATTATTCTTGCTTAGTAGTCCTGGGAAAATGAATTTCTTAAATAATATATGACATACTGTATGTAACAAAAATACACACGTTTTGTATTATAATCTCCTGAACAATGTTCATTCCATATTGTTCTTTTCAAGTGAAATGATGCATGTTTGTATTTAAACACCAACATTGTTATTTGTACAAAACAACACATTTGTTTATAAATATCTATATTTATAAAAGTGTATATACAACTGCATTTTCAGAAAGGTTGGGACACTGTGTAAAACATTTAAACCCTATATCCAATAATAAATAGAAGAAAGACAACATATCAAATGTTGAAAAAGAAGTTATTTTTTTTCTGATAAGTATATGCATATTTTGAATTTGATGCCAATAACATGTTTCAATATAGGTGGGATAGGGTAACAAAAGACTGAAATAGTTGTGTAATGTTAAAAAGAGCAGATCCCTGAGAGGCTGGGTCTCTCAGAAGTGAAGATGGGGAGGGGTGCACTACTCTCTGTACTCTTGTACAGGTAAATATTGCAAGAATTTAAGAATAATTTTCTTCATCTTCAACATTAAATTGCAAAGAATTTGGGGATTTACAGTACATATTTTAATTAAAAGATGCAGAGAATGCAGAGAAAACTCGGTACGCAATGGACATGGCCAAAAGCCTGTTTTGGATGGCTGTGATCTTTGGATGCATTAAAACCAGACATGATTCTGCAGTGGGAATCAGTGCATGGGCTCAGGATTACTACCGAACACAGTTCATTGCTGCATCAACAAATGCAAGTTAAAACTCTACCATGTAAAGAAGAAATAAAATATAAACGTGAAGTGTTCTGTGGTATGACTAATTAAAATTTGGAGGAGAAGCATAATTTGGCTTGTTATCAGATCACAGTTCAAAAGCCAGTATCTGTGATGGTATGGGAGGGCACATGGCAAACCTTACATATATAGGAGGGTACCATTAATGCTGGACAATATATATAGGCTTGGGGGCAACATATGCTGCCATCCAGACAATATCTTTTACAGGGAAGGCTTTGTTTATTTTAGCTAGACAATCAATGCCAAACCACATTCTACATGTCTTGCAACAGTATGGCTCTGTAGTAAAAAAAATGCAGGTGCTAATCTGACTTGCCTGCTGTCTTGATTTATCATCCATTAAAAACATTTAGCATATTATTAAACAAAAAATATGACAAAGGAGACCCTGAGGAGACCTATATCAAGCAAAAATGGGACACCATTCCACTTACAAAACTACTCCTCAGTTCCTAAACGAGAACAGAATGTTGTTAAAAGAAGAGGTCATGTAACATAGTGGGAAATATGTCCCTGTTCCAACTTTTTTGAAATGTCTTGTTGGCATCAAACTCAAAATGAGCATGTCTTTTTCAGAAAACACATTTTCTCAGTTCAGCATTTGATATGTTGATAATGTGTTTGATAAGAATTATATAATATATAATTATATATACTATATCCCACTCCTCATAATTTTGACCTGCAGTAGAAATTCTTGATGTGCCTTTACTTTTCATCACATACTTTGCTTGGAACTAAGAGGATTGCTTATCACACTGCTGCAATAGACTCCAAGCAAGACAAGCATAATGCTGCATTAAACTGCTTGTGGCTAGGGGTTAGACAGATTACTCATCCAATTTGAATTCTGTTACAGCAATTTGCAATGTTATTTGGAGCAACAAATAAAAAATGCCAAATATCAGAATTCTTGTTTGTTAGAAAGGCATATTAAATCTTTGGTCTTTTCAGGAAATAGCATGATAATAGCTAAAGCATGTATAAATATTAGATATCCACACTATATATAAAGGATAATGAATGTTGTACAGCTAGTTTAATTTCCTTTTCTCATGCAGACTGTACATTGTTCAGATAATAACATTTTTGAGAATACCATCTGTAGGTAATGAATAATGTAAAGACATAAATAGGCCATAAGAACAAAAGTATTCATCAAAACATTTTTTATACCTGTCACAGAGCGATGAACATAAGGATTTGGTATTGCAAATAGATATTTTAAGGTCTAATCTCTTTAGTGTTATGTTTACACAATTAAAATCATAGTGGAAGCAATAACACCTATATTATCAGATTAAAGCATTCTGCCAAGCAATGATTAAATGGGTTGCCGACAAAGGTGTCAACTGCCTTTGGCACTGTTTTTCTCTCTCAAGATCAGGCACACTCTCTTATTGTCTCTGGCTCCACAGATCACTTAATTCCCTTCCTCACATACACTAGGAATAACCCCAGGTACTGAAGCACACCCCTTTTACCTCTATGGACAACTCTACTGTCAAATTTCGCAGTGAAAAAGACACCCATAGACTGTATTGGTTGAAAATAAAAATGTAGCGTGTCAAACATTTTGGCAAATTTTTCACTGTTTCATTAATTTTAAGTGAAGCGAAACAGGTCATATTCGCCCATCACTATCTGCCACTGAGAAGGAATTTTAACCCAATCCTGCAGTCCATATCACACACCTTAAAGGTATACTGTCATGGGAAAAAAAAAGTTTTCAAAATTAATCAGCTAATAGTGCTGCTCCAGCAGAATTCTGCACTGAAATCCAGTTCTCAAAAGAGCAAACAGATTTTTTTATATTCAATTTTGAAATCTGACATGGGGCTAGACATATTATCAATTTCCCAGCTGCCCCAAGTCATGTGACTTGTGCTCTGATAAACTTCAATCACTCTTTACTGCTGTACTGTAAGTTGGAGTGATATCACCCCCCTCCCTTTCCCCCCCAGCAGCCAAACAAAAGAACAATGGGAAGGTATCCAGATAGCAGCTCCCTAACACAAGATAACAGCTGCCTGGTAGATCTAAGAACAACACTCAATAGTAAAAACCCATGTCTCACTGAGACACATTCAGTTACATTGAGAAGGAAAAACAGCAGCCTGTCAGAAAGCATTTCTCTCCTAAAGTGCAGGCACAAGTCACATGACTTGGGGCAGCTGGGAAATTGACAATATGTCTAGCCCCATGTCAGATTTCAAAATTGAATATAAAAAAATCTGTATGCTCTTTTGAGAAATGGATTTCAGTGCAGAATTCTGCTGGAGCTCTAAAGAGAAATGGATTTCAGTGCAGAATTCTGCTGGAGTAGCACTATTAACTGATGTGTTTTGAAAAAAACATGTTTTCAGATGACAGTATCCCTTTAAATGCACAGTTCCCTATACATTTTTATACCAGATACACACTGGAATTCACACAAATGTTAGCCTTAGCAATAACTTCAAATTAGAAAATGTCAAGGATTAGGTAGGGGGCACTGTGGAGGCTGATGAGGGAAGGGTGAATCCTTGAGGCAGGAGCTGTATGTGCCAAAGGGAACACTGCAAGGAAAGGCAGGAATCGGGTGACGAGAGCAAAGACTCAGACTGGTGCAAAGCAGAACAGGAAGGGGATCAGGACAGGAACAGACTGGATGGGACAGGATGGTGTGGGTGTAGATTGGGAGCTGACTGAAAGGATAGTACAGGACAGTGCAGATTGAATCAGACTGGGGACAGAGTAGCAAGAGAGCTGGAGAGTGAGAGGACTAGAATGTAAAGCAGGAGAGGACTGGAGTAGATAGCAGGAGAGGACTGGGGCGGATAGCAGGATTGGACTGGAGTGGATAGCAGGAGAGGACAGGAGCGGATAGCAGGAGAGGACTGGAGTGGATAGCATCGGAGGACAGAGGCGGATAGCAGGTGAGGAAAGGAGCAAATAGCAGGAGAGGACAGGAGCGGCTAGCAGGAGAGGGAGGAAAAGGCAGAACAAGATACAGAGCGAGATGAGGGGGTACAAGGTACAAGGCAGGCCCAGGAAGCAAGAATCAGGAACAGGCAAGGCAAGGACAGTACAAGGTCAAGGCAGGGAAAGGTTTGAAATGAGAAGCAGAGCAAGATACTGAATAGCAAGAAAAGCATGGTGGGGCAAAGTTGAGGCAAGCTTAAAAACAAGACTGAAGGAAGCCCTTCAATTGCATCACACAGAAAATACCAATTGGCTCTCGCACTTCCCTTTCAAAAAAACTTAACAAAATATTAAATATCTTGGAATCAAAATCCCTTCACATCATAAAGATCTGTACTCCCTAAACATCAGGAAAATAATTGATACCATACAACAATAAACAATACAATGGAAACACATTAATCTGTCATTCCTAGGTAGAATCCACTTTATTAAAATGATCTTATTCCCCAAACTCTTGTAGCCACTGCAGATGTTACCATACTATATTAAACCAACTGACTAAAACGATTAAACCAAATTTTTAGAACCTTTATATGGAATAAAAAACGCTCACGAAATAGTCTCTTCAAACTTCAACAACCCAAATCTCTAGGAGGTCTCAATTTTCCTAACATAAAAGCTTATAATGAGGCAGCTCTTTTACGATATGCAGGGGATTGGATCCTCCACAGAAATGTATACACAACACCCTCCTTAGACCAATATCGGACTGACGACCAATCCCTGAACTGTCTATTACACACACCCATGCAGAACATCCCGACATACATAAAAATAACCCACTGTTCTTGGATACATATAAAGCCTGGCATTCAGTCAGGAAAAAACAAAACACACTTCCCCTTACCTAACATGGATAGACAACAACGACTTTCCATCAGGTATACGAAACCCTATTTTATATTACTGGAGTGAAAATGGCTTACACAACCTACACAACGTACTAGACAATAACTGTTCAATACTCTCTTTACAACAATTAGCAGAAAAATTCCTATTTATAACCACCCATCTATATCTAAGTCTACAGATCATCCACTTTGCAAACACCAAAATAAAGCTCTTAACAAATAATGACAAAAATAACTCATTTAACCAACTATGGAAAAACAAAAAACTAAAAACCTCATACATTTATCAGATTATTAAACCTCTATTGGATATAGACAATGGAGGCAAACCCAACTTTAACTGGACAACGGAAATTCCTAACGCCACAGAATCTGATGTACTAACACAACATACCAAAATTATGGCATTGCTGCCGGCAAGTAGATATCAGGAAATGTCACTGCAGATTCTCCACAACTCATACCTTACCCCAATTAGAAGATTTAAGATGGGTAACCTCTCCTCAGATGAATGCTTAAAATGCCGCACTCCTGCAGCAAATCTAATACATACCTTATGGTCCTGTCCCTCAATGCAATCCTTCTGGAAGGAGGTTGTTTCATTTGGAGCACAGATAATTGGGAAACCCCTCCATATATGTATAGAGTGGGCGTTATTCAGCAACTCTACCTCCTTCACACATATTACAAAAACCGAAAAACACTTTATGGGGAGACTAGCAGCGGCAGCCAGGAAAACAATTTTACAACAATGGCTACACTCCGATCCCCCACCTTTGATTTTAGTGAAACAAAAACTACACTATATCTTCCATATGGGCTGGCTGGAAACTATAACCAAAAAAGAACATAATACATTGAAATTCTTTAATACTTGGTCATCTTACATAGCACACCTCTGACAACACATCAGAAGTCTCACAATCTATACCTTTAGACATATAACATGGTACGATATGGAAACTCTTACAAACAATCCTCTGATCATGGAATCATCCCAATACCTAGCAACTTTACAAGAAAACCACTAACAGCCTGATACTGCGCCTCCCAGAAGTTACCAGACCAACAGATTGTTAATCTCCTATCTGTCAGGCTTACCAGTATGATCCAGACGTAGAAGGAGTAGGAACAGAAGACAATGAACCACAAGCGCCTCACACACCCACTAACTCACCCGAGGTTGGAAACGGGGAGCAGGGGTGTGGAGAGTAGCCAGTGAGACTAAACGAGGTACAGAAGGATCAGGCAAGGCGTAGTCAGGATATCCGGGTCAAGGCAGGCAGCGAGAATCGTCAACGGTAAACAAGCAGAAGGTCAAGGCAACAAGCAAGAATCGGAGTCCAGGTACAGGCAGGGTCAAACACAATATCGTCAGGAAAGTATCAACGCTAGGGTTTCAGTTATAAACCTAATAACCAGGCACAGAGCAGAGACTGGAGCAGGTTTAAATAGCGCTAGTTTGGCGCCAACTGACGTCATCAGACCGCGTCCGTTACGTGCGTCCGTCGCGCGCGTCCGTTACGTCGCGCGCGTCCGCTACGACGCGCGCGTCCGTTGCGTCGCGCACGCCCCGGCGCCCGCGACCGTCGCCCGCGCCTCCGCGCCGGCGTCCGTCGCCCGCATTCGATGCGGCGCGCAGGCGCACATCAGTTGCCTGATTACTGCACCTGCGACCACACCGACCAGGGCGCAACGCTGACACAGCAGGGACCTTACATTGCCCCCCATCAAGGAGTGGCCTCAGGACACGACAACCAGCGGTCTTGTTAGGATGCTCTTCGTGAAATTTTTTCAACAGATCTGGAGCGTGAATGTTCTTGACTGGCTCCCAGGAATTCTCTTCAGGGCCATAGCCCTTCCATCCCACCAAGTATTGTACTTGCTTGCCTCTAATACGAGAGTCCAGAATTTTTTCGACCTCGAATTCCTCTTGATTATCCACTAGAACTGGGAGAGGAGGAGGAGTCGTACGACCTGGAAACTGGAAGGTGGAAGCAGATTTCAGGAGAGCCGAATGGAACACCGGATGAATACGCCAAGAAGCAGGAAGCTTTAACTGAAAGGCCACAGGATTAATTTGACGAACAATAGAAAAAGGACCCAGGAAACGTTGGCCGAGCTTCCTGCTGGGAGAAGATAACTTAAGATTAATAGTAGACAACCAGACTCGATCACCCACCTTGAACTCAGGGTCTTTATTCCGTCTCCGATCAGCGTAAAACTTGAAATTCTTCTGGGCCTTGGACATGTTCTCTTGCAGTTTCCGAAAATTGTCAGTTAGGAAGTTGAGGCGGTCTTGAACTGCGGGAACCAGAATATCAGCCACTATAGAAGAAGGAAAGGTTAAAGGGTGGAGACCATAATTAGCAAAGAAAGGAGACTGGTTAATGGATGAATGGTGGGCATTATTGTAAGCGAATTCAGCAAGAGGTAGAAGGTTTGCCCAGTTGTCTTGAAGATGAGAAGAGTAACACCTCAGATATTGTTCTAAAGTCTGGTTGGTTCGTTCCGTCTGGCCGTTGGATTGAGGGTGAAAGGCTGAAGAAAGGGAAACAGAAATTTGAAGGGCGCCACACAAGGTTTTCCAGAACTGAGATGTGAATTGTGGCCCTCGATCCGATATCACCTCCTGTGGAAGACCATGGAGCCTAACAACTTCCTTGATGAAAACGTCTGCAGTTTCGGAAGCGGAAGGGAGCTTGGGCAAGGACTTGAAATGAGCCATCTTGGTCAAACGGTCAATAAATACCACTATGGTAGAACATCCATCAGACTGTGGTAATTCCGAGATAAAGTCCAACGAAACAGAGCTCCAGGGGCGGGAAGGGACAGGAAGGGGTTGAAGAAGACCAAAGGGTTTAGAATGAGAGTCTTTAGATCTGGCACAAATTTCACATGAAGAAACGAATTGGAAGCAATCTTTGGCTAATCCTGGCCAAGAGAACGATCTTTTAGCTGCGATAATAGTCTTCTTGACCCCTGGATGTCCGGCCAATTTGGAGTCGTGTATACTTTTAAGAACCTCCAACCGCATCTCCTCAGGAACAAAAATCTTGTCTTTTAGAAGAAGAAATCCTCCCTTAGGAACGAGGGCTGGTTCCATGATGGACTTGGAAGCGTTCTGGATCTGTTTAAGAAGGGTCGGCTGTAGTAAAAGGAAATTGTTGGATTTCAGGATGGTTTCAGGAGAAGAAGGTATTTCGTCATCGAGGGTAAACATACGGGATAAGGCGTCGGCTTTAGTATTCTTAGATCCAGGCCGATAGGTAAGGTGGAAATTAAACCTCATGAAGAAAAGAGCCCACCTCGCTTGTCTTGGTCTCAGTCTCTTGGCGGAACGAAGGTACTCCAAGTTTCTGTGGTCGGTGAAGATAAGAATAGGGTGCTTGGAACCTTCCAGAAGATACCGCCACTCCTCCAGTGCCAGTTTAATGGCGAGTAGTTCCCGATCGGCCACATCGTAATTGCACTCACATTTTGCCATTTTACGGGAAAAAAAAGCTACTGGATGGAGCTCCTCTTGGATCCCAGATCTTTGGGACAAAACAGCGCCCACCGCAACTTCAGAGGCATCGACTTCCAGAACAAATGGTAAGGATAAATCAGGATGACAAAGGATAGGAGCTGATGTGAAAAGTTTCTTTAAGTTTTCGAAAGATACTTGGGCTTGAGAGGACCAAAAAAATTTCTTATTCATGCGAGTCAGCTCTGTTATTGGTAGAATAGTCTGAGAGAAACCTCTAATAAACTTCCTGTAGAAGTTTGCGAAACCAATAAAGCGTTGAACTGCCTTCCTGGATGTGGGAGCTGGCCAGTCGAGGATTGCCGAGATCTTCTTTGAATCCATCTGGATGCCTAGAGGAGAAATAAAGAATCCTAGAAATTCAACAGAGGACTGCTCAAAAATGCACTTTTCAATTTTGGCATAGAGTTGGTGAGTGCGAAGGCGAGCAAGAACCCTCCTCATATGGATCCTGTGTTCATCTAAGGAACTAGAAAAAATTAAAATGTCATCCAGATAAATTATAACAAAAATGTCAAGAAAGTCCCGAAAAATGTCATTGACAAAATGCTGGAATGTTGCGGGAGCGTTGCAAAGGCCGAACGGCATCACCAGATATTCGAAGTGGCCGTAGCGAGTACGAAACGCCGTCTTCCACTCGTCTCCCTCACGTATCCTGACCAGATTATATGCTCCCCTCAGATCCAACTTAGAAAAAATCTTGGCCTCCGTTAAGCGTTGGAATAACTCTGGAATTAAAGGAAGAGGATATCGGTTTTTGATCGTTATTTTGTTCAAGTCTCTATAATCAATACAGGGTCTTAATGAGTGATCTTTCTTTTCGACAAAGAATATCCCTGCCCCGGCTGGAGAAGAGGATTGACGAATAAAACCTTTGGCCAAATTTTCATCGAGATATGAGCGAAGTTCAGCTAGTTCTGGTTCGGACAACGGGTAAATACGACCAAAGGGTACTTGGGAACCGGGCAAAAGATTAATTGGGCAATCATAGATGCGATGAGGGGGTAGAGAATCGGCCCCTTTCTTGTTGAACACATCTGCGAACTCCCAATAGCTTTGAGGAAGAATTTGAAGAACTTCGGATGAGGAGGATAACGAACAAACTTGACTAGAAGAAGGATAACTTTCGAATCTACATTTAGATTGACAAAATTGCGAAAGAAAGGTTATTTCCCCTGTGGCCCAATTGATGGATGGATTGTGTTTTTGTAACCATGGCAACCCCAAAATGACAGGAAAAAGAGGAGACGTGACCACATCTAAATTCATCATTTCCGAATGCTTTTTATTGAGGGAAACAAAAAGAGGAATGGTTTCTTGCACCACTGGGCCCGAAGTAATTAAGGAACCATCAGCCACCCGAAGGGAAATGGGATTCTTCTTAGGTTGGAGAGGAATCTGGAGTTGGGAAACGATCATACTGTCCATGAAACAGCCACTTGCTCCGGAATCAAGGATGGCTTGGAGTTTTGCTGTTTGACTTCCCCACTGCAGAAAGAGAGAGACTGTCAGTAAAGGTACTGGTTTGTTACAACATTTTAAGTCTTTACTAAAAAAGTCTTTACCCGTAGGACGGGTTGGGCAGCTCCTTAGTAAGTGACCGGCCTGGCCACAGTAGAGGCAAAGGTTTAACCTGCGGCGACGAAGGCGTTCTTCCGCAGTGAGGGCAGACCTGATGGCTCCAATTTGCATTGGTTCCGAGGACGAATCTGAAGCAGAGGAAGGCAAGGGAAAAGGTACTTGGACTGGAGGAGGGGCGGTAGGTACAACCCAGGTATGAGGTATCAGGCCAGCCTTTTCAGCTTTCTCCTCTTCTCTGCGCTCTCTGAGTCTCTGGTCGAGCTGAATGGCAAGAGTGATGAGACCCTCCAACGTGTCTGGAATTCCTGTACGAGCGAGCTCGTTTTTCAGTTCAGGGGAAAGACCCAAACGATATTGGTGTTTAAGGGCCGCAGGATTCCAATCCGTATCTTCGGACCATTGCCGGAACTCAAGCGTATAGTCCTCCGCAGGACGAGTTCCCTGTTTGAGAGCATGAAGGGCGGCTTCAGCGGTGGAGACTCTATGAGGGTCGTCATAGAGAATCGCCATGGCATCAAAAAAAGTGTCCACAGAAGCTAATACAGGGCTCCGTCGATCCATTAAACGAAAGGCCCAGGTCTGGGGTTCTCCGGACAGAAAGGTAATAATAACCCCTACTCGTGTGTTCTCATCGGGGTATGTGTGAGGTTTCAGAGAAAAAAGGAGTTTGCAGCTGCTCCTGAAATTACGGAAGGCTTTCCGATCCCCAGAGAACTTTTCGGGAAAAGCAACTCTTGGTTCCGAGATTTCGGAGGTGAGAACTTGTACCTCAGTGGGACCAACGGAAGCGGTAGCAGCTACAGTGGATTGGCTTGCGGTGGATGGTTGGGCCCTCAGCTGGGATTGCATCTGGGTATATCCGCTCTGAAGCTCCCTCACTGCTTGTGTCAATTCCGACATCTGTTGGATGAGTACGGTAAGCGGTGAAGCCCCTTCAGCTGGATCCATGGCCTGGTTATAATGTCAGGCTTACCAGTATGATCCAGACGTAGAAGGAGTAGGAACAGAAGACAATGAACCACAAGCGCCTCACACACCCACTAACTCACCCGAGGTTGGAAACGGGGAGCAGGGGTGTGGAGAGTAGCCAGTGAGACTAAACGAGGTACAGAAGGATCAGGCAAGGCGTAGTCAGGATATCCGGGTCAAGGCAGGCAGCGAGAATCGTCAACGGTAAACAAGCAGAAGGTCAAGGCAACAAGCAAGAATCGGAGTCCAGGTACAGGCAGGGTCAAACACAATATCGTCAGGAAAGTATCAACGCTAGGGTTTCAGTTATAAACCTAATAACCAGGCACAGAGCAGAGACTGGAGCAGGTTTAAATAGCGCTAGTTTGGCGCCAACTGACGTCATCAGACCGCGTCCGTTACGTGCGTCCGTCGCGCGCGTCCGTTACGTCGCGCGCGTCCGCTACGACGCGCGCGTCCGTTGCGTCGCGCACGCCCCGGCGCCCGCGACCGTCGCCCGCGCCTCCGCGCCGGCGTCCGTCGCCCGCATTCGATGCGGCGCGCAGGCGCACATCAGTTGCCTGATTACTGCACCTGCGACCACACCGACCAGGGCGCAACGCTGACACAGCAGGGACCTTACACCTATCTATACCATTCCTTATAGACCCTACCCCCATATAACTCACCGTAACTGAGCTGATTGTTTAAAATGTTATTGTAATGTTTTATATTTGATATCATAATCACTGCAATCTTTACTTTATGGAAAACTGTACAAATATTTCATGTGATTTTACTTCTTCGCTTATAATAAAAACAAGTTTGAAAAAACAAAAAAACAAAACTGAAGCTGAACCAGAAGGGGAAGGCAAGGCAGATCAGGGCAAGGTAAACAAGACAAAGTTCAGGACAAGACAGGGAACGGATCAGACAAGATATGGCAAGGCAAGACAGGGAAGGACAAGGCAGATCAAGGCAAAGAAGAATCACAGGGAAAAGTGCAAAAGCTGGAACAACCTAGCTAGTGGCGCTGCCACAGTACTAGGAAGGTCAATAATGCTCCGACAAGGAGTGTTCGGAGGGATGGCCTTAAATAGGGCAGAGTCAGCCCTGATTGGCTGACTGCAACCAATCAGGCTGCTGCTGGGCTGGGGCTGCAACTGCCAGGTCATATATAGTGAGCAATCCTACAGGCTGCTCATTTGGCTCAGTGGTTAAGGTGCAGAGCCAGAAAGCTAAAGGTTCCTGGCTCGAATCCCAGCAGAGCCTAACAAAAGTAACAGTGACTTACAGAGTTTGTTTATTAATCAGAACAGCCTGTTGCACTGGCAGGCTGACCACAAATGTCCTGCTCTTTACAGCAAAGTTTTAGCCCCACTTAGGGTAGGTAGTACATGTATCAGTTTACACAGCTTTGGACATCTCTAAAGTTTTTCATGTAAACCTCTTGCTTTAGAAAGCCTAACAGCCTCACGTTCTTACCTTCAGAGAGCTCCCTTCCCCCAGGTGGTGACATTACTCCCAGCAGCTGCACTAGTTAACTGCTGATTGCACCCAGCCTCTATTATCCTCCTCATATGCTTGGTCTCAGATCATTCTGGGAGATATGTACCTTCCCTCTAGTGTTTTCCCAGACACTGTGTCACTACACACACACAAACATACATACCTGCAAAAATATACACAAAATATTTATATTCACATACATATGCATAAACGTAGATGCATAAAACGAACTAAATAGCCATGGCTATTTTCCCTGTTAAACAAACCATAAACCTTATTTGTCAAAGTACCCCTATTTATTCTGCAATTGGAAAAATCATGCTTAGACTGTTTTGAAACACAGAGAAACATCTGCAGCTAAATAAGTTATATACAGTAAGAGTTCTCCCTATACCATATCTGCCTTATAGATTAATTATATTTCTATTTTTTGCTTAGGGCAAATAATCCAACCACTACACACCGATGTAAATGTAAAAAAAATCAGTTTGTAAAAACACAGGTTTAAGCCCCCCTACCCCCACATTATCCTGCTATTTATCACCTGGACAAAGCTCTGTTTAAAAGTTTTGTACAACCAAAGCAAATAGGCTCACACCACTCATACTAGAAAGCAAAATACTGTAAAATATAGTACTTATCTTGTTTTTAACTCCAGTTAGTCATCAGCAAGTTAGTGTGCCATGCTGTTTGGCAAGTAAGCCAAAATCTCTGTTTCCAGATGAAATGTGCCAGAGACTCACTTGTTTGCAGCTAGGTTGCAGAAATCATAAATATATCATTAAATATCTGAACAACTGTTTGTGGACATTCAATATAGCTTAGAGGATTCTTTTTTTCAAAAAAAAAGAATGTACAATACAGCAAATTATGAAGTCTTTAAGATTTATTCAGACATTCTCTATGCAATTAAGTTCATAGCATAAAAATAAAAAAGGTTCCATTGAACACACATAATACTAAAAACTGGACAAGGTGAGAAGTAGGCCAACATACAGTATTAAATGTCAGGGAATGGGAATACAACTAAAACAGGAAAAAAAAATATTTGGGGTTCCCCATACCATTCACCAGGTATTCTGCCAGTCCAGTCTTCATTTTCTAGCTCCATTAATTCAACCAGTGAAAAGGCTTTCATGGCCACCCATAACGCAGAATACATGTTAATACATGCAATGTCCAATATTGTCCTGCAGAATAATGAATTTTTGCTGTTGGTAAAGCACTTGATGCATAGTGTAAAAAATACCTGGTTCAAATCAGGTCCACAATGGTAATATTTTACTTGCATGAATAATTGTAGTACTCGGATCTATTATACAGAAACCAAATTATATAGTATGCTCCAAAATCTGCCAATTTAATTCTAAATGATGTATGAAGAACAGGGGCAATCCAAAGCCACTCCCCCTTTCCTGCACCAAGCTTAAAACTTAAGGGCAGAGACACACGCTGCAATTTGGGGAGATTAGTCGCCCGGTGACAAATCTCCTTTTCTTTGGGGCGGCTAATTTCCCCGAACTGCCTCCCCTGGCTTCCCACCAGCTAGAGCGTAAACTGCCTGCTGGATGGCACTCGGAGCACTTCGTTTTCCGAGGAAACCAGCGGGAAGCTCCGAGCCAGCGAGAAGGCAGGGGAGGCAGTTTGAGGAGATTAGTCGCCCCAAAGAATAGAAGATTTGTCGCCGGAAGACTAATCTCCACAAATTGCAGTGTGTCTCTGCCCTTAGTGTCACAGCGGGCCGCATTGCTAGTACAATGAGGGCTATTTTGGCTCCTAAAAATGCAAGTGGCAGCTTTTTGCCGCCCCTGGTAACTGCCTGCTCACTGCTGCCTGACGCAAGGTTCCCTCCTTGCCTTATGGCAGGAGCGGCCCTGTTTAAGAACATTTTGTATATGTTTTACAAATCTCCTAAAATCACCTAAGGCAGAATTGCACAATTTTTGATAACACTTTGAATGTAAAATAAATTGGTTAAGACATAACTATTTAAAACAATTGAGCAAAAAAGAAAAAGTACTAAACATTGATTAAACAGAACAAGTCTAATAGGAAGAAATATGATGTACATCTTGTGCTGGAAATGTGAAATCAGACACTGTTACAGAATTTGCCAACTGTTGAATTTTACTGTTCTGCTAATCTTCATAGTGGAAAGTTAGAGATAAGCTCTTGTGAGCAGGACCAACTGGTTCTATTTATTATTTTTTATTATAATGCTGCCATTATATAGAGAACATGGTGATGATAATAAAAATATTTTTTCTAGCATTTTTTTTACTTCTATGTATTGGGAGCTTGAATTAACCTAATGAGGAAGTCTCTTTGTTTTTCCCTCCATTAAATACCTTTATTTCTTTAAAAGTATTTTACTCCTTGCTGTATTTTTCCTAACTTCTCCGATTGCTACTTACTTTTGTATTGTTACTTAAGCTTCCATTGCTCTCAGGTCGTCAAGCCACAGCATTTTTCATAATTCAAGGTGTGGATATCCAATAGTGGCTGATAGCTACTCTAAATGTTCCATGGGCAGAAATTATTTCCTTTGCCTGCAAATTGATACCATAAAACTAATGCCCTGTACACCATATTATTCAAGATTTATTTTATGTAGTAGGTTTTTATTTTTATTTCCCATCTATATTTCCCATGGCTAAATAGTCACCTCTTTAATTAGGCTACTAAATTACTACTTAACCCAATGGCCACGTGTTTATGCTCATTTTTCAAGTATTTTCCCTTTACCTATTAGTTTAATATACTCTCAATTCCTGCTGTTGTACTGAACCACTGGTGTAGTCCAAGCATAGTGATTGTACAATATACGGGAACATTTTTGCTTGATTACTGGCCTTAAAGTGACAAATTATGTTTTCATCCATTTAAAGTGATTACCCTTTTCAGTCAGCTGCAGGTGAATAATTAAATTAAAAAAACTGATCAGTTGCTATGGCTTACTGTGCAGATTTGCCCAATTCAGACAAATGTGACTTACTTAAAATCACTAATCAATAACGTTGAACCCAGAATCATTTATGAGTCTACGTATCTGAATATACCCTTGATTGACAACACTGGGTAACACAGGCATCCTGAATTTATTTTCTTAAATGATATTAGGCGCCACACTCTTCTTTAACACTCCTCTGGGAGCATCTGTGCTGTATAGATAACAATGGTTTGGAAAAAAAGTATCATCATTGTAAAGCAGGTGAGGCTGTCACAATAATATAAAATTTAATTCATTTTTATTTTGCCATCACATTTCTGAGTCACCGTAGCTCTTGATGACTTTTGATCAAGCAATCTAAGAAAACTATATCTGATACAAAATTGAGTGGGCTTTTCTGACAAAACAACCTTCATCACCTAAAGATATTGGGCTGGCTGAGAGTGGATTTAAATCAAATATTAAACACCTCCAGCCAAATGACAAGCAGTCTAGATCACACTGTCTTTACAGTACTAGGGAAACTTAACTCCAGGAAAGAGATGTAAGCATTATTTCTCAATAACTGTTTACAAGATAATGTTATAATCCACTCAGTGTTATTGTTGCTATGCATATTCTTGTAATAACAGTATTAACTTTTTTTTATTCAATTTTTCTCACAGTTTTGGAAAGGTTAGTATATTTATATGTAGTTGGTATGTTTGTTAGGGACCCCTAAAATACTAGTAGGGTTATACTAAAACACTTGTTTAGTCAGGAGGGGCAGATAACCCTATATTTGCCCAAAGGCAGGCGGTAAGGACAGGGCCCCTATGTGAGATGTCAGACAAGGCACAGGGTGAGTAGGTGGGAAGGGGGAGGCTAAGTGCCCCCCCCCACCTCTCATGAATAGAGTGCTTCCTAATGCTTAAAGGCACAGTCTACCCCATACAATGGGCAAAGTTCAAAAAATGGTCAATTGTGTGGGGCATTGTAAATGAGCTTTTGGGTTCTACATTGTACAGAAATTTAGAAGTTTTTCCATTTGCTCAAACTGGAACACATATTGAGAAAGAGCTAAAAAGTTTTTTCTGTTTTTGTTATTTTCATTTAACTCAATAGAAATAGTTGCTGCCTCAAATGTTCTGTTTTATATAACACATATCAACATTATACATTGCCCTGACTATAAAAAAAATCAAAAGACCAAGGGGCTGAGATATCAAGGGTCGAATTAAAAATTAAAAATTCGAATTTTTGAAATATTTTATGGTTAAAACTAAATACATTGTATTTAAAAATTTGAATTAGATTTTCGAGATTTATCAACTCTCTCCCTTTAAAAACTTGAATTTGACTATTCGACACCTAAAACGTGCCGAATTGCTGCTTAAGTCAATGGGAGAGGTCCAGGGATCAATTTGGAGTTTTTTGCAGCCTTCCTGACATTTGAGGTTTTTTTCAGGAGAAAAAAACTCAAATCGAGTTTTTAAAATTCAAATTCAATTCAAATTCAATTACAGTTTTCAGGTCGATTCTATTCATCTGAGTTTAAAAAATTCGATTTTATTAATACATTTCGATTGGTCGAATTTTGGATTTATGGGAGTTTAGGGAAGTTTTTAAAACCTCACATGAATTCGAAATTCAACATTTGATAAATGTGCCTCAAAGTGTTTTAAAGAGTCTTATAGACTTCTAATTTAAGTTTCCTTTATAAAATGAAGTGTTCATAGGAGTACTACTTAATAATGTTATTTGCACAATGCGGAAGAGTGCTATCAGCCCAACTACTTGTGTTCCCCCTTATGACCTAATTTTATTGCACCTTACCATTCATTGCTCCATCTCACCTGTCGTATAGTCAAACCAAACTCCACCACTAGACTTACCCTTTTATTTGTGGACAGAATTAGTTAACCCTGTCCTCCAAATTCTGAACCAGAGGTGCACTAACTGTTAGGAGGGCCTATCGGCTCCCAGAGGAAGTAGTCTGGACCGAGGAGGAAGCCCAAAAAGGTTAAAGTCTGAGTATGCAGTACAAATAGGAATCAGGCACAATTTTAGTAAAAGTCCAGGCAAGAGTTCAAACTGGCAGGCAGATAAGGATCAGGTCAGGATCAAAGCAGGGATCAAAAGCAGGAATCAGAGAGACACTATTACACCCAGGTACTCACAGGATTGAAGACCTATAATTGGGCAGGGTTTCAGCGTCCAGGGCACCCTTTTATTACATAATCCCGGCACCAGTGATGACATCATCATACAGCGGCGCAGCACCCATGTGTTCAGCATGGGCGCCGTCATCTTGGATTTTCATTGCGACCGTATTGGTGGTTTCCTTTACTAGCGACCAGTGCAACAGAGTTAAAACATGATATATTTCAAACTCTTGGTTTCTTCTAGCTGTTATGGGCAGGGATCTCTATTCTTCCATATCTGAGTTTTTTTGCACTTTAGCAACTGTGTTTGCCTTATTTATGTATTGCTGTTATTAATAGTGTGCAACTGCAGTTCATTCATAAATTCACTCATTCATTACACAGTCTGAAGGGATCCAGACACATTTTCAGGCAAAAGTATTCAGACAGCTTACTCTGGAAGTAGACAATAGTAACATTAATACTGTAAAGATACATACACTAGGTTCATTTTTATCAGGAACCAATTCATGTTTGACGTGGAAATTTTTCATATTTCGCCATATGGCCGCCACCGATGCGGGATAAGCGTCTTTACGACCGACCTTTGCACAGTCGCCCGATCATTCCGATTCCCATTTGTGTTCATCAGGCATGACTGCAGCATGCCGGGTGTGGCGCCGGTTGGGATTGAGGAATACGGGCCATTGAACAAAGGTGTACTTTTACAAGATCAGTACAAGCCATGCTAAGATCACTGTATCTGTGTATATGTATATAACCGGGGGAAGTGCCTTTTGTCCTGGTGTCTTTTGTTTGCCTAGGGAAGTCTACCTTCCCCCCCCCCCTTCTATGGACATGTGTCTGTGTGCTGGTTCCACCAATTGATTCATAGCATAACATGCTCATTGATTGGATATATTGTAAGACCACCTTTTGCCTTGGTGTATAATAAACCACTGGCCATTGTAGAGGGAGGCAGAATACTGGACCCCAGCTAAGAACGACTGCTGTGACGTTATTTCCGGGGGATTGCGCAACATCACCACACGATACATTAAGGTTACCGGATCGATTGTCCATTAAGACGAAAGATCATTTTTATACGATAACAGATGGCGAGCCTAATGCAGGTGGTTCAAATTTTCCCTTAATTTAAAAGGGGCCATATTTTATTTCGGGCAGCAAAAAGGCCGGCATTGAGGTAAGACATTTTTGTTTTGATACTCTCATATTTGAGAAAGTTTTTGCTGTCTGCAAATTGATTTGTGGTCTCTAGGCTGCTGGAATCAGGTAAAAATCTACCAAAAGAACCTTTTGGGTGTATGTGTGGTGTTTTTCAGTATTAACTGCCCAGGTACTGGTTGGGGCATATCTGCATAGCTGCTGTGGGGTTTTATTCATTTATTTATTTTTTTAACCATAAGGGACTGTTATTGCCCCTGCTGGAGGATCTGTGAGTGATTCAGACCAGTGGAGGGAGTTTCTGTGTATGCCGGGTGGTTGAAGGATAATCTAGTAGCAGGCAGATATGGCCAACAGTATCTAGAGGGGATTTAGAATCATTGTTTTTTTCATTTGTGTTTGTTTTCTGTCTGTCTACTAAGTGGTGTTTGTTTTAAAATTGCGACTCTATAGGTTTCATCCTTGAGAAAATCTTTAGTTTGGGAGGATTGTATTGCTTTTATTATTACAAGTTTCAATATTGGAGGTTGGGTAACAATCCGACCAATCTGAATTACAAACCAAGTTTCTAGCCCTTGCTGAGCGCTGAACAGGGGGAGCCTACACCATTTTGTCTTTAAGCACATGTGCCAGTGGCCATTTTGTCTTTGTCTTTAAGCACATGTGCCAGCGGCCATGTTGTCTTAGTTTCTTGAAAAAGTATATTGGGCTATTGGGGGGAGGCACATCCCCTGCATATAACCCTAACAGTTGTTCTATTGTATATAATAGATTTTCATCTTTACATTTCATAACAGAAAAGTTCTCTTTGAACTTTTTGGAACATTTTTTAAATTTTTTATACCTCTCTGCTGTTCCCTGCAGTCTATTGACTCCTACTTCCTCCAGGATAGGGGGTTTTCCTAAGGAAGAGACCATCACATGGTGTTGTAATTGTAATTGTCCTTTTGTGTGAGTGAAGGAAGAGTGTTGCATGGTTTACAACCAGGGATGTAGCAAACGTCGGAAAAAAAGTTCGCGAACATATTCGCGAACTTGCGTCAAAAATGCGAACGGTTCGCGAACGTCGCGAACCCCATAGACTTCAATGGGAAGGCGAATTTTAAAAGCTAGAAAAGACATTTCTGGCCAGAAAAATGATTTTAAAGTTGTTTAAAGGGTGCAACGACCTGGACAGTGGCATGCCAGAGGGGGATCAAGGGCAACAATGTATCTGAAAAATCCATTGTTGACACAGCGCTGCGTTTTGTGCTGTAAAGGGCAGAAATCACACTACGTCACTCAGGTGATGTTTCTGGACACGGAATGTGAAAAAGCTCACACAGCTAGGTGGCACTTGGTTAAAGACTGGGCAAACAATGCCTGCAAGGGCAACGTATACAGTAGTGGATACGGAATATATTATTGCTGCTTGGAAAACGTCACTCAGGTGGTGTTTCTGGAGACGGTATTATTATTGATATTTAGACAGAATGTGAAAAAGCTCACACAGCTAGATGGCAGTTGTTTGAAGAACACACTGGGCAAACAATGCCTACAAGGTCAACGTATACACTACTACAGCAGTGGATACGGAATATATTATTGCTGCTTGAACAACGTCACTCAGGTGGTGTTTCTATAGACGGTATTATTATTGATATTTAGACAGAATGTGAAAAAGCTCACACAGCTAGATGGCAGTTGTTTGAAGAACACACTGGGCAAACAATGCCTACAAGGTCAACGTATACACTACTACAGCAGTGGATACGGAATATATTATTGCTGCTTGAAAAACGTCACTCGGGTGGTGTTTCTGGAGACGGTATTATTATTGATATTTAGACAGAATGTGAACAAGCTCACACAGCTAGATGGCAGTTGTTTGAAGAACACACTGGGCAAATAATGCCTGCAAGTGCACTACTATTGGTGCACTACTATGAAGAACAGCAAACAGCACTGGACACGTTAAAGAACAGTAAGATAAGTAAAATAAAAAAAATATATGTATATTAAAAAAAAAAATTACTCTGGTTGGTGCTGAACTACTAGGAGCAGCACAGTAGCACACCAGTCCCACTCCCCAACACAGCTAGACTAATAGCACTGGGCTCTTATAGTAGCAAAGTAAAAAAACAAAAAAGAAAATAACAGCAGTCCTTACAAGGACTATTGGGTTATTACAGCAGTCAGCAGATGAGATCAGAAGAGATCAGTGCCCACAGCAGCTACATACAGAGCATTGCAGTAGAAGGTAGATTACTAGCCAGCAAAGCTACCTAACCTAAAATGTCCCTCAAATCCCTGCAGAGTTCTGTCCCTACAATACAGAGCAGTATCAAGTAGATTACTAGCCAGCAAAGTTACTATCAACTGTCCCTCAAATCACTAACAGCTCTCTCCCTACACTAGCTCTTCCAAGCACACACAGGCAGAATGAAAAAACGCTGCAGGGCTTCAGTTTCTATATGGAAGGGGAGTGGTCCAGGGGGTGTGGGGGTGGTCCAGGAGGGAGAGCTTCCTGATTGGCTGCCATGTATCTGCTGGTCTGGGGGAGAAATGGCAAAAAAAAGCGCCAGCTAAGGCGAACCCAAATTGGCGAACGTCGCGCGACGTTCGCGAACATTCGGCGAACGCGAACAGTCGATGTTCGCGCGAACAAGTTCGCAGGCGAACAGTCCGCGACATCCCTATTTACAACATATGACTATTTGTTAACTAGCTGTTTCTCTTTTTATACTCCTTGGTTTCCTGCTCTTTCTCTCTTTATTTTCCTCTCTTTATCCTTCCTTCCGTTTCTCCCCATCTCTCTCACTTTTCTCCATTTCTCTCTTTTAAAACACTTTTGCTTACCCACTCTTTCTCTCTGTCTATAACTACCACACTAACTCTTTACCTTGCTCTTGGCTAGCCCTCTTTTCTGTTTTAATCTATTCTCAAACCAACACATTCTCTGTAGGTTTGGTTGGAAGACATCTTTTCTGCCATTGGAAGTCTGGTAGTGTAAGATAGCTGCTGTCTGCTTATGAAAGTTGCTGTTAGGAAGGAAATTCCTGTTAATTACGACCATAAGGACTGTGCTGCGAAGTCGGACTGTATAGGGCGAAAAAACTGTGAACTGGTTAGCTTTTTGTGAGGAGAAAAAGTGGGCCAAGCCTACTCGGGTTCATCAATTGTCGCGTCAGCTTTGTTCTCTTTTCTCTTCCCCTCGAGGTCCATCTTAAGGGTGGAAGGTGTCCGTGGTTCGTACCAAAGCCCGGGGGTGGAGTTTGTGGGGAAATTATTGAGGACTGTTCCCTTTCTTGTTCGCTTTCTTGACTTTTCGTCACTGAGTGACCAGGTGTCCGCGGTTCGTACCGGAAGCTTGGGGGATGGAACTTGGGGAGGTGAACTGGGGAGGGGTTTCTCTCAAAACCTATTGGCCTGACTGGGGTGACCAGGTGTCCGTGGTTCGTACTGGAATCCCTAGGAAGGTTCAACTATATCTCCCTTGTTCTCACTTCCTGTCGCTCCATCTCACTTGCTGTCAACACTCCAGGCATTGGGGACTCTTATCCTGCAGTCAGGGCGCTGTTTTGAGCCAATTTAGCACGAGGGATAAGGAAGGTGTCCGTGGTTCGTACCTGTCCGGATCCCTCGGCCACTGATCCTTCTCTCTGAGTGGGCTACGGTGGATAATGTCCGTGGTTCGTATTTTAAGCCCTAGAGCTACTCAGAGGACGAACAGGTAAGGATCGACGGCGGTCTGCGCGGTGGACGTAGACACTGTAGATGGACGCATCTACTTGGAAAAAGCTCGAGACTCGAGTATTGGTGTAGGGAAATCTAGGGAACAGAAGGGTATCACTTCTGAGTTCAGGACAGCTCAGCAGCACATGAAATCCACATATGGAGGAGGGACTGTTAAGCCCCTCAAAGATTGGCACAAATGGTCTTCAGGTTTAGAATGGTCCATCCCTAAGGAGGGGACGTTTGAGGTCTGGATCTGGGAAAAGTTCGTCCGTGAGTTCCACTCCAGACTCCAAACACATGGGTCTTTAGAGAAGGCCAATTTGTGGTTACAGGAATCTACCAAGCCTTAGCAGCAGGGCATTCAAAAGTCTCAGACAGTAAGGTCAAACATAATCATGTACTTCTGTCCAGCCAGAACTGCAGAAAGCAATAATGATACGGACGAGACAGAGCTGCAAACAGGTTTAAATTTGCTAGCAACACAGGTCATCTCAACAGCCTCAGCTCATCTGTCTCCATCACCATCCCCACATCCGGAATCCGCAAAAGATGCCTCTGACAAAACGGATTACTGCCGCCTTGGAAAATCCGATTTGGTCACCTTATGTGAAGCCAGAGATATCTCTATAATAGACAAATCCAAATTAGAATGCATAGAGGCCTTGGAAAGGGATGACTTCCAACAGGGCCCTGAGGGGGATTACAGGCGCTACGGGGGGGCAAGGAATTCTGTAAGCAACTGACAGACAAAATGCCCACTATGTATAGTGTTGTGTCCCCATTCCAGTTTATGACAGCGATCCAGGGCCCAGATGAGGACGCCTCGGCAGAGGTTAAAACAATGGGTAACAGATGCAGGGTTTGAGCCAGGTCCAGATGCCCCAGAGAACACCCAGTCAGTATCGCCCATCCATCTAATGTTAAAGGCTAAATTTCTGGCTGGATTGGTGCCTAAGCTAAGAGATAGGCTAATGGTTGCACGACCAGAGGCCCATTCTATGAGTTTCCACTCCCTTATGGCAACAATCCAGGCCATAGAACTGGACCTGCATGCCAGGAAAGAGGCCAAGTCGGCCAAAATCATGGCAGCTCTTGAGCTAATAGCCCAGGACCACCATCCCTATACTAGGAAAAAGAAACTCACCAAACGTACTAATATAACTTGTTTTAATTGCGATCAAAAAGGACATTTAGCGCGCTACTGTCCAGAAAATGAGGACAAGAAAGAACAAAATTCTCCTAGTCCTTATAAAGTTGTTCCTGACTGGCCTCATGCACATAACCCAAACCCGGGGAAATCTTACCGTAGTACGGAGGGCCCCCCGGGAACCTACCATTTCATACCAGACCCTGAAACAGTTAAAACCATCGGAGCTGCTACACAGTCCCATAGCTTCGCCCACTAGGGGAAAGGCAAACCGGTGTCGGCCCATGTCAATCTATTTCTTGAGGAATTGCCATATCCTCTGTCCTGCCTCATCGACACCGGCGCAGCCAGGACTGTTCTAAAAACACAAGATCTAAAAGGCAGGATTCCACTCTCTGGCAACACAACCCCCACCATTGGGCTTACAGGTCATCCAGTGACTCTTAGGGAGACTAAATCATTGTACTGCAGGTTAGGTCAACACACCGAAGCAGTCAGATCTCTATTAGTTTCAGATGATGTCCCTATCAACCTATTGGGAGCAGACATTCTGTAGGAGATTCAGGCCAACATCACTTATACCCCAGAGGGTGTTGTGGTAACTAGTGCACTCACAGACGAGTTGCTGTGTGCAGTGGTGGCAGTCCCGTATACTGGAGAACCTGGTACACATTTGTCCCTGGATGTACTAGCTGAGATAGACCCTAAGGTTTGGGCGGTTGACAAATATGATGTCGGCTTGCTGCCAGTACCTCCAGCCACTATACTGATTGCCCCCGGTTGCGTGCTACCAAAATTGCCACAGTATCCTCTGAGTATAGCGCAGATGGACAGTCTCAAGATCCAGATTGATAGATATCTCCAAATCGGGGTCTTAACCCCAACACAATCACCCTGTAATACACCTTTATTTCCAGTGGCAAAAAAAAATCAGCCAAGGGTTTAGGAAGTCACTTACTGACTGGTCCATGATCTCAGAGCCATTAACAAAATCATAGTCAGTGATGCCCTGTTAGTGCCTAATCCTCACACATTACTTGCGTCCATTCCTCCTAAAGCTTCGTACTTTAGTGTTATCGACTTGTCTAATGCCTTCTTTTCTGTTCCACTATATCCACAGTGTCAATACATCTTTGCTTCTTCGTTCCAGGGTAGACAGCTGACATGGACCCGGTTACCACAGCGGTTCATGACTAGCCCATCGGAATATAGTTGCAAGCTAAAGGTGGTATTAGACCAGTGGGTGCCAGAGGATCCAGAGGTCGCACTGTTACAATATGTGGACGATCTGGCATCCACTGGGAATAAGGCTAGCAAGGAAAAATTGCAGTTTTGTAAGGAGAAGGTTGTTTTTCTAGGCCACTGTATCTCAAAAGGGACCCAACACCTGACAACACAACGGATACAGACTCTCAAAGACTTCACCCGACCTCGTAATGCCCGACAGTTGAGAGCCCTTCTAGGTCTGATCAATTACAGCAGAGATTGGATCCCTAATATTTCATTCAGAATGGGTGTCCTCTCTATACTTTCTGTGTTATTACAGAAAGTTGGTGACATAGTTTTAGATTCCCCTCTAACCTTTCTCATCCCACACTCTGTCCAAGAGATTCTCAACCAGGTCCAGACCAAACATCTTTCAGCAGCACGTCTGACCAAATCTGAAGTGACTCTCCTTACCCCTACTAAGCTCACACTGAGACGATATACAATCCTCAATCCCGCATCTCTTCTCCCGACCCATTCTGACTCGGAAGAAGAGGGGGAGGGGACGAAGGGATTGTGACTGACTCTAACTCAACCATGACAGAACCAACAGACAATCACAACTGTCTTGAACTCATGGAACCCGAGACAGAAGCAGTACAACATCCATCTCAATTAAGGTCGAGGAACATGACGGGTGGATCCACACCAGCCACTGCAAGAAGCTGCTGGACTATCAAGTGCAATGATCAGGTGCATTGTTTCTATATACACTTGTTTTTTAATTTATTTTGGATACTGTTATGAGGAGTCACATCCGAATTTACTGTTCAAGATGCATTTACAATTAGCAAAGTCAGCAAATAGGTCCAACTGCTGGGTGTGCTCCAAACCCCCTGAGCCAGAGCATCCCGGCGATGGCGGCAGTACATGCCCTTTATGACATCAGGGTGGGCATGAGAAAATTTAGTCCTTCAGGTAGATCAGCGGAACGCCATCTGTCCATAGAATTTAATCAGACATTCTTAGATGATAATGTCACCTATGGTCTTGATGTCAGCCCCGAGGCTTGTACTAGACTTAGCAGACCCGTGTGGGTATCCGGTCAATTAGGCCAGTCCGGGATTTGTTTTAATATCAGCTCTGGTTTTGGAGCCAAGTCCCTGGGGAGGACCGAATGCCCATCTGGGATAACCATCCAGATCGACCATAGAATCCCTGAGAGTAACAACCTAACCACCAAACATGATTATGTCTGCTGGGGGGGGACATTCAGGATGGTGCAGCAATCCCATTATCCATCCAGTTGTTGCGCAATGCCCATAACCGTAACCCCAATGACCTTTGTGTCTCATTAACTGGGCCCTATTACTTTTTGTGCGGCCAGGCTGCCTATAGAGTCGTTCCCCCGAATACTAGAGGGTCATGCTCCTTAGTCAGGTTAGTCCCTGCCTCCTACATTGCCGACGGTCACAAGGACCTGATGGTGCAGAGGAGGGTAAGTGTGGGAAGAAGGACCAGGAGAGAGCTATTCTCCGCATGGGACCGTGCATGGCATGGTTTCCGGCATGGACCGGATGGGGTATAGAACTTATGAAGCGGCTAAATAATTTTTCCATTATAATGGACGAGATGTTTAATGAGACAGTCGAAGCCATGAGAGAAATTTCTTCTGAACAACGGCAGCTGAAAACCCTTATGCTTCAGGAGAAAATGGCTCTCGACTATCTTTTAGCATCAAAGGGGGGTTTCTGTGAGTTAATTGGGGAGGATTGCTGTACCTGGGTGGAAGATACTGGGGACAAGGTTCAGGCCCACCTTGACAAGGTGAAAGCGTTACAGGGACAAGCACGCGCTATTGCAGAGGAGGGTTGGAACCCCTTTAATGGTTTAGGGGGCTTCGGTGATATGTTGTTTTCTATTGGATCATGGCTTAAAGAAGTTGGTGTGTATGTCCTGATGCTGCTCTGCTTTCTTTTCCTCCTCCATGTGACAGCGAGAATGACCTGTTGTTTGGTGAACCAAGTTGCAAAGAGCCGTGCAGAGGACCATGTGATGATTCCATAAAGAGCCATCGCCTGAAGCATCCGGAACCCTTTACCTCAGGAAGATCAGCACAGAAAGAACCACCACCATTTTTTTAACACAAACTATGGACTGTCCCTAAAAAAAATCGACTTCTTCCCTTCTTGGAGACTTTTTTTGGGCTGTTCTTCTCAAAGAAGATATAACCAGAAACCTTGTATGATGACATCACCTTCCTGAAGGCCAGTCTGGACCTCATGATCAAGATATAAAGAAGATCAAGAATATTAGGCCTGTTCTTCTTGTTAGTGCATTTGTAGTGTAGCATGTTCCCTTTTCTTTCTGTACCCTTTAGAAGCTTTGGTTGGAGTGATTGTAGCGTTAGGAAGCAGTTGCTGTGACGACATATGGCGAAAAAGGAGAGACTGATGTGGAAATTTTTCATATTTCGCCATATGGCCACCGATGCGGGATAAGCGTCTTTACGACCGACCTTTGCACAGTCGCCCGATCATTCCGATTCCCATCCGATTTGTGTTCATCAGGCATGACTGCAGCATGCCGGGTGTGGCGCCGGTTGGGATTGAGGAATACGGACCACTGAACAAAGGTGTACTTTTACAAGATCAGTACAAGCCATGCTAAGATCACTGTGTCTATGTATATGTATATTACCGGGGGAAGTGCCTTTTGTCCTGGTGTCTTTTGTTTGCCTAGGGAAGTCTACCTTCCCCCCCCTCTTCTATGGACATGTGTCTGTGTGCTGGTTCCACCAATTGATTCATAGCATAACATGCTCATTGATTGGATATATTGTAAGACCACCTTTTGCCTTGGTGTATAATAAACCACTGGCCATTGTAGAGGGAGGCAGAATACTGGACCCCAGCTAAGAACGACTGCTGTGACATTATTTCCGGGGGATTGCGCAACATCACCACGCGATACATAAAGGTTACCGGATCGATTGTCCATTAAGACGAAAGATCATTTTTATACGATAACATGTTTATAGATACAGGGAGATTATTCAAGCAAGTGTCCAGACTGTATTAAACTTGATGATAAACACAGGGCCACAGTGCTGTCCCAAAAAAAAATGCTAAAGAATGTGTGAAAAAATATCCAGTTAACCATTTTATTCTGGAGCTATGTAACATACTGTATAGTGCATAATATACCCAATTACTGTATATTAGAAGTTGCAAAGCTGTTGTATTAAATGGGCATTTCACCTACTGTATGAGTTAACGTTTAGTATGTTATAGAATGATCAACTCTTAGACCTGCAGTACAATTTACAAAAAAAAAATCCTAAAAGTGAAACTAGGCAGCTTTTATGTAAATAAAACTACAGTAGACAAATCTAGATAGATCAGATATAGGGGGACTGAGTATATCTAATCGAAACAGGCTACAAGACATCTGCTGGGTGTCAATCAGTTCTTTTCCAGTTGTATAAGGCTTTTGGTGCAGTAAGTTCTACGTCTTTATTTGCTTTTTAAGATAGGACAGGGAGTGCAAATTCCAACCACTTGACAGTTACCTAGCAACAAATCACACAGTAATTCATGATATTCTGCAGTTAGTCAGAGTCCAAGCTTTGTATAAAGGCATTGATAAAGATATTTCTTTATTTTATATTATAATTTTTTTACATACGCAATACAATAATCTTAATTTTTGTTTCTCAGTTGCTAGGGGGGTTTAATCAGCTGTTCCAAACTTACCCTAACCATATCAACAATGTAAAGTGTATGCCAATCATTTTCAGTCAAAGGGGCAGATTTACTAAAGGGAGAAGTGGCTAACGTTAGCGACTTTTCGCCAGAAATCCCATCCGCAGGGACATTGTAAATTCACTAACAGGTGCAGATGACAATTCGCTAGCGTTAGTTTGCACTCTATCGGCCAGGCAACTTTTCGCTCTGGCCAACGGCCGTTGCTCTGCAAATTGACTACCCTACAGATTTTACTGAACGTTACATCTTTTGCCACAGTTTCCTTTGCCATCTCAGATCAGGCAAACTGCAGAAATGAAGCTACATCTTCCTCAATCTGATATCAGTGACATCATATCCTGTACCCCAGAAAGTTATAAAAAGTGTAAAAAACGCAGGCAACCTTTTCTATTTTTAAAACGGGATTGCCTTCAAAAGTCAGAACTATTAAAGATTTTTGTGTGAACATTTTGGGGCACATTTACTTAGCTCGAGTGAAGGGATAGAATAAAAAATACTTCGAATTTCGAATGTTCGACTACAACTTCGAATCGAACGTTTCGAACTAAAAATCGTTCGACTATTCGACCATTCGATAGTCAAAGTATTGGGAAGGTCCCCATAGGCTTTCTAACAAATTTCTGATCGAAGGAAAATCGTTCGATCGATGGATTAAAATCGATTCGAAGGATTTAATCGTTCGATCGAACGATTTTTCCTACGATCGTTCGTTCGAACGAATACCGGTAAAACCTTCGATTTCGATAATCGAAGTCGAAGGAATTTACTTCAACCCTAAAGTAAAAGTGCCCCTTTATGTCTTTATTAAGCTCCCTTGGACATTTGTAATAAAAAGTGGCCGCTTCAAGCATTTACACCAACATCTCTAAAAAAAGACGTGTATATGACTTTTATGCGCCTCCCCTATTCAAATTTACCTAAACATAAGATTTCTAGCGAATTTTCTCTAGACAGGAGTAAGTAAGTAGTGAGTTTTTAAAGGAGAACTAAACTCCCACCCCACAGCCAAAGTTCCCACTGCCCCCACTGCTGGCCCCTCCCCCTGCACAGTGCTACTCCAAAATATGTGTCCCCTCTAGGAATACTGACCCGCACATGCAGAACATCGCAGCAGAGCACAGGAGTGCCATGGGCACCAGCCTTGGCATCTTCCGGATCCTTTCTATCCTTTTGGTAATTTACGGAGCTCTCTGGCATATATGTACATGTCGGTGCTCAGTAAACGAAGATGCCGAGGCTGGCGAACATGGCACCTATGTGCTCCGCTGCATTTTCTGCATGTGCGGGTCAGTATTCCTAGAGGGGACACCTATTCTGGCCTAGCACTGTGCAGAGGGGAGGGGGACAGTGGGGACTTTTGGCTGTGGGGTGATTAGTTCTCTTTTAAGCCCTAGCCTATTAACATACACCTATAAATAATTCCCTTCCTACACTATCCATTAGCATTCTAAGTTTGTAATGCATTTAAAATCAAGCAAACCCAGCGAACAATTTGACTGAGTAATAAGACATTGTGCACTTACCCTTAACTTAAGAACTATATTGAGAAAGCAGGGAGCTTTTAAGCCCCAGCCAGTTAACATACATCTATACATAATTCCCTGTTTTAAAGGCTGAATGCCAGCTATAGGCAATATTTGGCTACAATTTGTACACAGAACAAAATTGCCAGTGCTCGGTCTAACCCATGCTGTGGGTTGGTACTTTAATATAAAGTACACCAGCACATTTGTTCTGCATCAGTTATTAAAGAAGGCAATTATAGTCTCAAAACTGCATGTAACATTCTATATTTTAATCACCTTCGATAAATTCACAAAACTTCAGTTGACCTCTTTGGGCAACCTGTTACATTGCATAGGTTAGCAGTGTGATTTGTGCTTGTGTGTGATATAAGGTAAAGTGCCTCAGACAATTTTCAGGTGTTACTCTGTCCACTCTCAACATTGCAATTTCTGAGTTTAAAAATTGCAATGCATGACATCAACCCCCATTTATGATGTCACATCTATTTTCTATCAACAGCAGTTTAAACTGTCATTCCAAACACATGTTCAAAAGTCCTTTGTTATGGTCTATCAAGTGATTTTTTTTCATCTGTATAAACTTCTAAACATCATTCACTTATTATTTTTGCAACCAATTATTTTCTATTTTTTTTTAAATAATACAATGTTGAAAAGGAGATTTCTGATCTTTCCACCCACATTACCCGGATCTCAAGAGCACAAGCTCTGAGAACACGCAGCCGCATCTAAGAACCCCCATCTACAGCATTTATATAAACATAGCCCCTCAGGTTAAGGGCTAGTCCACACGGGGAGATAGCGACGCGTTTGCGGTCGCGGCGACAAAGCGCTGCGACAGTCGCCGCGACCGGCGCAGGCGACAGTTTTGTATGGGCGCCTATGTAAAAACGCCTGTGCTAACCACACGAGGTGATGCGCTTTTCAACAGTCGCCTGAAAATGCCTCGCCAGGCTTTTTCAGGCGACTGTTGAAAAGCGCATCGCCTCGTGTGGTTAGCACAGGCGTTTTTACATAGGCGCCCATACAAAACTGTCGCCTGCGCCGGTCGCGGCGACTGTCGCCGCGCTTTGTCGCCGCAAACGCGTCGCTATCTCCCCGTGTGGAATAGCCCTAACCAATAATATCCTTATCATCTGGAGGGACTGCAACATGATGAAACAGAGCTGGTCCTACCAAATAAATTAAAGATAAAGTTTATGACACCTGACTCTTTTCATGCACTGCACCAAGGACATGGCCTTCACAGTGAACAGTGAGACTGATAGGTGAGAAGTATAATAAAAATAAATGAAAAATGGTATCTAGGGAATAAGTTCAGTCAGGATAGAGGTTAATCATATTTTTGTCTCATATAATAGGCTTTTTAAAGTTTCTTCCCCCGCAAAGCTCAAAGCCTAAGAAAACAGGTCCATTTTAGTGCTGCAATTTAAAAGGAGGTACAAAGGATGTTCTGGAAATCCTGTTAGTTTCTGAATCTTGGCCAATTAAATCCTTGGTACCACAGTAGTGAGGTGGCCTGTTCTAACTCTATTTCTGCCAAATTCCTTTGTTGATCTGGCCTACACCTAGTCTCTGTCTCAACCCTGGTACTATGTTTGTATCTCCAGTGTATGACCTGGCCCAGGAATTCTTTATAATATATACTAATTTCCAGCACCAGAGATTTTGCAAAGAAGAGTTACTGACACCGACAACACAATTGGACAAACTTCTAAGTACATCAGTATAATGAATGGTACCAGACAGGGGTGCCCTTTGTCCCCTCTTCTATACGCATTGAGTATTGAACCCCTGACAGTGATTATAAGACATTCTCCGGATATCTCCGGAATAGACCTAAAGGATTCAACTTTTAAGATCTCGCTCTTTGCTGATGATGTCTTGCTGACACTGACTAATCCACTGATTTCTCTCCCTAATTTGCATAAAATTTTGGACACCTATAGTGAGCTTTCGTATTACAAAGTTAATGTCAGCAAGATGGAAGCTCTCCCTCTAAATCTCTCACATGACTTATTGACGCAGCTACATAATGCCTTTCACTATAGATGGCAAAACATATCCATTTCCTATCTTGGAATACAAATTACTTCAAAATATACGGATCTGTTTAAATATAACTATACCCCTCTCATTCACTCAATTAAATCTATGTTAGAAAACTGGTCCAAATACTCCCTATCTTGGTTCAGTAGAATGTCGGCTATCAAGATGTCAATCTTACCAAAACTTTTATATTTATTTAAGACTCTCCCTGTCCTAGTGTCACTGAAGACCTTTAAAGACCTTCAAATACTATGTCATAGGTTTATTTCGGGTAATCGACGACAAAGAATCTCCAAAACTGTTCTTACTACGCCCTGTAGACTAGGGGGTCTGGGAGTTCCTTGTTTTGGTAGGTATTATGAAGCAGCTCATATTAGGCAACTTTTAGCTTGGGCGCGGTGGAATTCAAATGTTAGATGGAGCTATATTGAGAATTGCATGACTAACATGTACCATTTGAATTCTATAATATGGTCAGGGAAATGCCAAATGATTGGAAGATCTTCACTACTCTCCTCAACTCGGCATACACTGTCCATCTGGTATGCAACTAGACAAAAATACAATCTTATGTCGCCCAGATCGCTTAACACATTTTTTCTTGGTAATCCGGAATTTCAACCGGGGACCCACCTTGATTTCATTAATAAGTGGAAAGATACAGTAGGTGACTTACTGGATCCCTTATCTAAAGAGATTTTAGCTTATAACGATCTTCTCCAAAAAACACCACAGTGACCTTTGAAGCTTTATGAGTTTTTTCAATTGCGGCATTTTGTCAAACCATACAGTGATAATGCAAAAGTGGCCCCGCGAAAATGTTTTGAATTAATTGCCATGAGAGGTCTTCCACAAAGAGGGCTCATTTCTAAAATATATCAATTGCTATCCGAACCGCAGATAGATCCACCTTCCATGCATCCCTATATGGTTAAATGGGATATGCAATTTCCACAGCCCCTTTCGGACCAAGAATGGGCCTTTATATGGGATAATGCGAAAAGAGTAGTCACATGCTCGAGGCAAAAAGAACACATTTATAAAATTCTTATGTTTTGGTACCATACTCCTGCCACACTTCATGCTTTCTTCCCAGATCACTCCCCACTTTGCTGGAGGAACTGTGGGGAAATAGGCACTTTACCGCATATATTCTGGACATGTCCTATAATACAACCATTCTGGTCTGAGGTATCGCGTATCCTGAGTAGAATACTGCAGGAGCCTACACTGGCTGATCTGAGCACTTTTCTGTTAGGTAAACCATTTCCTAAGGTGCAGAAATCTACCCAGGTTTTAATTAACCATGTTCTTACTGCTGCCCGATTGTCTATAGCATTTCATTGGAAATCTGCTATTCCCCCGTCCTTAACAGAGTTAAAAAGGAGAGTGGACACTAACAAAGTATTTGAACAAGGCATAGCAATATTACACAATCAGGTTTCCCAGTTCTTAGCAATATGGTCTCCCTGGGTGTTATTAAATTCTGATGACTGAACTTTACTTGAATGTGATAATGCTTTGTATTTGTTTGGTTCTTTTTGTATTGCATGCCTTTTGTCTTTCTCCCACATGCTTGCTTTACTTTTCTTACACTTATTATTGTTACACTTTTTTTTTTTCCGATGGATGTATGATTCTATTGAATTATGCCTTTGACATAAACTTTATGTATCACACTAAATACATAATAGTATGTTTGTATTTTATACTGTCAAGTAACATTGTGATTCTTAATAAAAATCTAAGTTACAAAAAAAAGAAGAGTTACTGACACAAGTGCTTCGTTGCGGAGCACTCTACTTCGGAACCAAGATGGAGCCGGACAGAGAGTCTCACTCATGTCGCCACGCTGTGTGTGTGATTTTGCTGGAAATTCAAAACCTGGGTTCAATGACTGTGTCCTGGACTTGTTCCTAACCATGTCTGCCTCTGAACCCTTGCCCTTGCCTATATATGACTAAGAGACTTCTTTTCCCTCTGCTACCACTAATTGGCATACTCTGGTTAACAGTATCAGCCAGATGTTTAACAAATGTACATTATTTTTACCTTTTGATGCTTGAAACTTGACGCTTCTATAATAAACAATATGCAGTATTTTAGTTGTTTATTTGCCATTGTACTTTTGTATTTTTTCATGTGGCTATAAAGAAGAATAAAAGTTTATCCTGCATGAAAAAGATTTCTCAAGGATTTATTCAAGAAACAACAAAATATGTAAGCACACATTCATCATTCGCTATCTCATAATGCTTACTATTCTGTTTCTCTTCTTTTTATTCATGTTCTGTATCTCTTAATTTTATTCACTTTCCATTTGTCTTGCTATCCTTAAAAATTCTTTATCTTTAAATACTCGTCTATACCTCTTTTACTCCTTCCTTACTTTGTTCATTCTCTCTCATTTCTGTATTTTAGACAACCTTCCATTTCTTTTCCTTCTCCTTTCCCATCTGTTTTTTCTTCTGTGTGTAAGTAGAAATTGTAGAGCTCCTTAAAATTTCAAATGTTTTCAATGAGCATAACAGAAGGCATGTTTTCCAAAAACACTTAATTTATTTAATCATGAGATGAAATAAGTACTTTCTAATTCTGTCCTTTGAAACAAATATGACAAGGATGATGAATTTAATTGTACTGTGCAAATTGGGGCCATAGTGTTCACTCAGAACCATGTACAGATAAGGATAAAGTATGCGGTGTAATGTATTCAGTTATTTCAATTACTATTAACTATTTTTTATAATACATTTAAATACATATTATCAATTAAAAAATTAATTCTAAGACTGACTGTATATTTATCCAAAGGGAAAATAGAGCTCTCCTCAGTTCACCAGAAGGGAATTTCACAGCTCTGCATTCAAATATTTAAAAAAAAATTCTCTAGGAGAAAAGAAAAAGATAGGTGCAGCTCATTTTCTGTTATGTTTTCTTTTGGGGTATTGTACTGTAAATATACTATTTCCTTCCTACACTTGCTCTTGTGACATTGATTGCGGGTGATGATAGGTTTGATTGGCTGTGCCTGAAAATGGCAAATATTCACATAAAATAATAAGAAATGACATGATTGCACCATTAAATATTTAGTGCATGGTTAAGAATACCAGAAGAACACATGACTACCATTAGTTGACGACATCTCAGTGCATCTCATTATATTTACAGAACACCTCAGCAGTCAGGTCAGACATAGGGGCCCATTCACTAAGTTCGAGTGAAGGAATAGAAGGAAAAATACTTCGAATTTCGAAGTGTTTTTTTTGGCTACGTCAACCATCGAATGGGCTACTTTGACCTTCGACTATGACTTTTAATCGAACGATTCTAGCTAAAAATCGTTCGACTATTCGATAGTTGAAGTACTGTCTCTTTAAGAAAAACCTTTGACCCCCTACTTCGCCACCTAAAAGCTACCGAAGTCAATGTTAGCCTATGGGGAAGGATAATCCTTAATTCGCCAGTCAAATATCGAGGGTTAATTAACCCTCGATATTCGACCCTTAATACATCTGACCCTTAGTTGTCAGCAATGATATACAGTAGTAATTTACATGTGTCTGCTTGTAATGCCTTAAGTGAAGGTTAAAATCACTATTTTATTTTAAGGACTAGGTTTGGAGCAGGCTTACCCTAAACTATCTAGCTTTTCAACAGCAGATATAATATCAATTGTACCTCGGCTTTGTGCATATCATTTTAGCTCTCTCTTGTGTATACATATAGGGGCACATTTACTATGGGTCGAATATCGAGGGTTAATTAACCCTCGATATTCGACCGTCTAAGTAAAATCCTTCGACTTCGAATATCAAAGTCGAAGGATTTACCGCATTTCCTTCATTCGTACGATCGAAGGAAAAATTGTTAGATCGAACGATGAAAACCTTTGAATCGAACGATTCGAAGGATTTTAATCCATCGATCGAACGATTTTCCTTTGATCAAAAAAAAAAGCAAGGAAAGCCTATGGGGACTTTCCCCATAGGCTAACATTGATGCTCGGTAGGTTTGAGGTGGCGAAGTAGGTGGTCGAAGTTTTTTTTAAAGAGACAGTACTTCGACTATCGAATGGTCGAATAGTCAAACAATTTTTAGTTTGAATCGTTCGATTCGAAGTCAAAGTCGTAGTCAAAGGTCGAAGTAGCCAAAAAAATACTTCGAAATTCGAAGTATTTTTTATTCAATTCCTTCTCTCGAGCTAAGTAAATGTGCCCCATAGTAATAACACAAAGCTGAGGTATGCCCGATAATAAATCGCCCCTCCCTATCTATTTTGGAAAGAAAAATCAGAGAGAATTCATCATACTCACATGGGGGTAGAGCATAAAGAGGTGGGATCAGAATTATAAAGCTAGGAAAAGTTCTTCTGAAAGTCAGGAAAGTGTTTTCATGAATAAACTCATATATCAATGCAAATACACATCAGTTCAACTCTTCTGAGCACTGAGCTAACACTCTGAATAATTAACACCCACTGCATACTGCAAGCACATATTAAGGATTCAGAATTTTTATTTTTGTGCTAGCAACAAGCAACTACATGCATTTATTGGCTTCAGTACAAACTGAAATACATTTTTAATTTCAAAGATGGACATAGAATATATATATATATATATATATATATATATATATATATATATATATATATATATATATATATATATATATACATACAGATATATAGATATAGATATAGAGATATATATATATATATATATATATATATATATATATATATATATATATATATATATATATATATCATTAAGAGCATTTAACTGAAACATATTGGAAGTACAGTAAATGCATCAGCTGAGTTTGAGGTGTTTGAAGTTCTGTTGCAATTGAATTTACATGGATCTAATGAATAATAAACTCACCCAGTGCTAAGATTTTGCTCTGGCACAATAATAATGAAAAGTGAACATGTTCTTCAAGCAGCAGCATATTTTTCTGATCTCTAGGCTCTATTTCAAAGCTGACTAAAATGATAAACCCTTATGAAACATTTCAGGAGCAGAGGATCTTTATTTCTTTCAGAGCCAATGTGTTCAAGGGTATAAATGCAAAGAGATAATCTGCACAATTTTCATTTTTATTCTTATTAGCTCAGAGATTCAAACTGACTCATTTTTCAAAACAGATATGTATTTACATAAGCAGTATTATCTGGGCAACTGACCTCAGTCAGCAATCATCATTTCATTTATGTAATTAATTTACATTGCAATAAAACATTTGCTCACATATGGGAGCATTGTTTTTCTAGCTTCACATTAATAAAATTCACTTTGCAGCAAAAGTTAATATGCATTTGGATTTTCACTTTGGCTAAGGGTCATTTCACATTAGTTGTAGCCCACTATTTGTAGCTGGCCAAAATGTTACAAAATGCAGGTTATGACTTGCCGTATGCTCTCTATGGGTCTTATAATCTCCCTTACGAATAAAAGAATGTTTTTTTACCCTACCACAACTCTCTTAAAATGCAAGTCATGTATGTGGCATAGGACTAAATTTTACTCCATGGACTGCCCGCAGTATATTGGGTCCCATTCAGATGAAACTAAAGAAAATGTTCAAATTAATTCAGCTCAGTGTTTTGTCCATGCAATGTCTCTTTACTTGCAGTGTGTATGTTTTGCCCTTAATCTATTGTAATCTGTTCTTTGCACACTACATAATAATATCAATATTTCTTAATAGTAACAGTAGTCAGATAAACCTGGTACAGATATATGGCCCATTATCCGGAAACCCATTATCCAGAAAGCTCTGAATTATGGAAAGGTCGTCTCCATAGGCTCCATTATATTCTAATAATCCACATTTTTAAAAATGATTTAATTTTTCTCTGTAATAATAAAACAGTACCTTGTACTTGATCCAAGTTATAATTAATCCTTATTGGAAGCAAAGTCATCTTATAAAGCAAATTATCTCACACTGAAAGCATATCAAAATAAAAGAAAACAGTGCACCAACAGCACACAGTATTAAAGTTCATAGTATGTAGATTGTATATTAATGTATTGTGGTGATTTAGTGTATCACGTAGATCAAGTAGGTGCAAGTGAGAAAAAGAAGGGGGGGTGGGAGATTATGGGTAAGGTGGCATGAACCATGTTATTTACATAAGTGACAGTAAAGGGCACATTTACTAAGGGTTGAATTTCAAAGTGCTAAAACTTTAAAATTCAACCATTGAATTGAAAAAATTCGATAGTCAAATTTTTTAGTCTTTTTATTGAATTTAGCTGTTTTCGATGGAATTCAAAACGCTCGATCAATCGTAGAAATCGCTAGAATCGAACGATTAGAACGATTTAATCTATCGAACAAACGATAGTCAATATAAAAAACTTTGACTTCTAAAAACTTAGCCAAATACTGGCTATAGGTTCTAGGAGGTCCCCATAGGCTAACATAGCAATTCGGCAGGTTTAAGGTGGTGAATTGTCGACAGTACTTCGATTTTCGAATGGTCGAATATTCAAGGTTTTTTCAATCCGAATCTAATTTTGGCCTATTCGATGGGCGAAGTACCCAAAAATTACTTTGAAATTCAAAGTTTTTGAATTCGAAAATTCACTTTGAATTCACTTCGAACCCTTAGTAAATCGGCCCCTAAGTGAAGATTGTATAAAAAATATAAAAATATAAAAACAACAGTGCAATATATGACAGTATAAACAGTATAGACTGTATATATATATTGATATATGGCTAATGTATGCCATAAAATGCACGCACAGATTTTTGATGCAAGAAAAACAAAAAAAAGCATGCAAAAAAAAATGCCCATTAATTTCAATGCATGGTGCTTGAAAAAAAATCAGCAAAATCATGGCCATTAACTTCACTTTTATGTGACAAAAACTCCAATTGACTTCAAAGCATGTCTAAAATTTTATTTTAAATTTATTATGTAAAATAATATTTTACGCAATGAGCATTTTTGGATAAAATTACATATTCAAAATGTATTTTTATTTCTTTTACTCTGGTTTGGTTTGTGTATTCTAAAGTAAACAAACATAAAAACACTGGTGGAATTCTGGTCTTTTTGGGATTTAATTTTTAAATACTTTTATTTTAGTACTAGTGTCCACTATTTTTCTTGAAGCATGTCTATTCCTTGCACACCATACTTCACCTTGTGTAAATCAATTTAGCTTTACCTGGAATGTATCCAAACATTTAAAAATGGTAAAAATACATCAGCATGCTGTGCCAATGGTGAAAAAATTCTTAATAAAAAGCACACTCACAATTATATGCTCATTATTTTTAATATGATTCTTACTTCTCCACAAATAAACAATATTTTCAAGTAAATATGGTGCATATTATTAGCTGTCCCACTCATGTTACTGAGGAGAAAGTGACAAAATATCATTTTTATTTAGGATTTCAGTTGTCAGCTTGGCCCGTGGTGGGTGTGTAGTGTGGGTTTCAGTAATACCCTAACCTTGAGATGTGTCAGATTACTGTATATTACATGGGCAACATTGACTGTAATTGTATCTCATTTTGCTAACTCTCCATTGAATCGCAGGATAATTACCACAATTGTCAATTTTGCATCTCAACTTGACACTAAAATGCCAAGCATCAATTCTCTTTGCTAAATATGGCTGACATTTAAAAAGCTAGGCAATGTCTACAATTGTTAAAAATGAGACAATAATTCAAGTTCTTTTTTTATCATTTTTTGTTTTTGCTTGAAATTGTCACACAGCAATAATAACTATACATTAATTAAGCATAGAGGTGGTGCATGCCAGTTTTTCCAAGCTTAAACTATTCTTAGAATAAAAGTTAATGTGAGTTTAATGTGCTCACCGTTTGAACAAACAGGTACATATTATGAGCATAATATCCACTATTTTGTATTCACTAAGCCTGGTCTCCAGAGATGAACAAATCTATTACAATGCATTATGCCTTATTAAGCAATGGGATTCTTAACTGAATTTATGTTTGACAACAAAAAGCTGAAGCTCCTAACTTTGCTGTATTTTTCTAAATGACTATTTAATTGCCAAGTTATACTTTGCAATTCTAGCTAAAAAGAGCAATTTCTGATTTAATAAATAAAATACTGTAGAAGTAATATAGAATAGGGTACTTTCCTTCATGTTCACCCTGTTTCTTTTCAGATGTGCCCGAGCAGAAACAAAACTGCTAAATCTACAAAATGAATAATTTTACTTGTCTTTGTTTTCTACTATTACCTGTGTCACCTCATGTTTTGGAATAGAAAAGTGCTGAAGTGTGCTCCTCATATAAACTTAATTAGTTCACTCATGCGTCTCAGTACATGCATACACAATTATCCTCTGGGCTTTTTCCTACTACTAACACTGATCAACTTGCAATTCACAAAAATCTTCATTCTTAAAATCCATCAAGTTAAACTGATGAATCAATTGGTATGTATATTAGTTTGTTCTAGTTGCTCCTCCGCCAGTTGTTTTTACTTACTTGCATTATAACATCATTAAAATAATGAATGAATTTACTTTTTTTAGTGCATGTAGAAATATTTTTATATGTTCATAATGAACATACTATTTAAACTTTTGTTTAAAATAATATATAAGCTAGAATTTGAATGCTAAATATGAAGTCTACTTCCATGGATAGGTGAGAATGATGAATGCTGTTTAGTAGTAGCGTCAATTATGCAGGGCTTCCAAAGGCATTAAAACAGACCACATATTCAAATAGATTTATTTAAAAAATGCAATATTGTGTATATATATATATATATATATATATATATATATATATATATATATATATATATATATATATATATATATATATATAGAATTGTTCAAAACATCTGGAAGCACACTGGGATTTTTAGAAAAATAAAAATTTAACTTTTATTTAATGCTTAGTTAAAAGAAAACAGGCCAACGTTTCGGTCCCCATCTTGGACCTTTATCAAGACATTGTTTTCTGGTTAATATCACAATAAATAGGTAAAAACAAATCCGTATACAACAGCATCAAATGACATCACTGGGTTGCGTCCATTCAAACCCTTAGAAAAAATACTGATAAACTTTATATTTCTGTCTTTGTTACAATATATCGAAAAATGTTGATAAGAGTCTTTAGACCGCCGGTGACAGAGTGTTTAATTTCCTTATCCAAAAACAGAATTTTCGACCTATCCCCCCTCTCCTTCACAGAGGAACATGATCTATAGCTATATATTTAAAGGTGGGGAGTCTATGGCTTTCCAGAAAGTGTTTGGCCACAGGTTTTTGAATTTTGCTATCCCTGAAAGCAGTACTAATGGCGGACCTGTGTCCATCCATTCTCAATCTCAGAGTTAGATCTGTTTTCCCCACATACGATAAGCCACATGGACAGGTAATGAGATAGATAACATGTGTGGTTGTGCAAGTAATATAATGTTTAATAGCTAATCTCTCACCCGTGTGGGGATGTCTGAAACTGGTACCTGGGCAAATATATCTGCATGATGTGCAATTTGGACACTGAATGCAGCCTTTTTTTTATTATTTTTTAACCAAATGCTAGCAGTGTTCTGATAACATTTCAGGGGATCATTTTTAACCAATATATCTTTCAAATTGGTCTCCCTTTTAAATCTCACCATAGGGGGTGTCAGAATTTATAAAGAAAGGCTACTATCTGCCATCAGAATATTCCAATTGCACCAAAAGCTGTTGCATATTTTCTTTGAGGCGTCATTGTAATGAGTGGAAAAAATGATATTCAATGTGTCCCTGGGGGTCTGTTCTCGCCATACACCCTCTCTCTAGCTATAGTTAGAGCTTGACAGAGAATTTTGGTAGGATAACCCTTCTGTCTCAAAAAATCCCATATATCTTTAATCTGTTTCTGAGTGCCATCTTCTTCCGAGTTGTTTCTGAATACTCTACAGAATTGTGAGATCGGAAGTGAACGTTTAGTTGCCCAAGGGTGGTAGCTATTATAATGTAATAAAATACTCTTATCAGTTTTCTTGCAGTACAATGTGTTCCCTAAATGTGTACCATTTCGAAAAATTTCAAAATCCTAAAAATTTCACTGAATTTTGGTTGACCGTGAAGGTCAATTTCACAGGGGAAGGCAATGCATTAAGAAATAGTACCATGTCTGTGAACTCCTCCAGGGACCACGCCTTATAATCCACATGTCATCGATGAAACGTTTCAAAAATATGATTTTTCCCTGTAATTTTGTAAAATATAATTGGATTCAAACAGATGCATGTATAAATTTGCATATGCGGGCGCCATGGCCGCCCCCATTGCTGTCCCTGCAACCTGCAAAAAAATAATCATATTCAAACTGAAGTTCCAAAACAAATGGTATGGTTGGGCCATTGTATAAATCAAATTGTTCCAAAAAAAAAGACCAATATAAAAGATAGAATGAGTAGGGTTTTGAATTTGCAGAGACCAACTCGACTGCCTTTATCCTCTGTCCATGCAGTGTGGATGAAGGCCCCAAAAAATAAACCAGCTTCAAAATATATTATTATTATTTATATTTTGCAACCAGTTTACAATGTTTGTTTTGACAAATATTGGTTAATGCAAATAAGTATACTGAAATAACTTTTCAGAAAACAGCCATATTATGAGTAGTAAGGTTGATTAACATTTGTACATTGCAAATTCAAAGTAAAATAGTCTTACTGTGAAACATATACTATGTAATGCTGCTGTTATCTGATAATCTTTACATTGCTGCAGTCTTTATCTTACCAGCTCTTGCAAAACTTCAACGCCTGGTTTTTCCATCAAAAGTCACTTTTGACTTACAGTTCAGTAAGTCAGCAACCTGTTGAAGTCATAGAACACAAGAACTGTTATTGACAACGTATAAACGTATAGGACTGTGCAGGAAATAAAGATAAAAACCTACCTTATCTTTCCTACTTGTTATGGAAAACTGAAGTAAACAGGAGCAGAGACACCATAGGGTAAGGACACACGAGGAGATTCAGGGAGATTTTGTCGCCGGGCTACTAATTGCCTTGTCTTTTGAGCAACTATCTCCCTGAACTGCCTCAGCGTTTTTCCCCATAGGCTACAATGAAAAGTTGCCTGCGTTAATGCACACACGGTGATGCGTTTTCAATAGTTGCCTGAAATTGCCTCACTGAGGCAACTTTGGGCAACTATTGAAAACGCATCGCCGTGTGTGCATTAACGCAGGCAACTTTTCATTGTAGCCTATGGGGGAAAACGCTGAGGCAGTTCAGGGAGATAGTTGCTCAAAAGACAAGGCGATTAGTAGCCAGGCGACAAAATCTCCCTGAATCTCCTCATGTGTCCTTACTCTAAAGAAATTACCTACTAATTGTAATATGGCGGCCCTCTTGTAAGTATATATACAGTATAAGAATACTCATTTTAAAATGGCTTTGGTATATTTAATGTATTTAACAGGTCTTGACATTCATTCTTCATTTATTTTTGATAATTAGCTGATAAACTCTCCTTAAATCACTGTACCATAGCAACCCTGTCAGTTATGGCGATGTCACGTGGCCTCATTGAAGCGGGCAACAAAAAAACTTCTGTGATTATTTACTTAATTATTAATTCTTTATTCAGTAACTGCCTCTTAGCATTTTACTAGACATTAAGCCCGTTAAATTAACGGGCGCTAGAACATATGTAGTCAAACATTTATAAAAACAGAATTGTTGTAGTCTAAAAAAAATTCGCCAGAGACGGTCCGTGGGGCACATGCGCAGTAGCGCAATCCCGCGGACGCAGGGACTGGAAGCAGAGACACTTCAACTTTATTATATAGGATAACATGGGGATGTTAAGGTAGTACACAGCACGGGTATGAGAGGTTTGTCAAACATTCCATAGTGTATGAGGCAGGCCCCAGTAGAACAGCCTAGTTATTATCCATTCTGCACATTGTGCATGACTGCCAGTGTATGTCTCACATGGGATGTTACTATGCATTTCGGATTGACCACATTCGCTTCATTTACTGGCACTGAACATTGAAAGTGATTTGGACTGATAGAGTACGTCTCTATATAGCATTAACCTCTCCACCTTGTAGCGCTCTCCGGACACGGACCTCCTGTCTATCTCTCAGTAGCTTCAGTTCACAAAGCCCAGCCACACTTGACCGCAGTAAATGTCGGAGTCGCCCTCGGTCTCCACCGCCTCCGGAGCTCAGCATGTCACTAATCGGCCGGCTAAGCGCTGATTGAAAACCCGCAATCTGAGCACAGGGCCGGGAGCAAAAAGAACACCAATCACAGCCAGGGGCGTTCCACCAATGAGGCGAGCTGAGCCGCTCGCCTCAGGCGGCAGCGCCAGACAGGATTCCAGGGGCGGCAAAAAGCCGCTACTGCACCTTTAAGAGCCGAATTTCCGGTTTTTAAACCGGAAATTCGGCTGCGCTATTGCGAGAGAGCGCAATTGAGCTCTCCATAATCGTGTTCCTGCCTCCCCTCGCTGACAGGTAAGTCGGTGCGGGGGCGGCAATGCAGGAGCCGCCTCAGATGGCTCCTTCCCCAGAAACGGCGCTGATCACAGCTCTGGAAAGCCGCGAGCGCCCGCCTCTCGACCAATCACATGCTGAAAACCATACACGTACGAACAGTACGCCCTAAATATTCTCAGAAAGTGACACCGCTAACAACTGGCGCTTGCCAAGTTATTGGTGAAATGTCAGCGGCCCAGGAACACCGGGAGTTGTAGTCCTACTGATGACGAAACTCAGGGGATAGCGTCTAATAAAAACTACAATTCCCGGCATGCCAGCGTGATGCCATACAAGTGCGTTTCTTATGATGCCCCCTTGCGGAAGCGTGGCAGGTGTCAGTGCGCATGATCACACGTGTTCGTTGATCCATATGGGGGCAAGAGGCCGGAGTGGGGTTACAGCGATGTCCCGGGGACTAATAGACATGGGGCGTTTTCTATACGGCGCTTGGCACAGGTACGTGGCTTAGAACACAGGCTGCGGCTGCTAAAACACTGCTGTCCTGCTGATTGCCACAGCTGCACAGGTTAGGGAAAGCCTAAACTCTCATATGGGTGCTGTTATATAAACCACAAAGGATGCTGTAGTCTGGCTGGGGCTAGGCTACTCTTCAAACCCAGATGCATCTAAACTTCAAATGCAACTAAACTCCTAATGCTAATGTTCTAAATACTTAGCCCTGTAACTAACGGAAAGCTTTTCAGAAGCTGCACGAGTCTGCCTCGCGGCCAATAGACATGTGGCTCATCTGCATGACTGTGCGCCACAGCCAATCAAGATACGTCTAATCTGCATCCCACACATGCGCAGTAGCGCAATCCCATGGACACAGCGACTGGACGCAGAGACACTTCAACTTTATTATATAGGACAATATAATAAACGTTGCTGCAAAGTACATTGGTGTCTCACTAATCTACATCTGCTTCAATCCTACAAAATGCTGGTTTACTTGGATTACTATTTGCAAAATTAATTTGAAGCATTTTAGCAATAGCAGTTAATTCCCTAAATAAAGATTCTTTCATATGGAAGTACACTTCTTCCCTTACTCACATCTGTGCCAAACCTCCAGGGTAAATATATATTATCTCTCCTGGTGTCATTAGTGCAGCAATTCCATGTTTTGGCTGTGTTTCCTGTCAACAGTGTTTTTTAAAGGTATCCATATTTTTTAATAATTGCCAGAAACAGGGTAAGGGGAAGCTTAGTTTCAGATACTCTTCATGGTTTAGTGGTTTCTTCATTAATAAACAGAATAGCTTTTCAGCATAAACTGTGTCATTTTAATATAACCTTTCTACAATGTAGTGTTACAAATTAATCATAAATATGACCTGGGGAAAGGAAGTATAGTATATACTATTGGTACATGCTCAGATCCTACAGTTCTGACATTTAGTAAATTATATACATTACCATAATGGTTCACATGTCTAATAGCTTGGGCAACGTCCATTATTTTTTGCCTTACTGCTTTTCCATTTTTTTAGCTTTTACTTGCAAGTCAAGCAATTTTTCTTGGTGTCAGAATTCTGCCACCAAGTCTAAAAACCTGTACAATTTAAAGGGGAACTATCACTGATTTAAAAATCGTTTAGTGCATGCTTTATAATTGTAATTCTCAAAAAAGGTTTTATTATTGTTTCTTATAGTCTTTTAATTAGAAAAGGTTTATTAAAGGGTAGGGAAATGGGCTTGGGGGGGGGGGTGATAGGCATCCCCTGGTGTGTTTATATTTGCAAAGTTTTTTTCCCTTGGCCCATGCTCCTTTTAGAAAAACTGCTTATGGTGAGAAATTACTCGCATGCCTGCACAGTACACTTAGATTGCATCATTTAGTATTTTGTACAAATGCAAGCCCAATTACTGGGAAATAGGTAAGACAATTGTATTGTATTGTATAAAAATAAATCATATATATATATATATATATATTTAAAAGCAGAATTATAAAGTGCTTTTTTGAACAAAATTTAGTAACATTACTGTGAATTATTACAATACAATTATAATAGCAAGAGTGGGCTAATTTATCAGCAAATATGAACAGTTCTAAGTTTAGGATTTTCAGTATTCATGACAAAAAAATCAGAGACAATACAGATCTATAATTCTAATTATATAGCTGGTTTAATATTGGATACATGAAACAAATGGCAAATGTTATTTTTTTAGTTACTGGTATGGAACAGACAGGTCATATGATAGCCTAACAAAACCTTCATGCCAGTACACTAATACCTGGGGAAGGTGACATTTTTTGAAGGGCACGCATTTTCACATTCTTACTTACTTGACAGTAAGGGTAGAGACACACGGGAAGATTTGTTGCCCGCATTAAAGCATTTAGTTCAATAAATTAAAGCTTATGTTTATTATGCATGATTATGTGGGTCTTGCATCATATATGCATCATTACCTTTTGAGGAACATGGCATAATAATTCGCAATCTACACAAATGTAGGATATTAAGGAAATCCAAATAGAATATCATTTTTGCCTCATTGTCGGGAAGCAACTGCAGAGATTGTTTATAGGTCTTGCAAAACAGAGTGAAAACTTTGTTGATATATATATATTTAGTAATTTGTTTTTTGTTACAGCTAATGTTAACAAAGACTACAAAATATTGTCATACACTTTCTAAACCAGTACAGCATTATCAACTATTTATTGCCAGTGCACTCCTTATTTCCATAATCCTACATGTTATTTGACAATAGGCCACCTCTTGTGACTGGAATAAAGCAGATTCAACAATAGTAGCAAAGCCAATTACATATTATTTTTAAATGAAGGTTAAAATAATCAGTTGTTAATGTACAAAGAAAAGTGATTGCTTGATTAGAGCATGAATGGAAGTGCCTATACTCTAGAGCAACAATGCAATATTGAAGGGCATATTTTCCCCATCCTTATATACTTTTACAAATAAATCTTATTGCTCGGAAAGAAGTTAAAAATATACATTAGAATTAATACATGTTCATGAGCCACTGTATGTTATTCTAAATGTATATACCTGTATACAAGATTCAAGAAGACAAATCATTGACTCTGAAAGACAGGCATGGGATTTATCTGAAGTAACATAGAAACATAGTAAGTTAGGTTGAAAAAAGACACACTTCCATCCCATTCAACCTTTTTAGTCTATATATAACCTGCCTAACTGCTAGTTGATATACTACTACTAGCTTACAAACACAGACACAACTAGTAATAAAGCTTGCCACCAACAGATAATATTTGGGTTCTTTGTATCCCACACTAAAATTAATAAACCATATATTTATGCGTACATTCTCATAGAGAAGTGGGATGGCTCAGATCCTTTTGGTTGATGTGGAAGGCGAAGGGAACAATGTTTTTTTTGACGAGCCACTATTTTTTTCACCCATTGGAGTCTATGGGCATCTTTGGCGAAACCTGGCAAAACATTTTGCTCATCACTAGTTCGAAAATTTTAATGAATTTATGAATGCAAACGCAAAAGACAAGATTTTTTTTGTTCTGTTTTAGAGTTTAGTATAAATTATAAATTATAAGGGTTTTATAAACTCACTAAGTAAATGTCAAAAACCTTTTTTTCCATGGTTTAATGGAAAATTTTGGGTCTTCAATTTGCTGATTTATCTTTTCAAACCTCTGTGCTTTGAAATAAAAAAAAAATGACAGCCGTGCATGTACAGCTTGTATCTCAACAAGATACACAGAAACTGACCTATATGTCAGTCTGGGAATGTAAAAGCTATTGTAGACTAGATGTAATCAGAACAAACAGAATTAGAGTTGTACAATGCTCTTTGCAGAAGAAAGAAATGAACTTTTACCTTTTATTCTTGTGATTCTGCCTGAATACATTGAAGACAATAGTAATCAAGAGAACTGCAGAGTTTGGCCCTGTAAAGACTGCTTTACATTTCCATTGAAAAAGAAACCTTCAGTGGGTTATTTTATGTACTAAACACTCAAGAATGTTGTATTGAAGAAGTGGTCCTGAATACAAATATTATAAAAACTACTAGAACATATGCAAAAAGCATGAACAGAAGAATGCTAAAGGGAAATTGGGTAATGTTTCTCTAGATTACATTAGGTTGGTTAGCAAGAGCAGAGATTAATGCTGCAAGCAAGATAGTAGTGTAAGGTAATCCAGGGTATGAAGCTTATGTCCTCTTTAGCAGGATATTATTTTTGAAAAGCACTGATTTTCCCGTTTGCTCAAAGTCTGTTGGTAAAATATCTGCAATATTTCTCTAACATATATGTTTTTGCAATAGAAACATGTCATTGTATTCTCCTTTACTGTATTCTTATAGTGTGGCTCTCCTGCCTACCTCTTGACTGGACCTTTATTTTCTTTTTTTTTTACTCAACTCCATGGTTTTGAATATTCTGTATGTTAAAAAGCCAAATAAAGGTATTTCATAACAAAAATAAACATAAATGGGTATAAACAAAGCACTCTTAAAAAGAAGGGACTACATTTGTGGGAAAAGATTGTATTGTCATCATCAACAATGGAGTTACATAGTTACATAGTCAAATTGGGTTGAAAAAAGACAAAGTCCATCAAGTTCAACCCCTCCAAACGAAAACCCAGCATCCCTACACACACCCCTCCCTACTTTTAATTAAAATTCTATATACCCATACCTATATTAACTATAGAGTTTAGTATCACAATAGCCTTTAATATTATGTCTGTCCAAAAAATCATCCAAGCCATTCTTAAAGGCATTAACTGAATCAGCCATCACAACATCACCCGGCAGTGCATTCCACAACCTCACTGTCCTGACTGTGAAGAACCCTCTACGTTGCTTCAAATGAAAGTTCTTTTCTTCTAGTCTAAAGGGGTGGCCTCTGGTACGGTGATCCACTTTATGGGTAAAAAGGTCCCCTGCCATTTGTCTATAATGTCCTCTAATGTACTTGTAAAGTGTAATCATGTCCCCTCGCAAGCGCCTTTTTTCCAGAGAAAACAACCCCAACCTTGACAGTCTACCCTCATAATTTAAGTCTTCCGTCCCTCTAACCAATTTAGTTGCACGTCTCTGCACTCTCTCCAGCTCATTTATATCCCTCTTAAGGACTGGAGTCCAAAACTGAACTGCATACTCCAGATGAGGCCTTACCAGGGACCTATAAAGAGGCATAATTATGTTTTCATCCCTTGAGTTAATGCCCTTTTTTATGCAAGACAGAACTTTATTTGCTTTAGTAGCCACAGAATGACACTGCCCAGAATTAGACAACGTGTTATCTACAAAGACCCCTAGATCCTTTTCATTTAAGGAAACTCCCAACACATTGCCATTTAGTGTATAACTTGCATTTATATTATTTTTGCCAAAGTGCATAACCTTGCATTTATCAACATTGAACCTCATTTTCCAGTTTGCTGCCCAGTTTTCCAGTTTAGACAGATCACTTTGCAAAGTGGCAGCATCCTGCATGGAACCTATAGTTCTGCACAATTTAGTATCATCTGCAAAAATAGAAACAGTACTTTCAATGCCCACCTCCAGGTCATTAATAAACAAGTTGAAAAGCAAGGGACCTAGTACAGAGCCCTGCGGTACTCCACTAACAACACTGGTCCAATTAGAAAATGTTCCATTTACCACCACTCTTTGTAGTCTATCTTTTAGCCAGTTCGCTATCCAGGTACAAATACTATGTTCCAGGCCAACATTCCTTAATTTAACCAGTAACCTTTTGTGTGGCACTGTATCAAATGCTTTAGCAAAGTCTAAGTAAATCACATCCACTGCCATCCCAGAATCGAGGTCTCTACTTACATTCTCGTAAAAAGAAATTAAGTTAGTCTGGCAAGATCTATTACGCATAAAACCATGCTGGCACAAACTCATAGTATTATGATTTGCTATGAAGTCCAGTATCTTATCCTTTATTAACCCTTCGAAAAGCTTTCCTAATACTGACGTCAGACTAACTGGCCTATAGTTTTGAGGCTGAGAACGGGATCCTTTTTTGAATAGAGGCACCACATTAGCAATTCGCCAGTCTCTTGGCACAATACCAGATCTCAATGAATCCTGAAAAATTAAGTAAAGAGGTTTGGCAATCACAGAGCTAAGCTCGCTAATTACCCTGGGATGAATACCATCTGGCCCTGGACCTTTGTTAATCTTAACCTGTTCAAGTCTCTTTTGAATTTCTTCTTGTGTGAACCATGCATCATTAGTTGTATTACTAGAATTGGGAGTGTTAAGAAGGAAACCTTCACTTACTGGTTCTTCATTTGTGTAAACAGATGAAAAATACGAGTTCAGAATCTGCGCTTTTATTTTGTTTTCATCAACCAGCTGATCCCCCTCTGATAGTAAGGGTCCCACCCCTTCCTGCTTCATTTTTTTACTATTGACATATTTAAAAAATAATTTGGGATTTTTTTTACTGCTTGCTGCAATATCCTTTTCTATAGCAATTTTAGCTTGCCTTATAGCTTCTTTGCATGATTTATTGGCCTCCTTGTACCTTATAAATGTTTCGGCTGTACCAGCTAACTTGAAAGCCTTAAAAGCACGTCTTTTCTTACCCACCTCAACACCAACGCTTCTATTGAACCAAAAAGGTTTTGCTTTGCAACGACGTTCCTTGCTTACAAGTGGAATATACTGACAAGTATATTTATTAAGCAGCATTTTAAAGACTTCCCATTTTTGTTCTGTGTTTAACCCTGTGAAAAGCATTTCCCACTTAATATGTTGCAGAGATGCCCTTATACTGTCAAAGTTTGCACGTCTGAAATTTAGTGTTTTAGTTACTCCCTTATAGAATTGCTTCTGCAACAGAATCTCAAAGGAGACCATGTTATGATCACTATTCCCTAAATGCTCACCCACACAAATGTTAGAGATGAGTTCAGTATTGTTAGTTATTACAAGGTCCAAAAGAGAGTTATTCCTAGTAGATTCTTGAACGAGCTGGAATAAAAAGTTGTCATTCAGCATATTTACAAACCTACTAGCTTTTTCTGTCTTAGCAACCCCATTACCCCAGTCAATGTCTGGATAATTGAAGTCACCCATAGCAACAACTTGACCCAGCTGTGAAGCCGCTTGTATCTGCAAGAGTAGCTGGGCTTCATACTCGACACTTATACGAGGTGGTTTATAGCATACACCAATGATAATTCTTTTTGATACCTTTTGCCCAGTCGAAATCTCTACCCAGAGTGATTCTACACCCTCACCAGTGCCAGCTATTTTTATTTCTTTAGCGCATGGCTTTAATTCAGGCTTTACATACAAACCCACTCCTCCACCCTTTTTAATCCCTCTGTCCCTCCTAAAAAGGGTGTAACCATTTAAATTCACAATCCAGTCACATGTTTCATCCCACCAGGTCTCAGTGATACCAATTATATCATAATTTTTAGAGCATGCAATTAATTCTAGGTCTCCCATTTTACCTGACAAACTCCGTGCATTTGCCAGCATACAGCGGAGGTTACTACTTTTACTTTTGAAATGTGCATTACTTAGTGAAGAATTATACGTTAAGTTAGTATTATTCTGTTTTCCTTGTAACAGAGGGACCTCCTTAGCTGGTAAACTGTATGCCCCCCTCACTCCTCCCCCATGACCCCTTACTAACCCCACTACCCCGTCTACACTAGCTTCCCCATAATCCTTTATCTCACCCACCCCCCTCTTGCCTAGTTTAAACACTCCTCCAACCTCTTAGCCATTCTTTCCCCTAGCACCGCGGACCCCCTTCCATTGAGGTGCAAACCGTCACGGCTATATAGGTTGTACCCCAACGAAAAGTCAGCCCAGTGCTCTAGGAACCCAAACCCTTCCTTCCTGCACCAAGACTTGAGCCACGCATTAAGCTCCCTAATCTCCCGCTGTTTTCCTAAACTTGCACGTGGCACAGGCAAAATTTCAGAAAAGATTACATTGGAAGACCTTTCCTTGATCTTAGAGCCTAGATCCCTGAAATCATTCTTTAAGGTCTTCCATCTACCATTTATTTTGTCATTAGTACCGATATGCACTAAGACAGCTGGGTCGTGCCCAGCCCCACCCAATAATTTGTCTATCCGATCAACCACATGCCGAACCCTGGCACCAGGTAGACAGCAAACTGTTCGGTTGTAGCGATCCGGACGACAAATTACCCTATCCACTTTCCTAATAATTGAGTCCCCTACAACCACAATCTGCTTAGGCCTGACTCTACTCTCCCCCCACCACTACTAGAGAAACTGGTCTCCCGGCTGTTAGAGAGATCAGCCCCATCTAGAATTGCCAATCCAGAGTTCATACTCCCATCATCTTCACACAATCTGGCAAATTTGTTGCGATGTATAATCTCCGGATCAGCCTCCATTTTCCTTTTGCCCACCTTAGATTTTCTAACTGTCACCCAGCTAGCTGCCTCAACATCCTGCTGCTGTTCTGTTCCCCCCAAACTATCTGACCCCGCTAGGTCCTGCTCAGTGAGCAAAAGACTCCTTTCAAGATTGTCAATCGACCGCAGTGTTGCAATTTGTTGCTCTAGTGCTCTAACTTGAGCCTCCAAAGTGGCAATTTGCTCACATCCACCACAGAGGTAAGCATTTTGGATCTCTTGTTCCAAATCTGCATACATATGACAGACTGTGCACTGAGTCAGACCTTCAATCTTGCTAGCACTCATTATCCCAGTTACAGATCAAAACAGGAAAAAATATAAATAAATATATAGAAAAAAATGAGGGTTTAGAACAAACTTTTGACCTACAGTAGTTTGAACCTCCTTTAGTTTTCAACTCCGGTGTTTGTAACTCCACTTACAGATCCCCCACTTAACGAGCAAACACTTAAGAGAAGCTAACACTAGAGCAAGCTCCACTGGAGTCCCAGGGGTTCTATTTATACAGTCTGTTCAGGTGCAACTAATCAAACCCCACCCCCTCAAACGGAGGGAAAACTGCAAAGTAAAGCAGGTTGTGACAAACTTGCTGTAAGCACACTAGCACACCAAACTTTGCTGTTTAGCACCCAAGACAGAAAAAAAAAAAAAAAAAACCTTTTAAAAAAAAAGTTAAACCACAGTAGTTAAATATAAAACCTTAATATAAAAAAGCAGTTAAGAAATACTTATCCTTTTCAGATGATTTGTTTGCTTTAAGTTGCTTTAAACCTGTCAGCAGCCTGATTCAAACAGACTCACTGGAGTCCCAGGGGTTCTATTTATACAGTCTGTTCAGGTGCAACTAATCAAACCCCACCCCCTCAAACGGAGGGAAAACTGCAAAGTAAAGCAGGTTGTGACAAACTTGCTGTAAGCACACTAGCACACCAAACTTTGCTGTTTAGCACCCAAGACAGAAAAAAAAAAAAAAAAAACCTTTTAAAAAAAAAGTTAAACCACAGTAGTTAAATATAAAACCTTAATATAAAAAAGCAGTTAAGAAATACTTATCCTTTTCAGATGATTTGTTTGCTTTAAGTTGCTTTAAACCTGTCAGCAGCCTGATTCAAACAGACTCACTGGAGTCCCAGGGGTTCTATTTATACAGTCTGTTCAGGTGCAACTAATCAAACCCCACCCCCTCAAACGGAGGGAAAACTGCAAAGTAAAGCAGGTTGTGACAAACTTGCTGTAAGCACACTAGCACACCAAACTTTGCTGTTTAGCACCCAAGACAGAAAAAAAAAAAAAAAAACCTTTTAAAAAAAAAGTTAAACCACAGTAGTTAAATATAAAACCTTAATATAAAAAAGCAGTTAAGAAATACTTATCCTTTTCAGATGATTTGTTTGCTTTAAGTTGCTTTAAACCTGTCAGCAGCCTGATTCAAACAGACTCACTGGAGTCCCAGGGGTTCTATTTATACAGTCTGTTCAGGTGCAACTAATCAAACCCCACCCCCTCAAACGGAGGGAAAACTGCAAAGTAAAGCAGGTTGTGACAAACTTGCTGTAAGCACACTAGCACACCAAACTTTGCTGTTTAGCACCCAAGACAGAAAAAAAAAAAAAAAAAACCTTTTAAAAAAAAGTTAAACCACAGTAGTTAAATATAAAACCTTAATATAAAAAAGCAGTTAAGAAATACTTATCCTTTTCAGATGATTTGTTTGCTTTAAGTTGCTTTAAACCTGTCAGCAGCCTGATTCAAACAGACTCACTGGAGTCCCAGGGGTTCTATTTATACAGTCTGTTCAGGTGCAACTAATCAAACCCCACCCCCTCAAACGGAGGGAAAACTGCAAAGTAAAGCAGGTTGTGACAAACTTGCTGTAAGCACACTAGCACACCAAACTTTGCTGTTTAGCACCCAAGACAGAAAAAAAAAAAAAAAAAAAACCTTTTAAAAAAAAAGTTAAACCACAGTAGTTAAATATAAAACCTTAATATAAAAAAGCAGTTAAGAAATACTTATCCTTTTCAGATGGAAGGAGTGGCACAGGTTTGTAAACATGAAATATTAAAAGAAGTTTTGCTCCCATTTAAAGAATAGGTCACCATTGCTAGACTAGTTTGTGGTAAACAATGTGGTGATCAATTTGCTACAATTTGTAGACCATAGATTTAGTGACTCAAGCAGGTGCTACATGTTAAAGGAAAACTATACCCCCAAAATGAATACTTAAGCAACAGATAGTTTATATCAAATTGAATGACATATTAAAGAATCTTACCAAACTGGAATATATATTTACATAAATATTGCCCTTTTACATCTCTTGCCTTGCACCACCATTTCGTGACTCTATCTGTGCTGCCTCAGAGATCACCTGACCAGAAATACTACAACACTAACTGTAACAGGAAGAAGTGAGGAAGCAAAAGGCAGAACTCTGTCTGTTAATTGGCTCATGTGACCTTACATGGGGTTTGTATGTGTACACAGTGAATCTTACGATCTCAGGGGGCGGCCCATATTTTTTAAAATGGCAATTTTCTATTTATGATTACCCAATGGCACATACTACTAAAAAAGTATATTATTATGATAATGGTTCATTTACATGAAGCAGGGTTTTACACATGAGCTGTTTTACTCAGTATCTTTTAATAGAGACCTACATTGTTTGGGGGGTATAGTTTTCCTTTAAGCAATGAAAAAACAGGTACACCATAAAAACCAAAGGTTGATCTGACACGAATCCATGCAATCTATTCAGACTTTGATGATCTCTATCTGACTATTTACCTGGTATAGGCAATGGTTTCCCTTTTTTAGGCAGAAAATATTGTTTATGCATGATTTATGCATGATCTCATATAAGATAATTATACGCTCTTTAAATAATTGTTTTTAGAAATGGGAAAAGAAAAGAAACATCTTAATAAATCTCCAAAGGAAATGGTTATTAAAATTTTAAGTGGCCTGCATTGATTTCAGCTTGGAGAAGTTAATATTGTTTAAAAAATATTGCTTTTGATTAATATTTGCTTTGGTACTTACCTTTGTATGCATCCCATAGCACTGTAAATCTAGATTAGCAACTTTTTACAGTTATTCAGCAAAAAAAACTTGTCACTGTTACATATTTAAGGCCCTGTTTCCTGATTGCCATTATCATAAATCCATCTTGAAGAAAGTGCAATCATCGCACAATCAAATCACAGAACATCAAAAAGGTCATGACATTATAACTACCCTCCATATTCAGCATACATTCATATTAAATTACAAAAAAGGCAAATTTTAATAAAATAATCAGTTTTGAAGAAATGTTCACTGTACTATTGACTTTGAAACATTATTTGTCATATGTTGCTAAAAAACAAGTTTGTTTTTAAAAATTTAAATTTCCCCACCTTTCTTTTCTAATAACCCACTTCTACTTTTAGATTGTAAGCTCTGTTGAGCAGGGTTCTCTTTGCTTTTGCTTGTACATTAGGGGGCACATTTACTAAGGGTCAAATTTCGAAGTTAAAAAACTTCGAAATTCGACTATCGAATTTGATACTTCAATAGTCAAAGTATTTTTTTGATCGAAAACGGCCGTTTTCAAGCGAAGTAAAAATCATTCAAAGGATAGACAAAAAAAACCCTTTGACTTCTAAAAACATAGCCAAAGACTCAGAGAGGTTCTAGGAGGTCCCCCATAGGCTAAACAGCAATTCGGCAGGTTTAAGGTGTCGAAGTCGCAATTTTTTAAAGAGACAGTACTTCGATTTTGTGAAGTTTTTTCAATTAGAATCGAATTTTGGCCTATTCGATGGTCGTAGGAACCCAAAACACAAAGTTTTTGAATTTGAAAATTCACTTCGACCCTCAGTAAATGGACCCCTTGTTGTACATACCCTTTCATTTTACAGCCCTGTGAAATACATTGCCACGTTAAATATATGTAGTGTTATTATTCTTTTCATGTCAAAGGTTGAATTGAGAAATCTAAGTTTGTAAATAAATACTTTGTATACTCATGACCATTGTCAAATCAACAGTCTCTAGGTCACTCAAGATTTAATTTTAAAACTTTATTAAGCTGATATATCTAAGCTGCACAGAATTCTTTCCTCAGATCAAATTTAGAAATAATACATATTACAATCAAGTGAAGCAGAGTAGATGTAAAAGGATTTTCTGATCATGTAAAGCAGGGGTCCCCAACCTTTTGAACCCATGAGCAACATTCAGAAGTAAAAGGAGATTGGGAGCAACACTAGCATGAAAAATGTTCTCAGGTGCCAATTAAGTGCTGTGATTGGCCATTTGGTAGCCCCTATGTGGATTGTCAACCTACATTGAGGATCTGTTTGGCAGTACACCTGTTTTTTATGCAACCAAAACTTGCCTCCAAGCCTGGAATTCAAAAATAAGCGCCTGCTTTGAGGCCACTGGGAGCAACATCCAAGGGGTTGGAGAGCAACATGCTGCTCACGAGCTACTGGTTGGGGATCACTGATGTAATGGGACAATCGTCAGGATGTAGTGTATCTGGCATCAATGCTTGACAAAGTGGCATGGTCCTGAAATGTTGCACCTTCATATTAAACTTTCAGGGTTTCATACTGCTAATAACTGCTCAATGTGCTGGTGAGTTTCTGTGTTGGTTAATGGATGCAATACCAGAGCATAAACACAAATCGTTCAGAAAATACAAGAGGGTATTTTGACATTCAGTGAGAAAATCAGTATTGCCAAAGATAAGAATGGGGCCAGCTCTGGGGCAATATAAACGTTAAAATATTCACTGTTCATTTATATTACTATTTACATAGTAACATTGTAAGTTAGTTTGAAAAAAGACACATGTCCATTAAGTTCAACCTTTTAAGTCTATATAAATCCTGCCTAACTGCTAGTTGATGCAGAGTAAGGGAAAAAAAACATTTGAAGCCTCTCCAATTTGCCATGGGGGGGGCAAAATTATTGAAAATATGGCAATCGGCTAACCCTTGAATCACCTTGTACAATGAGCTATCTCCCATAACCCTGTATTCCCTCACTTGCTATAAAGCCATCCAACCCCTTCTTAAAGCTATCTAATGTGTCAGCCAGCACAACTGATTCAGGGAGAGAATGCAAAATCTTCAGAGCTCTCACTGTAAAAAAGCTAATATTTAGATGGAACTAAATCAGGTGCATGACTTTACATTTATCAACATTGAATCTCATCTGCCATTTAGCTGCTCAGATTGCCTATTTGTCAAAATCCTGCTGCAAGAATGGCGCATCCTGGATGGAATTAATTTTGGCCATGCTTACTTTTGTACTCCCCACTTGACCACACCCACTCAAGGCCATGGCCAATGTTCCATTTAGTAAAAAACAGAAAATATACTGTATATGCTAGTAAGTTCTTTGCAGCTGCTATCACTGCTGCTGTCATACTGCTGTTGCTGTAAATGCAAAAGCAGCTCCCCTACAGCAGAATCGTGGGTTGAGCATTCTGAGGAATTGGGACATTATCGAGGCAATAGCTGCAGGAAGGAACTTTGTATGGGAACTTTTTTAAAACTAGGGATAAGTGAAATATATTGCTGCATTTTGCCGTGAAAAAGCACCCATAGACTATAATGTTATGTTATGTTATGTTATGTAATGTCATAAAAAATATTTTGCATGGTTTAAAAAATGTCACAAGCACAAATGCCCATCGACTTCAATGTTTTTGGAGAAACTTTTGCTGTTTTGCAAGTTTTCGGTGAAGTGAAACGGGCCACCATGGGCAGTGGCATAATTACAATACAGCAGACCCCACATGGGGTCTGGATGGCGAGGTCTACATTATTGTAGCCCTTCCCAGTTTCCTTCCCTATTTATGCCACGGAATAATTTGGTTTCTGAATTGATAAAGGACAGTGATTCCCATTTGGTGAGCATCAGGCATGAAAGACTTTGCTAAGTGCCACAAAATTGTATGGATGTACAAAAATAATGATTAATTCATTTTCATTTCATCTGTCGTAATTACCTAAGTAATATTACACTCTCTATTTGCAGACCCCAATTTCCAACCCATATCATATATGTGTACAAGAAACCTGATTTTTTTCAACGCCCTTTTCCTTTGGTAGAATCTCTACTAAAACTGGCCTTAGACGCAAAGATACAGTTGTACGAATAGAAGATTGGTATGATTTTCGGATCATATGTGGAGTGTCCCAACCTACTGTATCTGATGATATCAATGGGTGATGGTTACCACTATTATGGGCATGAATTTTGTATTATTGCTCTCTGTAAATGAATGGCCAGAACATTGTTTGATTTGTTATTTGTCCTACTTATATTAATCTAAATGTTTAATGGTAGATCATTAGTCTGAAACGAACAAGCTCATGTCTGATTTGTTCAAATTTGCTCAAAGAAGAAAATCTGCCAGTCTATGGCCAGCTTTAGATGCAGTCTGGTCTTGAGAATGTAGCATTTTTAGAACAGCAGAATGGGACATGTCATTTGCATGAGGACATTTTGCTAGACAGGTAATATAAAAACATATTGAATAATGCAGATATTATGACACATACATAACCTAAATATGAGTAAAAAAATGCCTGCAGTACTGGGATTAACATTCTACTGCAATAAAAAGAGCTATAAAACCCATGACAGAAGCAGTACTAATAAAAGACACAAAATGCCCAATGTCAGGCTCAAGGTCAGAACTGGCATTAGGCAACTATATTCAAGTCACCAGACTAGGTCAAATATCAGCCAACCACAATAAAACAGATAAGAGGAGGACTGACATATGAGAGAAGCTCAAGAAATACGCTTGATACAAGAAGCTAATATCAATACAGCTCTGAAATAAGTGGCACATTAGGACTAGGGACCAGGAATAAGGGTCCAAAATGTGTAGTTATCAGTGTAAATGTAATGTATTAGATGCATATAACATAAAGAGGTCCATTCAACTTTAAATGTCCTGCCGTATGCAAATTAGCCTGAGCCCAAGACCTCTAGCAAAGTTGCGCTAGGCAGAATTGAAAAATCTAAAATTCTCCAGCGTCCGACGCCCAGGACAAAATATTGCATTTCAGTAAATTTGCGTTGTCGGAGTGAATTTTCACCTGGCGAAGGTTTGCGATGGCTGTGAAGCCGTCACTGGCGAAATTTTCGCCAGTTAGTAAATTTGCCCCAGTGCAGGTTTGTAATATGCAGTGGGTTATATCCACTGTACATGTTTAACTGACAAAATGATAACACAGTTCAGTTAATCCATATAGATTGCCGTATGATCTGAACCTCTGATGTCTCATTAGTGGCTGGCAGATAGAGAAGCAAGATAAAACCAACCCTTTTAAACCAGAGCTAAGCATACTATATACACAGCAGGTAACATGTTTAAACCCTCCTCCAAGGCTAGAAAGAAAAAAAAATTGTGACGTTTTCAACAAAGTAATTCAAATTTATCATATTTATATTAAAATACCACTGTGCAGAAATGATTAAGAAAAAAACAAGAAAGCTGAGTCAAGGCAGTATTTATATGCAACCCATTATTGGAAAACCACAACCTATTTTGAGACCTACACTTTAAAGGCTTGACTCAGCTTTCATATATTTTTATTTCAGGGCTTGAACAAACCGACGTTTCTTATATTTGCTGAGTTCATTTATGCAGGCAGAACAACATGTTCTTTTACTTCCATCCTGTTTTTAAATCAACGGCATTCTTATTGATTTTAGGTACTGTATATGTTTCAAAAGTATTGAATGTCTTACGAAAAAATATCAATAGTCCTTTCTCCAAAAACCTCAGGTTGTCATTGTTTCTAATTGCAATTTTTCAAAATATGTAAAGCTTATTTTACAAAACCGTGTATAAAATGCAATTGTGATTCACTCTTTTTGTTTCACAGTTAAGGTCCCCATAGACGCAAAGATTTTTCTTTGATGAACGACCGATTTTAGTGGAATCCAACCAATCCGTCAAATTATAGTGAGGTTAGTGGGAATCGAACGATCGTGCATCTAACGATTTTTCGTCAGACAACGGTTAGAAAATTGATCGGCCAGGTTAGAAAATTTTCATCGGTCACAGTCACAGACTGAAATCTATCTACCCTCAGTTTTTCTGGCTTCAACTCGACAACATTGCTTGAAATCAGTGGCGTAACTACCAGGGCCCGCACCCCCTCAGGGCCCCCCAGCAGCTCACGCGCCACTAATTCTGCCGGTTCCAAGCATACGGAGGGGAGAGGGGGGGCGGCTGCATGTTCCGCGCCAGGGCCTGTCCCCCTCTAGTTTGTTGCTGCTTGAAATTTAGTTGATGGACAGATCATACATTTAAATAATCGTTTCAAGATAAGCTTGGTCTAACGATAACGAAAAGATCTTTTAAAAATCTTTACCAAAAATCTATGGCCAGCTTTAACTTTTTATACAAAACAGACTTGGTGGGCATTAAAGGCTCAGTGCGGTGCAATATTACTCTTATTTCAAGAAGCATTGATACTCATAAGAGTATCAATGTTACTTATGTAATCCTATATGTTTGTTAACTCATACCTGTTTCCAATAAGCATAAAAAAATTATATCTTTCCCTGTAGATTATGTATTATGATGTTCTACATTTATGGGCTTATTTATCAAAAATCTAATTTGTGAGGTTTTTCCAACTTTAAATAAACTCACAGTTTCAAAAAACTCAAATGTTGGACTATTTATGAAAAAATCTGAATGTAAAAAACTGTATTGAATACAATTGTGAAAAAAACAAAAAATACCTCACATGTTTCAAGTTTATAGGCTTAAAAAGCTAGAACTTGTGAGTTTACAAACCTGAAAACTCGAATTAAAACTCAAATTTAAAAAATGGCTTAAATTCAGCCTAGGAAAGCTCCCATTGGGTTCAACAAGAACTTGCCAGATTTTAGATGCCATTTTATGCTGAATAAATACCAGACATTTGAAAATATAATTTGAATTTGTGAGTTTTTGAGCAAAAATTCAAATCATGGCAAAAATTCTAATTCCAACCTTGATAAATCACAACCTGAGATGTTGAATGTCTACATTTAGGAAAAAATTACAAGTGGTACAAGCAAATCAAACAGTACGGTATACCACTAAAAACAATCTGGTGGTGCTCTATGTACTAACTTTTCTATACAATATTTACTATGTACAGTTTTGTAAAAACAATGAATCAATGCAGTAGATGGACATTTCTCCTAGACCCAATAAATCATATGAAAGACAATAACAAATATGAAACCATGGAAAGTAAAAAAAATTCTGGGCTATTCACCTCCTTTGAATGACCAATTCATATGTGGCTAGCCTTTCAAAATGTCATAAAATCCTTTAAAAAAGCATCTGTGTAGCAGTCAGTTTCCAGGGATCCCCTTCACCAGCAGTTACACAATAATAAGGCAAAGCGTTCTTAAGAACAGCAGCAACCACATACTGTACGTATAATGTTACCTGTAGAGCACAATGTGCCTTTGGTGCAATATTAAAATTCGTTGTTCTTAACAGCACTGTCACCCTGGTCGTGTCCAGGGTAAAAGTTAGAAAATCACTTACCCCAAGGGATCTGAGGATAAGGCTGTTGTTACCCTTGTAGTCCTTATAAGCAGGTAGCACAACACGGTATTGCTTGCTGGTTTCCCCTTAATAACCGCTGATAAGCCACGATCCCCTTCTCACCGATCACCGGAAGTATCCAGCGTAAGCTCCGCCCCCTGTAACCATGGCGATACCGTGTTGCGCTACCTGCCGGGTGCTAACCAATAAATCAATAAAAGTCCAGAGAAAGCACTTGACCATCAGATATATTTCAAAGTATATATATTCGTGCATGGTCAATCAACGTGTTTCGGCTCACAGATATATATATATATATATTTATTTTTTTTAAACCAATAAACGGCAACCAGCAACTACCTTAATATACAGAAAATAAAACCTATTTTCTTTTGCTGTATTTATCCTCATATTACACTCCCTTTCTTATAACCTACCATCTTAGTTATATCCTTATTGACTTGTCCAGCTCTTTACAGATACTGATCATCACTCTGTTTTAATCCATCACAACTCCATTCTCAGCTGTTTCTGAATCTGTATGCATCTCAAATCATTTCTAGTTCTTGCTCTAATGACCTTTGCTCTACCTCAGTATTCATCTGCATTGCTCTTCCATTGAATTCTCAGAACCCCTCAGGAGAAAATTCCATTTCCTACTAGAAACTGTCTCATTTATTTAAATACTGTATATATGGCAGGTTATGCAGCACTTTTTCCGGGTGGAGCTATGACACAGTTAGGCCGACATGGCCTCTTAAGCAGTAGGTGGAAACTTAGGCCCACATGGCATCTTAAGTGGTAGGAGGAAACTTAACACTATTTCAATTTCACTGTAAAGATCTGGTTACAAAGGTTTATTAGGAACCAGTTCACCATGGGTGCATCCTCTCCGTCTGCTGGAATGTGTTGTAATATAATGTATTTATTTATGTCTATTGATACAAAACAGAGTTGCAAATATTTAGCACCGCATGTTAAGAGACAAAGAATAAAGGAGGTCCCAAAGAGCTTACAGTCTAATATTTTATGAGCAAGCTATTGATACACAGAATTGGCCATTTCAGAATACAAATCATAAAAATAAATACTGCCCACTGGGCACTATCTTCCCTCATTACAATGGACCCCTTGTAGACTACCCCTTTGAACTACCAGTAAAAACACACAAAAGTTGGGGTCACCCCCAGGCCTGGATTTTTGGCAAAGCCAAAAATTAGGAGTTACTTGCCACCCAGCCACTTTCTGGGGAGCACTGGGGATGCGCAGCTCCCCAGGGCACCGGCGCATGTGCAAATGCGCTCAAGGGGGGAGGGGTTAGTGCGGGCGGGCGCTAGGACCACGTGGCCTAGGGGCCACAGCCTAGGAAATTCAGCCCTGGTCACCCCACTCACAAAACTCATTTAGGGGGATTGCTCAGTCACTTTTTTTTCTCCCAGTTCCTCAGACTTGAACAAATACACCCTTTGCTCCTTCCCGTGGCAGACAGCACCCCTTATCCTAACACAGGCAATTAGCCTTACTGCTGTGTCCTGCTCTGAGGGACTATCCTAACATACTGACTGACAATTAAATACCATTCCACTGGTCAGCCTTCCTGTGAAGTGAGTTTCCATATATGAGCTGGACTTCTGGAATTCGGTAACTGACCTGCCTGTTCCTTCCAGAATACCCCAGCTTTCACTACCTGACAGCTAAAGTCTTTAAACAAAGATGGTTTATGTTAGAAAAACCTTTCTTGGTGCTCATACAGTATCTCCTATGGCAAAACGTAACAATCTGACATATTGCTTTAGTCCCTTTATGGCAGTATGTTAGTCATTTGAATTCAGAAGGTTATAAGGGTTGATAGATCTTGGCATAATACATAATGAAAGTATAATTTATGAATCAAAGCATCTACCTTGGGTCCCCATTTGCCATGATACATTCATGCGTTGGCAGCTCTACAGGCTGATCTCATGGCTTACACAAGCGATTGCTGAAAATATCATTGCTAAAATGAAAACATTTTGCATTAAAGAAATTACAAAATATTCCAGACTCTGATTAAGGAAGTCATAGGCTCCATTCTTGGTGGTAACTGATGTTATAGTTCAAACTATCTCCACTTAATAGCCTGGTAGTACAGGTAGGGGTTTTTAGAAATCTTATGATTTATTTATCAAGCTTGGGTCAATGTGAAAACAGCTAAAAGGGTTGTTTTTTTGCATGTGGCCCCACTAGTTACACCCTGAGGGTATTTAATGGAAAACTATACCCACGAATAATGTAGGTCTCTATAAAATACATTTCATAAAACATCCCGTATGTAAAACCCTGCTTCATCTAAGTAAACCAAAAAACACATTTCTAGTATTTGCAGTATTTTCCATTGGGTAATCCAAAATAGAAAATATGCATTTTAAGTACTAGGACACCCCCTAGGATTGTGCAATTCACAGTGCACACAAACAAGGACACACATGTTAGGTCACATGAGCCAATTAATGGACAAAGTTTTGTCTTTTGCACCCACACTTCCTTCTGTTACAGTTAGAGCTGCAGAATTTGTAGTCGGTGGATCTCTGAAGGAGCACAGAGACCATTACAAAATGATGGCTCAATGTAAAAGATGTAAAAGGTCAATTTGCTCATATTTATATTCCTGTTTGGTAAATTCTTTAATATGTCACTTAATATGTTATAAACAGTTAGTTAAGTATTCCTTTTGGGGGATATAGTTTTCCTTTAAAGGGGATGTAAAGGCAAGAAAAATAAAATCCCATTTTTACTTTCTTTAATAAAAAACAAATCTATCTCCAACCACCGTTTTCATAATAAAACTGACTGGATGCAGTGAAATTCCCCCTTCGTTTTACTTGCTCTGACAGCTGCATATAGGACGGTCCTTAACTGCTCTGCAGGGAAACAATCATACTTTCAAATGGCAATGGGGAGCCCCCCCCCACCTTACTTCCCTGACCTCAAGCAGTTTTGTTTGTTTCCCTGTAAAACACTGTAAAAAACTGTGTAGTGATGTGTATCCACAGACCCAGTGCAGTCTGCATATTCTGATTATTAATCAGTCTTGCTGTATCAGCTTCTGGCAGACATTATTTGACTTGTGCTGTTTTGATAATTTATGACAATCCCTAAGTTTAACCTCCCAATTGAAGCCCAGACCACACTAAGCATGTGTTTAGTCTTGGTCTTGCCAAGATGTTTAACAAAGTTACAAGATGATGACTTTGAAAACAGAAATCATTTGTTTAATTAGGCTTCTGGTGCAGTAAATTCATGTTTATGTTTAGTATACAAAATACAGCATTTTTAGCATTATTCTATTTTAGACTTTAGTTCCCCTTTAATGCATTTAGATTGGAGCACAGAATGCTTCACCTTGCTCTGAATGTGGTGCTGTGTCTGTGATATTCCCTCTTGCCTTTTACTTTCAGTTTCTGTTTAACTATCATTAAATTGTCAGTTATCAATTTCTGTTTTAAAAACTAAATGAAATAATCTTATTTAGCATTAAACCTTACTCCGAAAATTCACTAAAGTGAGAATTTTACAGAACGTTATCTGTTTCGTCAGTGATTCCTTTGCCACCTTAGACCTGGCGAATTGATAAGATGAAGCTACATTCTCCTCCTTAGTGACATCATATCCTGTATGCAGGAAAGTCATTAAAGTTGTAGAAAACACTGGTGTTTTTTTCATACAGTATCTTAAAGTGGGATTGTCTTTAAAAGTTGTAACTATTACAAATTTTTTGTTTTAACCTTTTTTTACCATTTGAGGGGCATGCCACATTTGTTTTAGGGTGGTTTCATGTCTAGGGCATTAGAGGATCTGTTTTTACTTTATTTTGCTTCCTTGGACATTTGTAATAATAAGAGGCCACTTCAAGCATTTGCACCAATATCTCTAATAAAGGCGTCTATACGACCTATATGTACCCGCCCTATTCAACTTGACCTAAGATAAGTGTACTAACGAAGTTTCACTAGGCAGAAACAAACATCAGCAAAAGTTCGCTATGAAATGCTCTCACTGACGAATTAATGGTAGCGAAACTTCTGAGACGCAACTCAACTAAATTAGTGTAGTGGTAACGAATTTGCGCCTGGTGAAGTGGCGTGGAGTGTTGCGAAGCCTTCGCAGGTGAAAATTCGCCCTTTAGTTAATTTGCCCCACTGTCTATGAATGATTATTAGTTTATCAGCTTCATAATTTTTAATTTTTTTCCAAGCCTTTCATAAACGCAGTACTTCTTGAGCTGCTTTCATTGCTGTTGGTGTCAGTAGCCAATTTACTTCCTCAACATATAACTGGTACTGGTACAGTACACACTGCATTACACTGTTTCAAAGATCTAACTATTTTAGAATGTATAGCTTTCATATGCATTCATTCTGCACTTTCTATTTCCCATGGTGACATCACTACCAGACATATGAATTCATCTGAGTCATGTGTGGATATTAAGCTTGTGAAAATGTTCAAGACAGCCAGAACTGCTGTCATTATTTTACACGAGCAGCAATAAATCTATCACCACCCTTGAGATCTTGCTGCGCTGTCAGAGGCTTTTTTGTGTTTGTGTGTACTATACATTTAGGGCAAGCAAAAGAACTTTTACTGTGCCCAAGGTTACAGCTGTCTTCTGAAACTGATAAATGACGTCCAAAATGCTTCTAATGCTTTTAAAGCACAACATTACAACCATTATTATATCAGCACTTTACAGAGATTACAGTGAGTGGTGAAATAAAAGAAGTTTTCACCAAGTCTGCTAGACTATAGCTCACAATGTTGAAGCACAAGTTACTGGTAACCAATTTAGTAGCAAACAATATATTGCTATGGTTTACTAGCCTTGTACAAACTTTGTGACTTTTATTAGATAACCCCATCAACTCTGTCATGCAATTGATACAACTCTAAGGTCAATTGCATGAGACACCAATTAAAGTTCCTTTATGAGTGTGGGAGGAAACCAGAGGAAAGGAAACTCATGAATGTATGGGAGAGCATTCAGGTTCCTTGTAGAGTCTACATCAAAATCATTGTCAGGACTCCGCCTCTGTCCCATCAAATTGTTCTGTTTCCCTGTGTTATTGTTAAACTTAACATATTTAATCTAAATTCATTACATTTGTCTATCATTTTTCCACATGCTTGAACATTTTCACAAGCTTAACATCCACACAGGACATGATAGGAATTCATAATTTTGGCAGTGATGTCACCATGGGAAATCAAAAGTGTAGAAAGAATGCCTATGAAAACTATGATAACTATAAAATAGGCATATGTTTGAAGCAGAGCAAAGCAGTTCATACTGTACCTACCAGTTATTTGTTGAGGAACTCCCCCTGACAAACTTTGGTACAATAAATATTGGGCACTGAGTGAGCAGAGGTAAGTACCTCTCACTAAACTCTCACTAAAACCTCTCAGTTAACTTAACTCAGTCTGTCATATTACATACTTACTGTTTATACATCAATCTGTTATCTTTATTTGCTCTTTCTTGTTTACTAGAACTTTTTCATATTTTGTAAAATGCTTATTTTTTGTTTTAATAAAGTAAAATCTATGTTACAAAAAAAACTGAAGCCAAATAAAGCTGTACTTTCAAGCTTTTTAACAGTCATAGTAAACACATTATGCTTATTCCCATGCTCGCTAATAAAATGTGAATTTCTTGGATTTCTTCCATTTGTGCTGCCAAACAGTAGCAAATATGAGAATATACAGTCTACATTAGTCCCCACTAGAACAGATACATATCTTATAGACATGGAAAATTGCCCTGTAAAAGAGAAACAAGAAGGGAATAGGCATTTGGAATGCAAACATCAAGCAATTCTCTCACTATAACATATGGTACAGTAAGCCATTAGACAGTAATTTCTCTCTTTACACCTCTTGTTTTCGGAAACTTGGCTCTAATTTAAGAATATATGTATATATGTATGTGTGTGTGTTTGTTAGATTAGACCTGTTGAGGTGTTGCGGAGTTTGTAAAAATAACACATTTTTATGTGTTCCCTCTAAAGCACTGAATATACAGCACAAAATATTTGCAATATTAATAATAATAATAATATGTACTGTATGTTTTGAAATATATTTATTTATACTGCACCATAAATGTGAGAGATGCATTTCTACTAGTAACACTTTTCCTGCTTCTATCTTGCTACTATACTACATAGGTGTTCTCTGCCCTTTGGAACACAGGGTTCCTAGCCAGTGCCCAATTAAAAAAAATGATATAATATAGTACCCCCACCTTTCCCTTAACACCCCCAGACTTTAGACAGAAAGCAGTTGTATTCTTTTGAAAAAGGGAGCTTACCCCATAACGATAAACTTTGCTAGGGCTTGTCCTTGCGTGCACCTGTCTTGAGTGCCAGTGAATCGTCTTTCCAATTTAGTATAGGGAGGTTACTGATTACTCCTTTACTGGCTTCCTGACATTCCAGGGTATAAAAGTGGAATTCAGTCTTGAGCAAACTGCCCAAGATAGGATCTTGTTCCTGGTGCTTTGTGAGCTTGATTCTGATTCTAATTCTGATTCTGGGACTTCTATATCTGACCCCTGCCTGAATATCGACTATCCTTCTGCTGAACCCTCTTGTCTGATTGATTACCCGGTTTTGACCTTTGCCTGCCTGATTACGATTGACTTCTGCCTGCCTCAACCCTGCCTGTACTGACTACGATTCTGGTTTCCTGTTTTTTACCGTGACCCTCGGCCTAAAGACAGTTGTGCCCCTCTGCCTATCCAGAACCTCTAGCCTTGCACCTCTTGTTTAAGTCCTGGTGGCATCCAAGTAGCTGAGGGCTCCTCCCGAGGCCAACGGCAGTCACACTACAGGTGAAGCACGAGCTGAGACCAGGGTGCATGGCATTTGTTCTGGTGTTGGGTGCCGACCGTGACACCTAATATTGTACCTACAAATTACTGGAACCATCCTAAAATGCATCCTCAAACTAATTCCCTGTTTAAGTTCACAAATACCTTCTATTCAGCGAGATAAAACAAATTAATATTCAATTCACAGACTTTGAAAACCATTGTTCACTGCTTTCAAAATGTTCTAATCCAGGATATCTGCACATTGCATTTAAATTCCACAAGTGAAAGACCTTTAGAAAAGATTGCTAGTGTGTAAAGGTCTAGCCCTAGAATAAAAACTCTGAAATCTTTCCCATAAATGCATGCACTGCCTCCAGAAAAAAATCTATTATATAATTGGAACTCATATTTTGTATGACATTAAAGCTGACCAATATTCAGAGACTTAAACCCTGATGTACCCTATCTTTTAGGTCCATAGAATTCATATAGTTCCTGCAGAGAACCACTGAAGCAAGAAGTCAAAAAAGGGGATAGTAAACTGTAGTACATATGGACATCTCTGCCAAGTGTGATAACCAAGTATGATAATAGAACAATTATTGTGTTGAATGAAAATTATTTTCAGGTTGCTCAAAAACATGTATATACATAAATACATTTTTTTGCCATCCCTTTACTCAGAATGTACAATATGTGGGCAGTATTTAAATAGGTGGTGTGAGTAATTTTTCCTTATCAGTTCTTTGCAAGTGGGTCTTCTTAGTCATCTGTGTTTTTGTAACTAGGCTATTAATATAACTTTTAAACAGAACTGTAAACTTTTTGTAATATAAACACATCAGAAACTTAAGGGCAGCAAACCAGTACAGATGTCCTTGAAATGCATTGTGTATGTTTTTTTTGTAGCTGATAATCCTAGTAGTTTAATAGCAATGAGTAACCTTTTCCCTATTCTATGTTTCATGCGTTCAAACAAGACTGTCTCAACTATAAATTATTATGTATATCCAAAAGGATTGTATTAAAAGGTATGAGAAATCAGAGCCTATCAGATAGTTTGTGGTAGTTTGTATAATTTATTTTTCTTGGAAAGATTGTAGCCTCTTCAGAAATAATGCTGCCAAATTATTGTTTTTATATATTTGCCCCAACTATAACTTAGGTACACGTTCCTGCCATGAGACAAGGTGAGCACCTTGCATCAGGCGGCAGTGAATGGCCAGTTGCAAGGGGCAGCAAAAAGCCGCCTCCTGTAACTTTAAGAGACGAATTTTTGGAGCGGGAGAGGGGCAGCAGCAGCCCATGGATCGCCCCTGCTTACATCACAGGATCAAAGTCAGTGCCCAAATGCATACCATTCACTAGCATGTAACCAGATCCACTACTGTACTGAAAATGCATGCATGAGTATGCATGAGTTCACTTGTAATGAAGAATGTGGGTGCAAAAGTGAAAATTTGTCTAGCTCCACATGCAGTGTTTTGGGTCCTCCTTTGCCCTCCCCATATGTACATCAACAAACCATTTTATTGTTACCAGAAGGGTGCACAGTAAAAATACAATAATCTATTTGTACCTATAGAAAAGAGAGAATTGTTTTCATACTTACCATAATTCTCCTTTCCTGGCCAATCTCCATATCAGCATTACAATTGGGAGGCTCCTCCCATCCCCGCCCATACACCAGATCATCCCTCCCCCTAAAGTTTTAAATGTACCATAGGAACACCCCTACCTTGTCTAATACCAAGTTCTAGTCATGCAGGGGTAGGAATGCTGATATGGAGAGTGGCCAGAAAATTAAGGTAAGTATGAAAACAATACTCCCTTTTCCTGGCCACTCCATATTAGCATTACAATTGGATATACTGAACAATGCAACTCAACTGGGTGGGCACAAACCACAGGACAATGAGCTGCTGAAAATTAGTTTACTGAAGAAAATGCCAGATGGGCTCCTGCCTAACAAAGGTTTCGGTTGATGACCATGATGCAACCTCACAAATCTGCATTGTAGGCACCTCCGCCCAGGCTGCCAATGAAACAGCCCTTGTAGAATGTGCCCTCAAACCCTCAGGAGCTAGCTTGCCTTGGGTTTTGAAGATACATATGGAAAGCCATCTGCTGATGGTGGAAACTGTGGCTGCCTGTCCTATCTGCTGCCTGCTGGGATGACAAACAAATTGCTAGATTTCCTGAAGCAATTTGACAACTCTAGGTATCGTCTAAGGCAGGGATCCCCAACCTTTTTTACCCATGAGCCACGTTCAAATGTAAAAGGAAGTTGGAGAGCAACACAAGCATGAAAAAAGTTTGTGGAGATCTAATTATGAGTGTTTTGATTGGCTATTTGGTAGCCCCTATGTGGATTGGCAGCCTACAGGAGGCTCTTTTTGGCAGTACGGTAAGTCTGTTTTTTATGCAACCAAAACTTGCCTCAAAGCCAGGAATTCAAAAATAATCACCTGCTTTGAGGCCACTAGGAGCAACATCCAAGGGGTTGGTGAGCAACATGTTCACGAGCCACTGGTTGGGGACCACTGCTCTCAGTCAACGTACCTGATCAACCTTCCGGAGATCCTCGGAGCTCTGCATATCCACAGAAAAAATGGGCAAAGCCAAAGGGTGCGGTGAGCCCCAACCGAAATAGCCATGGAGCAGCTACCAGCCTGGTTAGGTCCACAGCTCCTTCTGAAATAAAACGTGTGGCCAACTTGAGTTCAGCTAGACTAGAAGAGAGCTCCTTCTTGTCAACCCCTTTCAAAAGGGCTCTGCCAATGCTATCTATCGAGAAGGACATAGCTTTTGTGACTGACACTAGTGCAACTGCTGGTTTGCAGGCTGCCCCAGCCACTAGAAAACCTTTCCCAAGGTCCGAATCCACACGCCTGTCCATGGGGTCTTTCAAGGCTGAGCAATCATCAATAGGCAGGGTGGTCCTGTAACGTACTAGTATTCGGAACTTTCTGTGATTGCGGGTCCCCAGAGATGCACAGGACATCCCTGCGGGTTCCTGTGTTCACAATGCCCTTTTGGGGCCCGGACTTTCTGCTGCGGAATCAAACAAGAGGTAGTGCAAAAATAGCAACAAGTCCAAAAAACAAGGTACATTAAAGGTAAGTCAAAGGATTATGTGGAAAGAGTCTCTTCATCTGAATCCTGCAAGGCATTGGATAGGACTTCTGCAGAAGGACATTCATCCTCAAAGGAATCATCAGCTGCTCCCCAGGCGTAACCAGACTTTGAAGCGGTGGAGTGGCCCCTTGCGGACTCAGCAGGGACTTAGTCAGAAGGACCAGAGGCTGGATTTCAAAAATCTTTCCAGCATGGACCAATAAATTTTTTCCCCACAGAGGAGTGTTAAAGCATCCTACACACTCTGGAGATGCTGAATGTATATCCTTATTTTCCTGCTTCCTGGAAAATCCATCCATCCTTCAGGCAATTTAAAGGGGAAAACACACAACAATGAAAAGAGGGAAGGAAGGAAGGAAGGAAGGAAGAAAGAAAGAAAGAAAGAAAGAAAGAAAGAAAGAAAGAAAGAAAGAAAGAAAGAAAGAAAGAAAGAAAGAAAGAAAGAAAGAAAGAAAGAAACCTAGCTTGGAGGGCAGAGGCAACTGAGGCTGAGGAATCCATAACTCAGGACAAGGAGAAGTGAGAGTGAGAAACGAAAAAAAACCCTCTATCCCTGAGACATACCCAGAGCAGCACAGAATCAAAAAAACACTTACCTGGAAGGGAGGAAGGGAAGCCTAACCTGAACAGGCAGGCAGAAACAGCAGTGATGAAAAAAATGTTGCGGCACACACTTTCGCTTTGCTCCCAAAACCAAAATGGCCACCACATACATGGAAGGGAAGCAAAGTCACTGTGAGGTAGGAGGACACCTCCCCCAAGCACATGTGGCAGGGCAGCCCAGACACTATCTTGGAAGAAGGCAGCCAACATGAGGAACGGAACCTCTGGAAAAAAGGAGGAGAAGGATTCCTTGTAACACAGGCAACTTAGATGGCCACCTCCATGTTACGCCTGGATGAATGAGAATCTTCACAAACAAATAATCTAATCTACCTGTATTGATTGTGATGTTTGTTACTCCATATATTCTATGTATGTAATTCATGTGATGTAGTTGTATAATCACATTTACTTTACAGTGCTACGCAATATGTTGGCGCTATATAAATACATGTTAATAATAATAAAATAATAATATTTGTCTAGGACAAATGTCCATTTTTTATTGTAAAGTCGCTTCATATTTATCTATTGCTCTACAGTCCAATTCAAGATTTTTAAGATATTTAAGAAAATAAAACCCCGTAATTGTTTAGAAGGGTGAAAGTTTTGTTCTCACTTTAAAGTTGGAATGATAGAATACACTAGGTGCATTCCACTCATTTATTGAATTTCTTGGAAATCTGAAAGCCTGGTTTAGACCTTCTGTGTCTGGGACTTTAAAATGCTCATGAAAAGTGCTATTAGCAATATCTGTGTGTGTTTGTGTAGCACTCCAAGAATACCTATCCCATTGCAAACAAAGATAGTAACCATCTTTATATAAACTGTTATTATTTGAATTAGAATTATTATTTTCCTTCCTAATAAAATATTATTATTAGTCATATCTTATTTATTTTACATACAAAATAAACACTAAATTATTTTCTTTGTTATGACCGCTTTTATTTGCTGCAAATAAAGAGAATTTTCAAAAGCATTATCTTTTGCTAGAACACTTTTTATACCTCTTAGTAAATTTCACATTATTAAATATAATGGAAACCAATGGAAATTTAGTATGTAATACTAATTTACACTGCCAATTGCTTTGTAGTTCAAATGTCATATGGCTCATTGATTCCAACAACTTTGATTATGTGAGTAATCATAAAGTCTATATTGCATTTCAGGTAACAGCTCACATACAAAAAACATCAAGTATAGGAGAACATTAAGGAAGGAGATGAAGGTTTTTACTGCTAAAAGAAATAGTGTTTCTACTGTAGTCTCTGGAATTGAACGGAGATATTCCCTGATAGAGTACTGTGCTTTGAATGTTGTGTTTTGTAGGGTTTTTGTTAAGGTTTCCATATAAATTCCCATTCTCCATTTTGTATTAAGAAATGCAAAGCACATAAATACAACACAAAAATAAGGAAAAGTGCCCTCAGTTTTATGCTTTAGTTAAAGGCAGTTTACATAGGTTCTTGGACAAAGATATTCGAATAAGGACAATTTTAATCTAGTGGGTCCATAAATATTATTGTTTAAACTCATAACACTTTCCATAAGCTATGGCCGTAATGTATACAGTACATCAATACCACCATCAGACACACCATCAGATGTAACAAGCACAAGAGCAGGGAGCACTCACTGACCCTTGAAGGAGACACCGCTGTGCTGCTATTTGAATCCGCTCCCGAAGCGTGTACATTCCAGCAAGAGAATCCTCAATCACAGCGGTGCTAAAACCATCGCTTTATTTAGAAAATTTTAAAAAGCATGAATGGAGCACACAACAAACTAACACTTGACACGTTTCATGGACAGAAGCCACTTCCTCAAAAGCAACTTTCACTTAGTCCATGTGAGTATTTAAAAAGACAAAAACACGCCCACTAAAAAACAGTAACCCTTGCAGTGCTGGACAGTAACGCTTGCAGGTCTGAACACATATATTATGCTAAACACATACATGTAGAGTTTCAATTAGGGACTTGTACCACTCAAAATTTCAGTTAATGTACTATAGATAATAATAAGTATACAAGAATGTAATTCATTCATTATTACACTAGAATACATGGACTTAAAAATGGAAGAGTTTAGAACCAGATAAGAATAAATTGGAAACAAATAATTAGTTTATAAGGTATGAACAAATTTCTCGACACATTTTATTAATTAATTAGAAAAAACATGTTATTTTCCATTCTTGATTTAATCCGCCATGAGATTTAAGTTGATAAATCCAGTACGCCTCTAATTTGGAAAGGGTCTTATCCTTGTCACCCCATCACACATTATATCTTGGACTGTCAATTACTTGAACATCACCCTAGATACCTTATCGTGTTGTTCTATTTTATGTTTAGAAATGGCTAATTTAGTGTCACCCCTTTCAACAACCTACAAATGTTCCAAAAATCGGACCCCCGCACTGGGCTCCGCATATGCAGGTAGCCAGGTAAACAACCCATCTCGAGCAGCAATTAAAATATTGTTTGATAATGTAATCTTTTCCAGTCCTTTCCAGTGTATGTACTGTTAAATCTAGAAGAGACATTGAGTTCAGTGCATGCCTTGCATCTATTATGACCACATTTGTAGGTGCCCTTGTACCGTAACCTGGTTGAATCCGAATTACGTTAACTTGGATTGATATAAACTAGGAGAGAGCCAAGATGCTAGAAAAAATAAAAATAAAAGAGGGAAATTGTTCTAAGGTCTCTTTTAAAACCAGATCTTGTAATAGTATGCCCCAATGTCACCCAATATGACACAGTGTTGTATATAAAAGGCATCTCTCATATACACTGTACTAAAGCACAATTTGGACCCTTGATCAGATGCCCTGGATCCTGTGGCCACTTTCCTACAGTTTTTATTTTTCTTACTGTTTTTGGTATTATATTGTAGTAAATCTAGTCTGTCTGTAGAGGCTTTATCATATGCAGATTTTATGTCTTTCATATCGTATCCACAATCAACGAACCTATTCCGGAGTTCCATAGCTCCCTCCTGAAAGGCATCCCACGTGGAGTATACACGGCATAGCCGCAAAAACTGTCCCACAGGGATGCCCTCAGGCAAGACGCAGGATGTCCACTTGTGGCGTGTAGTAAAGTGTTCCGTGTGATGGGTTTACGATATAGTGTAGTTTCAATCCTATTCTGGTTAACTGATAGGATAATATCTAGAAAGGGTATAGATTTTTCATGTGTTTCAAAAGTAAACTGAATTCCTTCTCTGACTACATTACAGTACCCAATGAATAATTTTAGTGTCTGTTCATCTCCATCATCCAATATTCCAAAACAGTCATCGATATATCTATCAAATCGAATAATATTACTGTGGTAAGGACACTTTAACTCTAGTGGGTACATAAATATTATTGTTTAAATTCATAACACTTTTCATAAGCTATGACCATGATGTATACTTCAATACCACCATCAGATGTAATTTCACCGTCTGCTAAAGTTTGTACATTTTTGCTGACCCCTAAGATTAGCCCCTCAACTAAGCATGTGCATTACCACTAGCATATAAAAGATGGCCTAATAAAATCACAAATCAGGAGCTGCTATGGGAAACTTTGAAGTCATGGGACATTAATATTATAGGGCTATTGTACTTCTTGGCTGTAGTATATTCAGTTTATAAGATACAGTATTTCTTGCCATAATAGTTTTTAGGCTTTAGTTTCTCCTTTAACAACAATGAATTTTATTGCCTTTTGGACTTATCAAAAGGCATGCCTAAACAGGTGAAAATAGTGGAAAAATTAAGTTAACAGAAAATATAATATTCTCTCAGCATTTCTCACAATCATTATTCTAATAATCTGAACTGCAGTGACCAAATGTTCCACATTCCAAAACTTTAAACACATTTTCAAATGGACTCTCATGCTAATCTTAATTATTAGCCCAAACGAATACATAGTAGCTGACATTATCTTGAAATTATTTTTTTAATTGCCTTTCATCCTCCAGTGAGTTATTTTGCATTTACTTAATTTATCCATTCAGTGAACATTTCACATCTATCGTGCACTAAATTTCCAGAAAATTGGACAAACATTGTTATCCATCAGGGAAATGGAACATCCATATAAAAAGTCAAGCATATCTTCTACTGAAGGACTGTAAAACCCACTCTGAATAGTGTCTGAATAAAGCTGTAAAATGCTGTTGTTTATTATTGGTTATCCCAATACATTATTTTTCTTTTTTTTGTAATGACATATGACATATTTTAATTCAATTAATTATCACTGAGCAATTATTATGTAGAGATGGTCATATAGCTATCCTTAGAATACTACAATATATTAGTCAGGTTGGGGTGTAAATGTAACAAAGCTATAGTGTATAGTGAATGGGAGGTAACATATGTAGCTTTGGGCACTCACTACGATACAGGACAACTGCTTCACTTGCATTTGCTATTTACCTAAAGCAGAACAGTGGTATTAGAATAGAAACATGGTGGTCTTATCAGTTCATCTGTAAGAGGATGAAAGAATTTTACTAGTTTTAGGATAATTTCTGTTTAGATGTGGGATAGAGTCATGTAGAAAGTTTATAGTTGTAACTCAGGGGCCTCTATAGAGGGCCAATGAGTAGAAAAAGTAGAAAAAGTTTTAGTAATATTCTGGATAGTTCCGGGATGAAGTTTGTAAAGTATATAAAAGTAGACTGCCAAGAATTATTTGTTGAATTTGAAAAAGATTAATTGAAGAGAAAAACATCTTTGTATTCCCAAATCCCTGTATCCATGTGTTTACATTAAGTACGGGTTTTTGCTGCCTACATATCTGCAGGGTGGCATTAAAAAAGCAATTAAATGATTTAGAGAATCATTAGATTGATTAGATTATAGAATAACTTGATAGATTGAACAGACTAGTTTTATATCTAAATTGTAACGTTAAATATAGAAAAATGATTTGTTATTTTAAAAACTGATTTTCTGCACAAGGCTTGACAAGCACTGTTAATTGATGTGTTTTTAAAACATGTTTCCCCACGTCACTGAACGTTTTGAATTGACAAATATATGAATTCAAGTTACTTACAATGACATTTATTCTCCATATGCACAAATAATGTTTTCATTCTTTGGGTGGACATCTCATTTGAAATATTAATGACCTTTTAGCTTAACCATGACTGCAATAAATATTAAAAGAAAAGGTTATAAATCACCCTTTTATTACATAATTAGACATACATACAGTGTATATATAAATTATTTTGTATATTATCCTGTACTTACCACATACATATGTTCTAAGCTTCAAAGAATGGCTTATAATGAATTATTCAGCAATGGCTGTTTATTGTAATGCTATACATATGCCAAAACCCTAGCAACCCTGAACATAGGTATACTACTTGAAAGAGGTGACATCATCCATCTGATCATCATTTAAAAAACAACGCATTACTCCAGTATAGTTCCTTTTTTCTAGTTTGATAGAGTGCCTAAGACACAAACAAGACAACATTCATTACTCCACTTCATAAAACAGTCAAGTTTATATCTAGCGAATGCATATGATGTCCAAAAAAAGATTTTTACCATATTAGGCACTGGATCAGAAGACAAATTTTTTATAGTCTTGCTAATAAACAAAGAAACAAGGCTCACTTGAACATGGTTAGCTATATTCTAAAACCCAACATTTTACTAAATAAACTGCAAGAACTGGATTTATATTATATATCTAAAAGTATATAAAGGTGCACTTACCAGTCAGTTGAGGTGCTGGTTGAATCAGTTCAATATGCATCCAAGGATCCTTACACCTTTTATGTTGTGCAAATAATATATTTATTTTCAAATAGTGTGCATTCCACACTAGTGTGCCTTGAAAATAAAGAGATTAAAGTTTACGGAGTCTTGGATGTATATATTACACAAGAGCTATGGATATCCTGTGATGTCATTGGTTATAATCAGTGCCAGGTGGAGTAGTTTGTGTACTCGCTAAATCTTTTGTGTCATAAAGAATGAATATACCCCCTGTTGCAAAATTTGAGGATATTATAATTAAACTTGAAGTTGCATGACCTGCATAAAAGAACTAAGCCTACAGTTTCCTGCCCTTACAGTATATGGTTAAGGACACCATAAAAATACACAGGTGAAAAATCTTATATCACATCTTGCATGTGTCCAACATTTTAGTCCAGATGTATGACTGTTTATTCAAAAAAGGAAAAAGCTCAAAATCACAGACCTTTCATACCCCTTAGCTCTAGGCCATTCCAGAACACCTTAGAATAGAAGGTATAGAAATTAGGAGCCTTATTTTGCAAAACACAATGATATACATAAAGGGAAGATCACAATATAATAATGATGGAATAGTTTTTGTACAATAAATTATCAGTACTGATCCTGTTAAGTGTTTGTCCAACAAACCATTTTTCCCCAAACACTTTCATGTGGTGTTTTCTCCATTCCCCAAAAGCACTCCAGTTGCATATCTTTCTCTCAGAGCAGAGAACTTACTCTTAAACCTCATCTTTAAATTACAGGTGAGGCAAATCAAAACTTACACCTTACACACCGACATTTTTTATGTGTTTACAAACACATGTTGAGCACAAAAAGCATATATATATGTTTAAATGCAACTAAATACATTTTTGTGAGTTTGAAATGCAACTTTAATCTATTGTCTTTTGAACATGCACCAAGCAAAACATAACTCTGAACACTCATGAGTGCAACCAGGCAGAATATAATGGGATCAGTTATCTGATGCATGTAGGTGCACTCAAACTTGCATTTATAAAAAAACACCAGTGTGTAACAGCCCTAAGCAGATTTTCACAGCACTCTGTGTGGCTTTATAGAGACTTCTGGGGGGATGTAACATCCTTTAAATTATTTTCCCAGTAATCATGCTAATATATAGATATATAAATGTATATGGTGCACAGCACTGTTCCTTTAGAAAATACTTATTACAATCTATTGTCCCTAGTAAATTGCCACTCAAAGCACTCTACAAAAGTCAATGGCTTTATTAGTTGTGACGAACTGTAACATGGCAGATGGTGATTTAACTCTGTTTTTACTTAATGAAATCCTGACAAAATATAGGGGTCATTTACTTAGACCCCAAGTAGAATGCTGCCCATAGTGACCAGAGAACACTTTTGTCTAGTGTCTGAATCTTTATCCGAATAAAAAATCCAGGGCGAGGTACAGGGTGCAGCACTGGTAAGCTCAAGGCAGCTCTGTCCAGATCACCTCCCATAGGGCAGATTGGCAGAGGGCAGGAGAGTTAGAGATGCATATGTGCCCAGCGGCACATGCTCTGGGTACAACACGAGGCCTGATAAATCTTTGAAGGAGCTTGGTGCAAACTTCAGCTTCCCCCTCCCTGCATGCTTGAGTGCACTTTGCACCTGCCATTGCAGGCAGGAGGCACACACATTTTCAGTGAGTGGCTATAGAGTGAGCTGACCCCACAGTCAGGGCTCCCGAGCCAGGTCTGCTTCCCCTATAGTTATGCCACTGTATGTGCCTCAACTTACACATCCCTCAATGCATTTAAAATGAACCAGCTCTGCTTTATCAGTGGCACAGTGCTGTATTCATGGGGCAAAATATAGTGCAGAGACCTGTTGCAATTCTGCTCCCAAGGCTGGGAGCAAAGTGAAAAAAGAGCTGTGCCCATTTTTTACACTTTGCTCACATCCAGGTAGGGGGTAAATGACCCATTTCCATGCTGTTGTAAAGCATGGTGAAAATGATTTTTTTCTTTCATGGAATCTTGTATAAAATATTTATGTGGTGTTGTTCTGGCCGGGAAGCAAAATATTCCCAGGAGTTCAGTGTTTATTGTATTCCAAGCAGAGCAAAAATACTGGCTCAGAATTCTGAAAAAGAAGGTGTCAGTGTTTAAATGCACCATGGCTGAATGTGTTATAGACTTTTCAAAATATACAATAATTCTCTGGAATTGTTAAAAAATATTCTGTTTCATGTGATATTTATCTGAGCAGGTGCTTTACCTCAGAAGAACCTTTCTCTTTTTGCCACGTTAATGCCATATTAATATTTAAGGCCAATAAAAATCGAAATCAATTGAAAATAAAGCTAATTATTTCATGAAATATATATTAAAAATTATAAGCCTAAGATTTCGTTTTTTGCATTGCTATATGCTAGTTTTGGTTACTAAGGTCTAATTAAACCAGAATCAGAAAGAAACAAAAAAGATCAATGACAGCAAGCATGAATGCATGGCAGACTAAATCCCATAGTAAACCTGTGGATTTTACACTTTCTTACACTTCATTATGAGAATGGCATGCTACATTCTAGTGATAATAAAACAGCAATATGTTTACTCTCATTAAAGATCTTGTTCTGTCAATTCTCGTTCCGCAAATAATTCTCTGTCAGAGGCAGCAAACATACAGTTCTGCTCAGAATAATAGCAGTGTGTTTAAAAAAAAAGTGAATAAACCTCAAAATCCTTATAGAAGCCTTTATTTCCATTAAGACAGATGCATTGGGAAAACTGTACATTCTATTCCAAATCAAAGCATGAAAAAATTACCAAATTTGTGTTTTCAAATTTGTGTTACAAACTGAAAAATGTTTTTAAGATTTTGCTTTCCTTGACACTGAACTAACATGTAGTTACATAGTTACATAGTTACATAGTTAAATCAGGTTGAAAAAAAGACAAAGTCCATCAAGTTCAACCCCTCCAAATGAAAACCCAGCATCCATACACATACCCCTCCCTACTTTCACATAAATGATATATACCCATACATATACTATCACAATAGCCTTTGATATTGTGTCTATCCAAAAAATCATCCAAGCCATTCTTAAAGGCATTAACAGAATCAGCCATCACAACATCACCCGGCAGTGCATTCCACAACCTCACTGTCCTGACTGTGAAGAATCCCCTACGTTGTTTCAAATGAAAGTTCTTTTCTTCTAGTCTGAAGGGGTGGCCTCTGGTATGGTGATCCACTTTATGGGTAAAAAGGTCCCCTGCTATTTGTCTATAATGTCCTCTAATGTACATGTAAAGTGTAATCATGTCCCCTCACAAGTGCCTTTTTTTCCAGAGAAAACAACCCCAATCTTAAAGGACCAGTAACATCAATTTTTTTTACAAAAAATTCGTTAGTATAAATCGAAAAAAAAAACCACCAAGCCAAATGAAACTTTAAAATTGCAAAGTCTTTATTAAAAAATAACTTACAGAAACTCCACTTCCGCTCCTCTTCAGAAAATGCGAAAGGGCGACGATCCATCGTGCGGCGCTGGATTTCTCCTCCCTGGCTATCTCAGATATTCTTCAGCATGTGAAGGAGCCGTGGTCCTTGGAACATCGGATGCACTGGTGGGCTCGCAGGCAGTTGTTCTCCTGGCAGTCCAGTCCCATTGCCTTCATCACAAGAAGAACACCAAGGCTTGAACTTGCAGGGGGGCGCCCTGCGGAGGAGGCTGGAGGAAGAGCAGGAAGCCACAGAGGAAGGCGAAGTCAGAGGGCTCCCCAGCAGCAGTCGCGTCGGCAGATGAGTTCGCAGCACCGGTTCGTCCTTTCTTCGGCTCCCCTCCCCGCATACTGTATGTTCTCCCGTGGCTGCTGCGTGCATGGGAATGCTAGCTGTATGTGCTCAATGCCACTGCGCTGTACCACCATCCCTCCCGCTCCCCCACATCTACCTGGACTCAGGCCGACCCCCATGTGGCCTCCTCCAACCTCGTGCAGCAGCCCCCCAACTAGATAGTACTTGTCCTGCAGGGTCTTGGTTTAGCGCCTCAGCTGGTACTTATGATCCGGTTGTTACTTCACGTGCAGGGACTCTGGACTATACCATAAGGGCATCATGGTTCGCTTTTACTCGGTCCTGGCTGGCTTTTTTGCCCCGCCTTGCCCTGTATTGCTAGGGGGCACAGGTGAATATACAGTCTGCGGGGAGGGGAGCCGAAGAAAGGACGAACCGGTGCTGCGAACTCATCTGCCGGCGCGACTGCTGCTGGGGAGCCCTCTGACTTCGCCTTCCTCTGTGGCTTCCTGCTCTTCCTCCAGCCTCCTCCGCAGGGAGCCCCCCTGCAAGTTCAAGCCTTGGTGTTCTTCTTGTGATGAAGGCAATGGGACTGGACTGCCAGGAGAACAACTGCCTGCGAGTCCACCAGCGCATCCGACATTCCAAGGACCACGGCTCCTTCACATGCTGAAGAATATCTGAGATAGCCAGGGAGGAGAAATCCAGCGCCGCACGATGGATCGTCGCCCTTTCGCCTTTTCTGAAGAGGAGCGGAAGTGGAGTTTCTGTAAGTTATTTTTTAATAAAGACTTTGCAATTTTAAAGTTTCATTTGGCTTGGTGTTTTTTTTTTCGATTTATACCAACGAATTTTTTGTAAAAAAAAATTGATGTTACTGGTCCTTTAACAGTCTACCCTCATAATTGAAGTCTTCCATCCTCCTAACCAGTTTAGTTGCACGTCTCTGCACTCTCTCCAGCTCATTTATATCTCTCTTAAGGACTGGAGTCCAAAACTGCACTGCATACTCCAGATGAGGCCTTACCAGGGACCTATAAAGAGGCATAATTATGTTTTCATCCCTTGAGTTAATGCCCTTTTTTATGCAAGACAGAACTTTATTTGCTTTAGTAGCCACAGAATGACACTGCCCAGAATTAGACAACTTGTTATCTATAAAAACCCCTAGATCCTTCTCATTAAAGGAAACTCCCAACACACTGCCATTTAGTGTATAACTAAGCATTTAAATTATTTTTGCCAAAGTGCATAACCTTGCATTTATCAACATTGAACCTCATTTTTCAGTTTGCTGCCTAGTTTCCCAGCTTAGACAAATCACTCTGCAAAGTGGCAGCATCCTGCATGGAACCTATAGTTCTGCACAATTTAGTATCATCTGCAAAAATAGAAACAGTACTTTCAATGCCCACCTCCAGGTCATTAATAAACAAGTTGAAAGGCAAAGGACCAAGTACAAAGCCCTGTGGTAATCCACTAACAACACTGGTCCAATTAAAAAATGTTCCATTTACCACCACTCTTTGTAGTCTATCTTTTAGCCAGTTCTCTATCCAGGTACAAATACTATGTTCCAGGCCAATATTCCTTAATTTAACCAGTAACCTTTTGTGTGGCACTGTATCAAATGCTTTAGCAAAGTCTAAGGAAATCACATCCACTGCCATCCTAGAATCTAGGTCCCTACTTACCTTCTCATAAAAAGAAATTGTTAGTCTGGCAAGATCTATTACGCATAAAACCATGCTGACCCAAACTCATAGTGTTATGATTTGCTATGAAGTCCAGTATCTTATCCTTTATTAACTCTTTGAAAAGCTTTCCTACCACTGACCTCAGACTAACTGGCCTATAGTTTTGAGGCTGAGAACAGGGTCCCTTTTTGAATAGCGGCACCACATTAGCAATTCAGTCTCTCAGCACTGATCTCAAAGAATCCTGAAAAATTAAGTAAAGAGGTTTGGCAATCACAGAGCTAAGCTTGCTAAGTACCCTGGGATGAATACCATCTGGCCCCGGATCTTTGTTTATCTTAACATGTTCCAGTCTCTTTTGAATTTCCTCATGTGTGAACCATGCATCATTAGTTGTATTACTAGAATTGGGACTATCAAGAAGGAAACCTTCATTAACTGGTTCCTCATTTGTGTAGACAGACAAAAAATATGTGTTATCATCAACCAATCGACCCCTCTCTGATATTAAAGGTCCGACCCCTTCCTGTTCATTTTTTTACTATTAACATATTTAAAAATAATTTTGGATTCTTTTTACTGCTTGCTGCAATATCCTTTTCCATATCAATTTTAGCTTGACTTATAGCTTTCTTGCATGATTTATTGGCTTCCTTGTACCTTATAAATAGGGATGTAGCGAACGGCGGAAAAAATGTTCGCGAACATATTCGCGAACTTGCGACAAAACATGCGAATAGTTCGCGAACGTCGCGAACCCCATAGACTTCAATGGGAAGGCGAATTTTAAAAGCTGGAAAAGACATTTCTGGCCAGAAAAATGATTTTAAAGTTGTTTAAAGGGTGCAACGACCTGGACAGTGGCATGCCAGAGGGGGATCAAGGGCAAAAATGTATCTGAAAAATCCATTGTTGACACAGCGCTGCGTTTTGTGCTGTAAAGGGCAGAAATCACACTACGTCACTCAGGTGATGTTTCTGGACACGGAATGTGAAAAAGCTCACACAGCTAGGTGGCACTTGGTTAAAGACTGGGCAAATAATGCCTGCAAGGTCAACGTATACACTACAGCCGTTGGATACGGAATATATTATTGCTGCTTGAAAAACGTCACTCGGGTGGTGTTTCTGGAGACGGTATTATTATTGATATTTAGACAGCTAGGTGGCAGTTGTTTGAAGAACAGATGCAGATGAGAGATCAGCAGCAGGACAGACAGCTGCCCACAGCAGCTACATACAGAGCACTGCAGTAGAAGGTAGATTACTAGCCAGCAAAGCTACCTAACCTAAAATGTCCCTCAAATCCCTGCAGAGTTCTGTCCCTACAATACAGAGCAGTATCAAGTAGATTACTAGCCAGCAAAGTTACTATCAACTGTCCCTCAAATCACTAACAGCTCTCTCCCTACACTAGCTCTTCCAAGCACACACAGGCAGAATGAAAAAACGCTGCAGGGCTTCAGTTTATATATGGAAGGGGAGTGGTCCAGGGGGTGTGGGGGTGGTCCAGGAGGGAGAGCTTCCTGATTGGCTGCCATGTATCTGCTGGTCTGGGGTGAGAGGGCAAAAATAAGCGCCAGCTAAGGCGAACCCAAATTTGCGAACGTCGCGCGACGTTCGCGAACATTCGCCGAACGCGAATAGTCGATGTTCGCGCGAATTAGTTCGCGGGCGAACAGTCCGCGACATCCCTACTTATAAATGATTCAGCTGTCCCAGCTAACTTGAAAGCCTTAAAAGCATGCCTTTTCTTACCCACCTCAACACCAACACTTCTATTGAACCAAAATGGGTTTGCTTTGCAACGACGTTCGGTGCTTACAAGGGGAATATACTGACATGTATATTTATTAAGCAGCATTTTAAAGACTTCCCATTTTTGTTCTGTATTTAACCCTGTGAAAAGCATTTCCTACTTAATATGTTGCAGAGATTCCCTTATACTGTCAAAGTTTGCACGTCTGAAATTTAGTGTTTTAGTTACTCCCTTATAAAATTGCTTCTGTAACAGAATCTCAAAGGAGACCATGTTATGATCACTGTTCCCTAAATGCTCAACCACACAAATGCTAGAGATGAGTTCAGTATTATTAGTTATTACAAGGTCCAAAAGAGTGTTATTCCTAGTAGGTTCTTGAACAAGCTGGAATAAAAACAAGTTGTCATTCAGCATATTTACACACCTACTAGCTTTCTGTCTTGGCAACCCCAGTACCCCAGTCAATGTCTGGATAATTGAAGTCACTCATAGCAACAACTTGACCCAGCTGTGAAGCCGATTCTATCTGCAAGAGTAACTGGGCCTCCTAATGCGAGCCAGTGGCAGATGTCAACACTGTGTTATCAGTGCCATAGTTGTAAAGAATGCTGCTTTTTACTCCAAGGTATGAAAGAATATCTAAATAGTGGGCCATGAGAAGACATGCATCCTCTAGATTAGGGGACGCTAAACTTTTTTACCCATGAGCAAAATTCAGAGGTAAAAAGAGTTGGGGAGCAACACAAGAATAAAAATATTCCTGGATAGTGTGAAATAATGGTGATTGGCCATTTGGTTGGTCCTACTGTATGTTGCCTGGCAGCCTACAGGAGACTGTTTGGCAGTACATCTTTATGCAACCAAAGCTTGCCTCCAAACCAGAAATGCAAAAATAAGCACCTGCTTTGAGGCCACTGGGAGCAACATGGAAGGGGTAAGTGAGCAACATGTTGCTCACAAGCCACAGGTTGGGGATAACTGCTCTAGATCCATCTGTATATTTTAGTGCTGCGCATAGGGCCAAACCATCCTGATCATATGTTTTAGGTTTAATTCCTTCCAGCTGCTATGATTATTCTGTGTGTTTGCACCTCATGTACAAAATAAAACTAGTACATTGACACTTGGAAGAAAGGGCATTGTATATACCATTTCCATATACTGTACATACGTTTTGCCAGGTTAGACAGTTTTTGAGTTTGTAATTATTTCTTTAATGCAAAAATTACATAATAACATTTGTTTTTTAATGTCAGTTATTACTTTCGTTAGTCTAGGGGATCTTTGTTTTTTTCTAGTGTTGGCCTCTTCTCAGTCCAGCTGTTGCCATTTGTGCAGACCAGTTAGGGAGTAAATAGAAAACACAGGTGAAAACATCTTGTAGCATAGAAAATGCCATGTACTGTGCCCAATATGACTCAATATCTTGGCAGTTCCACCAAATATGGATGTGGGATCCAGTAGAAGAACAACCTGGCTATTCTGGCTAGTACATAATACCATCTGTACATGATTTATTCTACATTCCAAGATTTTGTAATATTCAGAGAATATAAGGCAGCAATCCATTATTTTTTTTTTATTGATTTGAATTTCCAGCTTTTCTTGCCAAATGGTTAACAGAATAAAACCTTTTTAATATATGATTCATTATCACAATGTTTTTTTTACTGTATGTATATGGGATGCTTCACCTTAAAGAGGAGTCTACAGATGCAGTAACTACTGTAGCTAGTTGAAGATAGCATTAAACATTCCACATTGCAAAGTTGAATTGTCTTCTAAATGTATCAAAAATAATGATACCATGTTCGTCAATATTACTTCATGTATAATCCATTTCTATCATCTGACCTAAGGGAGATAAAATTGCTGGTATTTTTACTTTGACTTTTTCTTACCTGACATTTTTAAATATCCATTTTAGGCATAAACCTTGGGTAGTTTTGTAATTGGATTAAGTTTACTTGGTAGGGGTTTAAAGAAGTGATTAGGTAAGTTCAATTTCATTACTTCCATGTGACCTAGCAACAAAATAGGTATACATCCAACGAGTAGTTCATTAAGATTGTTGAAAATATATTGTCAAAAGAGTTCATGGTGCAACCTGCAACCTACAAAACACTTGCATATAGCGCCATATTGTTTTCACTTTGGACAATGCTCTGTAGCTTGTGATGAATCACCTTACACACATTGCTGAGCTCTGCATCTTGACCTGATTCTTAATTCAATGTACAGATGAAGCCACTTGGATTTGTGAGTTAAATGCGTCATGACTCAGAGTTAATTGAAGAAACTGTGTTATCTAAAGTTATCTTAACTATTTTAATGCATTTAACCTTTTCATTAGCATACCAAAGCACCATTGTTCACAATGGTGAATGCTTTAATTAGATGGGATGTTGTGACACAGTTTTCTGTGTTAAATGAGATAAATGGGATATCTGTGTTTAGTTATTCTGTGTCAAACAGACAAACCAAAGTGGCTGCATCTGTAACATGCAGAGAATATCTTGCATAGATCATTATCCCATGAGCAGACACAAGGAGTACAACTAAGAAGTACAACTTTTCATCATTTAGATCTATTACACTTGTGCCAAGGGCAATGGTAAAATTAGCCCTATAAAGTTTTTAGGGCCTTTATTATAGCAATGTGCATGTTCTCATGTATTAAGTGTTCTTTTATCTAGTGTGGAGTTGGTGAAGCTTTGTTCCTCTGCAGTACTGGGATTTCACAATTTACATACTTTTGGATTATATATATAGATTTATTTTGGAAAAACAGAGTTATTTCATATTGCTTGTAGTGATTGCTTCCTTGTTGTGTAAAAATGCAGCAGTAAATGCTTTTTGGCTTCGTTATTTTGTTACAGTCTACCAGCAGCTTCTTAGCTCTTTTTAATGTTACCAATGACATGCAAGTATTGCAATAAAAACCGGTAGTCATTTTTAAGCTGTCAAATTTTCTCTGAATTCTTATATTATTTTGGCAAGAGCACCCCATGTCTATGTCAGCAAGTTTCAATCTTAAATTTCTATTTTTTTTCTGCCAGAGCTGAGCAGTAAGGCAACCAACGTAATTGCCAATTAAAGCTATTACAGTCCATCTTAAATCATCCTACCCATTTTACTTTCTATTCCATAAAAGTCTGCTGCAGCTAATGTAAAGTGTATTATTCAGTGCCTCATGATTAAAATGAATGAACAGGTTTATGAAAATTCGAACTGGGGAATCCTGGTGAAAAAAATGTGCTAAAATACAATTACCTATATGTTTTTATGCCTTTCATTTTACAGTTTATAGACCATTTTATAGTTGGAAATGTAAAATATATGTGTGCCTGAAAGAAAATTTTCAACAATATGGGATTTCATCCAGAGACTTCTCACAAGCAGATTCTCGAGCACAGCATGAATGTTACTAAGTCCAGTTTCGGTGTTCTGCAATTTATTTATTTATTTTATCAACTTCTTTTGCCAACATTATTCTTTATGTGTTTGGTCTAAACAACATTAATCACTTCCCATCTGTTTTGACATTGCCACTTGTTCCAACATGTCTCTATTTATTGTTTTCATAAGCATACTTTAACTGTGATTCTGCATATTTCAAAATGCATTGTCTAATATTTTGACAAGTATTGTTTCTTAGCTAAAAGTATTGTGAGTGGTAATTGTTTCCTCTTTTTCATGTATCAATAAAATTAGAAATAAATGTTGTTTTCTATCTGATGTATTTTGGATAATAATACTATTAATTTGTAACATTAATAATTTAATACATCATGCAACATATTATTTTAGAGAAAGCAATGGCTTTTGATTTGCATTCCAACATTTTTAATTAGAAACCTATTTAATTAATGTGACTTATTTTGTAAACTGCAGAAAAATTCACCTGCATTTTTTCAGTTTACAAGATTTTAAATGTATTACTTTAATCAGTGGGAAACATAGAGTATTGAAACACCAAATATATTAAATACTGTAAGAGGCACTGGGAAATTTAGACCCAAATACTAAGACAGTAGATGCTGGAAAATAAATTGTGCTGGCTGTTTCTGCGAACACAAGATCACACATAATTAACAAAGATGGCTGCCCATATACTAATAATATAACAAAAAACACAAATTAGTTTGAAAATAAAAATATTAAATAGAATGGATTATTTGCATGGAACATAGTGTAACAGAGTATTAAAAATGACACCATTAAAATCATGACAGTATCCTTATAGGATAGAGGCATAGCAGTGAATTAAAATAATAATAGGGATCATTAAAGGGGAACTATCACAAAATGAATATTTAATATTAGCTTTATCTGATAGAAAAAATTTACTTCCTAAAGATAATTGGATACAAATTCTGAATCTGCAATAATCAGGTTACACTCTGATCAAAGTGAAAAGTGGCAAATTGCTGAAATGGGGATAGAGAACACATTCTGGAACTAGGGATGCACCGAATCCATCCAGGATTCGGTTCGGGATTCGGGCTTTTTCAGCAGGATTCGGATTCGGCCAAATCCTTCTGCTTGGCCGAAATCCAAAATAGTGGATTTGGTGCATCCCTATCTGGAACATTACAATTCTAATTGATTTTCTAATTTTCATGAGATAAAAAGTATATTATTTTTTCATTCTTGCAATGGTTCTCCTTTAAATGAATTATCAGATTATCAATGATAAGATAAGAGAAAAGATACCGTAGTTCGAATTCAGTTCCTAAATCAATAGAATTAATGAGGATTATCATTCCAGTTACAACCAGCTTTCTAAACGTCCATTAAAAAGAAAAAGTAATTTATCATATGCAGTGTCCAAAAACTATAGGTTTATTTTATGTTCATACATATTACTGAAAAAAAATAGCTGCCTCACAAATTGAATGTGCAGTCTGTAATACCCAGACTCTCCTTAAATTTGTAACCTTGAACTTGCCTTATCTCCTACTATAATTTTAGCTTTGTGGTTTCATTGTCATTTTCTTGTTTTTGGTTGCACTATAAAAATATGTGTAAGAATATTTATACAACTGTTTTATAATTTAAGTGGTTAAAATCAATGAGTAATGAACTGGTAAAACTTCCCAAAATGTCACATTTATTCCTACATTAGCCTGCCTAGGAAACCTAGTCCATCCAATGCATGGCTACGCCCATTGCATGTTTGTCCAGTGTCTCACTAGTAATTAGCATCAATATGAGACAAATCAAAAGAAGAATGCAAATTGTAGATAGCATTTTGAACAATGCAGTATTGATCTTGGAAAGCTTTCTAGCACACACATCTACTCCCTTAAATGAGATCACAATTACCATGGAAAGGTTATTAAACTCTACTGGGATGTGGTATGAAATTAGCACAGCAGGTTCCCACGGGTGGTGTTGATTGGATATTCATAATCAACAAGATCCTTACCACGAAAGTGTTAGGACAGTTATCAGCAAAAGGAAAAAAGTGTTAATCGAGAATTAAATTGAAGCGGCAACTGAGAATGTTTTAGCCATGTAATGAATTTCAAAATTCACTATATCCATTAACTTGAACTACATTCCATGGCTCATGTAGCTTACTCCATTCAGATATTTTTACACTTCTGTAATACAAAATCAAGACTAATTGTTTCATCAGCAGCTTTTCTTTTACTCCTAAACTGTTTTAAATGGGCAAAAAGGCAATGCTTTGTTTGCAGCTAATTACTCTGATCTATGAACAATCGCTTTAAGAGCATACAGCTAATTCTTATACAGTATTTCCTTAAAGGGATGGTTCACCTTTCAGGTTACTTTTTATTATGTTATAGAACAGCCAGTTCTAAGCAACATTTAAATTGGTTTTATTATTTTTTTTATATAGTTTTATAATTATTTGCCTTTTTCTTCTTTCAGCTTTTTAATGGTCTGACTCCCTTCTAAAAAACAAATGCTGTGTAAGGTTACAAATGTATTGTTATTGTTACTTTTTGTTACTGATCCTTATATTCAGGCCTCTCCTATTCATATTACAGCCTTTTATTCAAATCAATGCATGGTTACTAAGTTAATTTGGACCCTAGTTACCAGATTGCTTAAGATAAAAATTAAAGAGCTGCTGAATAAAAAGCTAAATAACTCAAAAACCTTCAATAATAAAAAATGAAAACCAATTACAAATTGTCTCATAATATCACTCTCTACATCATACTCAAAGTTGAACAACCCCTTTAATTAAATATAGGTGTAAATCAAGGTAAAACCATAACATATACTGTATATTATCCACACAAAGGTATATCTAGCTCATTATCTTTTCTACCCACTTAGTGGTTCCTTTTTTATTGGAAGGTTATAATACTAAGCAACTTATGTTGCTCAGCATTGCTGCTTTCTATGTGTTTAGCTTGTCTATGATATAAGTTGGGCATTGCAAAGCACTGCGTATCTTGACAGCGCTATATAAATAAATGATGATTATGATTGCAATGCAGAGATAATATGAACTGCTATAAACTTTTTGTCATAGTGTGTTTGTCTGCATTGTATTCATGGGCAGGCCATTCTCTGCAGGATCTGTACTCAAGGAAGAAGCAATAACAAGCCTACCTACCTAATCTTTCTATGAACATTTTATAATGATGAAGACAAGGAAGTTCTGAGACAAATTGCTGTAGTTATTTAGCCTTTCTATTTTTTTCTGTATCCAAGCAGGTTAATCCTGAGGTTTGTTGCCATCTTATCTAGTCAAACCCTTTCTTTTAATCTTCCACTCTATATGCTGTAATTACTGCCTGGTTGCTAGGGCAAATGGGATTTTATAAACCAGATAACAGTTTACATTTCAAAGTGGGGGCTCTGTAGATCAATAAAATTATTTTTTTAAGAATTCCACCCATACATTATGTAAGCATTAACTTTAAGATTAACCTTTTATTGAAAAAGGCCACTTTTCCTGACTCTGTAGTAGTTGATTTAAGTACTCTTCAAAATTATGGTAAGCCACTTTAAATATAGCTATAAATATACTGTGCATTTAACAGTATAAATGCAATATAAATAATATAGACGCAGTATTTCCACTATCCTAATAGTTATCATAATACATTTGGACACATTCAAGTGTAGGGGCCCATAGGGGTTAATCTGCCCCTGTGGCTTTAAGGCCCTACCCTTTCCTTAGTTACTAGGCAAAAGCCTATGTATCCATTTGAGTTTAAGCTCAGTGTTATTGGCCAAGAGGTGTAATGACAACTTCCTGCCACACTGCACTATAGTGTGTGTAAGGAGTCGCCTCTTCCTCTTTGGCTGCTGAATGGTGATCCAGCTGGGTGTGCCCAGGGGAGCCTGGGTACAGCAATGCCCAGATAAGCCAAGTGTTCTGGAGAGAAGTCGGGGGGCCAGAAAACCCTGTGAATGAGGTTAAGCTATAGTAGGGCAGACTTGTAATAGTCTCTCTAGGAAAGAAAGGTAGAAAGGTAAAAAGAAAGGGCAGTTGAAGCTCCAACAAGGATTTGCAGCAGGGAGTAGCTTCCCAGAGGCTCTGTGTGATTGCCTCCAGTGCAGGGACCTCAGTGAAAAGGGTGTTAGGTTAGCTGTCAGCTTCCTGAATAGTGCACTGGATGGGAATGGCATACTGAATACTGCAATTGCCTATTAACTGATGTGACTGTGTGTCGTGTGCTAACACCTCATCTGTGTACATGAGTAAACCTGGGGATATTGTCTTCAGACTAATAAAAAGTTTCTTTGTTTGCATCATAAAAACCTCCTGGCGCCCAATCATTTTGTATGTTTTGTATGTATGACTGGTTGTCATGGGTAACTGCCTAAGTGCAAATTTGCCCATTGTTTATAAATGAACAGTGTTTTTAAAAGACCCACCTGCCACTGACACCTTGGGGTGGGATAACCATGGTCTGAAAGACAAGGAGCATCTGGGGCATACAGTTGGTTTAGAACTGGGTTGGTAGTGTAAGCCTTATAATTATCCTTTTTTTCCAGCACTAAGAAATGTCTTTTGACTGCATTTTTACCAAACCATTTTGTAAAAGCCTGTAGCAACAGGATATATTCCAGACATCCTAGCTATTAGAAAACAGAAGCAGTTGAAAGAAATGTCATACAAGCAATCATACAGCGTTTTTCAAAAGTTTTCCTTTTATTTTTTTATCACTTTAATATACCTTCATTTGCTCAGTACACAGTGGAGATGGCCATACCATGTTAGTTAATTATTTTTATAAAATATGTGATATTAGTCCAGAATTAGTAAGGGTATATAATATTAATCATCAGATACAAACATGGTTGGCTTTATGAGTTTTAACTACCATATTGACATAATATTCCAGAAGCTATCATGAAATCCTTAGGATTTCAAGGAAATCTGAATAGCTCTTCATATCCAGGGGTTCCCTACAGGGATCTGTTCTGTGATTATAATTACGATTTCACAATATGCCGGTAACATTTCCAGAACTCTGTTTCACATCTCTATGTTTAATATCACTTCCCTTGAAACCTTAAAATGTAATAAACTGGTGCCCTGTGCAGCCTTTACTGCATGAATTTATTGCTTTTGTGTATGGGGCAATGTGAGGAAAAAGCAGAAAATACAATTTTCTATATTTTCTGTAACTTGGAATAAGATAAAAAGCAGAACTGTGTGCATATGTCAATCCCAGGGTGTGAAGCTTTATTGGCAGCATTAAAAACAGAAATCTTTCAAATCTTTTTGATTCCTTTTTGAAAAAAGAAAAAGTGAAAGTTTTATCAGTACATTTTCACAAGATGGCATGGTATTAAAAACAAGACATGAATGTAGAAATTATTGACAATTCTGGGTAAACTGTGAAGAGTCATATTATTTCAATGAAAATCAAACTTTAAATTAAATCACATATGTGTTGTTTTGGAGCTTCAGGTAGTGCTCAGGCTGCTGATCATAAACAGGACCCCTAATAATCCCTATAATAAAAGATGGGGGCAAAAGGCACAGTCGTAAAAAGAACTAGGAATGTCTAGGAAACAGAGTTAAGAGATGTAAGGGAAAAGGAAGTAATATGGCATACACGGAAGGTAATAAAGAAGATGTTAAGTAAAGGAGGAGAAATAAGGGACGAAAAGGAACTGAAAAAGGAGGACAAATACTTAAAAGAAAATGATATGGTGAGATAATACATATAAGAAAATATAAGATATATGATTAAAAACATACCTCCCAACTGTCCATTTTTTGGAGGGACAGTCCCTCTTTTGACAGCTCAACCTGCAGTCCCTCATTTGTACTGGAAAGGCTCTATTTTCTCTGCACTGAACAGCCAAAAAAATATTTTCAAACTCCAGGCAGGATTAAGAATGATCCAAAACACACACAGAAAAGGCAATCTGGCGATCTATCGTGCGGGACTCAATTTCTCCTCCCTGTTTTCCTTATAGCAGATAGCCAGGGAGGAGAAATCAAGCACCGCCTTTTCTGAAGAGGAGCGCAAGTGGAGTTTCTTTTTTAAGAAGTTCTGTCTTAATAAAGACTTAGCGATTTAAAAGTTTAATATGTCTTTGTGGTTTTTTTTTTCATTCTATACTAACGAATTTTATTTTTTTTAAAAAAATTTGATGTTACTGACCTTTAAAGACATAAGGGGGAATGTAGTAAAAGTACTGAAAGGATGTTTAAAATATTGTTTTTGTGAATGTTTAGCACTGTCCACAATGTAAAAGAATTCACTGACAAATATTACTCTCTGGAGTTTTGTTAAAAATGTTGTCGGTTTGCGAATACAAAATTTTATGACTGCGAATGTTTGAAAAAGCTATTTGGTCGCAAACTTTATGAGGAAGTCGGTGAGGTCTGTAATCAGTCAGAAAGCACGTAAGTTATTGTTGGTTAAATCAATGCCATGCCAAACCTGAGTAGTTTTTCTAAGATGCTTCACATATAATGCCTTATAATCTAAAGCACTGTATTGAAAATTCAGCCAAAAACCTTATGTTATTCAAGTAGTAAAAAATGTCCTTGTGATTCGTGCAGTTCAGTAATAAAAAATTGATCTGTGGAGCCATGTAATTATATTTTTGCTACATATCTCACGTTTCCTCATTGATTGGAATGAAACTGGAAGAAGAATAAAATGCACAAGATATGAAGCCGACATTACTTAAACCAGTTTAATGTGACAAATAATGCTTGGTCATAATTCTAAACCATAGTATTAATTTCCTTTGTTAGCCTCTTACTGTTCCAACAAGAGTCTCAGTCTGCTTTTCTGATTGAGCTTGTCCTTCAGCTTCTATTATTTTTGCCACTCTTTGGAAACAATCTATTTGTAGCAAAACAAGGTATGGAATCTGTCAGAGACCCGTTATCCAGAAAGCTCTGAATTATAGAAAGGCCATCTCCCATAGACTCCATTTTATCCAAATAATCAAAATTTTAAATAATGATTTTCTTTTTCTCTATAATAATAAAACAGTACCTTGTATTTATTCCAAACTAAGATATAATTAATCCTTATTGGAGGAAAACAAAACATTTAAAATAAAACATTAAAATTGGGTTTATTTAATGTTTACATGACATGTCCAGTAGACTTAAGGTATGAAGACTCAAATTACAAAAAGATCCATTATCCTGAAAGCCCCAGGTCCCAAGTATTCTTGATAACAGGTACCATACCTCTACTTTGAAAAAGACCTACATTGAGGTTGAAACATCATTTAACAAATAAAAACTATGCTGCTTCCACTAGAAGACCTGTGACATGCGGAATCCTGCTTCAACATTTATATATATACCCATATCTGGAAACCCATTATCCAGAAAGCCTTGATAAAGGCCCTTATGTGGACCGCATGTTTCAATAAAGAAGCTTGATTTACAATATAAGGAGTGCTGGTCCTTCTGAACTATTCAAAAAAAATTACATACCATTTCATCGTATATTGCTTAACAGTAAACTGCATTTATAAAAGTGTGGGGAAAAATTAATTCAGATTTTTTTTTTTATAAAATATACTTACATTTACCCTACTGACTATTGACTCTGCTAGGTCTAGAGTACAACTATTATAAACAGCAACAATTAAACAGTATGCCTTTTAAAACAATATTGTACATTCCTCACATCAAAAGTCCTTGGTCCATGCAGGTAGTTTTCTGATTCTCTCAGTACGCCTTATAGGTTCACTTTCTTCAGGCCTATTGCAGTTGACATCAGGAGTAGGAAAATGTCCTTCATCAAATGGAGCTTCTCCAAAGTCATATCTAACAGGAGCAAGACGACTTGCATTCCATATGCGTCCATCAGACAGTTCATATGTGTATGGTCCTCGCTGGCATCTCACTTCAAGTGGCGTAGTAAATTTAGACTGTCCTTGTTTCAGTATTCCTAGTTTCTTAATTCTGACTAAAGACCCAGGCTGAAAGTGTACTTTTCTGGCACCACATTTTATGTCAGTATAAGCCTTGCATTTGGATTGTTGACATTTCACAATGTCAGCAGTAGATGACATTGTGGAAGTTTGATGTCTGCAACATGTAACTTAGTGCGCATCTGTCTGCCATATAATAATTCAGCTGCAGATGATTGGGTTGTTGCATGGCACATTCCACGATTTCAAACAAGGGAAAGTTGTGCTCACCACTATTTTTTAAAAAACATTAGGTGGGGGTGCAATGAGGCTGTGACCACAAAATACATATAGTCAAACACAAGAGTCCTCTGCACTCAACCCATTATCAATATATTTAAGACAGCGACATTTTGTGCATACTGCTACTAAAAAATGCCTTACCCTTTAAACAAAACAGGGATTGTTTGTCCATATATTGCAATATATTTAAGCTGGCCAACTACGTCAAAGTCATCCCATATCTGGCCAGTCCTATGCTCAATTTTATCTGATTCATTAAGAATTCTATTGCTTCATTATACATTTTACAAAGGGACTTGGTTTTACCTGCAACTTAACTTGCTGCTTTCAAAGTAAACCTCCATACTTGGCTGCCCTTTTATTAGACACCAGTGGGATCACCTGACTATAGCTGGGAAGGGTGGGAGCTACAACATGGAGCTGGTCACTGCTCCTGTATAAACTATAACAAACAAGGGAAAGTTGTGCTCACCACTATTTTTTAAAAAACATTAGGTGGGGGTGCAATGAGGCTGTGACCACAAAATACATATAGTCAAACACAAGAGTCCTCTGCACTCAACCCATTATCAATATATTTAAGACAGCGACATTTTGTGCATACTGCTACTAAAAAATGCCTTACCCTTTAAACAAAACAGGGATTGTTTGTCCATATATTGCAATATATTTAAGCTGGCCAACTACGTCAAAGTCATCCCATATCTGGCCAGTCCTATGCTCAATTTTATCTGATTCATTAAGAATTCTATTGCTTCATTATACATTTTACAAAGGGACTTGGTTTTACCTGCAACTTAACTTGCATTCCACGATTTCCCAGTAAGATTTGCTGTCTGTAGTGCTTCTTTCAGACTTCTGTTGAATCACTCGATTTCTCCATTTGCTTGTGGGTAATACACTGAAGATTTCCTATGCGCAATATTCCTCTCTCTCAGAAAGGATTCAAACTCACATGAAACAAATTGTGGTCCGTTGTCTGATATTAACTCCTTTGGATTACCTTCTCTGTTGAAGACTGTAGACAGAAATGTTATTATTGTAGCTGATGTTATTTGAGAAACAATTGCAATTTCAGGCCATTTACTGTAATAGTCTATCAAGGTTATAGCATATCTGCAGTCCATAGGAGCATCTGTAAAAGGACCGACAATATCAATAGCACGTTTTTTCCATGCTGAATCAGGGAATGGTACTGGTTTTACATCTGGTCTCTACTTAACTTTGTGTACAAAGTTCTTTGCAAAGCCCAGTGAAGTGTTGCTTTGTGGTGAAATTTTAGACACTGGCTGTGTGGCAGGCACTGGTGCTGTAGTAATGAGACCATCAATTAATTGTAGGTTTAATGCAGCAAAGAGATCCCTTCCAAGTATAGCAGTACCCTCCTTCACAATGTAAAAGTCAGATTTTGCAGTATTTGACTCAAATTGTACAGTCACTGGCAAGCAACCAAGCACAGGGATTGGATCCTTTAAGTAACTGACCAGTCTCAGGGCAGGTGCAACAAGTGGATCTTTTGCAAAGTATTTCAAGAAAATATCCTTTGGTAGTATAGAAACAGCTGAACCTGTATCAAGCATCAGGTTAATGTCCCTTGTCAGCAGAAGCAGTATTGACACTGACAGTGCATATAAACTTGTCTGGAATAAATGTACCAGCTTTATGCACACTTAATACTGTGACATTTCTACTAATGACTTCGTGAACATCTTTAACAGAACTACGGCAGATCTTAGCAAAATGTCCTACCTTTTTGCATTTGCGGCACCGTACAGCTTTTGCAGGACATGTTGAGCACAGTGACATCTACAGGCCATTTGTATAAACACCACAACCTGCAAGTACATCTTGCTGCAGATGGTGTATCTGTACATCGTTCTACAGATCAGCGCAATTGGCACAAAGAACATCTGTATGGCAGGGTGATGAGAAAGAAGCCCTTTCTGAACTTACGCAAACACAAACAGAGTCGATTGTTGTATGCAAAAGCTCATTTAGACAAGCCACAGTCATTTTGGAACAAAGTGCTTTGGACTGATGAGACACAAATTGAGTTATTTGGTCATAACAAAAAACGCTTTGCATGGCGGAAGAAGAACACCGCATTTCAAGAAAAACACCTGCTACCTATTGTCAAATTTGGTGAAGGTTCCATCATGCTGTGGGGCTGTGTGGCTAGTTCAGGGACTGGGGCCAATATCAACAAATTCTTCAGGATAATGTTCAAGCATCAGTCACAAAGTTAAAGTTTTGCAGGGGTTGGATATTTCAACAAGACAATGGCCCTAAACACACTTCGAAATCTACAAAGGCATTTATGCAGAGGGAGAAGTACAATATTCTGGAATGGCCGTCACAGTCCCCCGACTTGAATATCATGGAAAATCTATGGAATGATTTAAAGCAGGCTTTCCATGCTCGGCAGCCATCAAATTTAACTGAACTGGTACAGATGTGGAAGTCCCAATTTAATTACAGGTATAGGAGCTTGTATCTGAAATACTTGGGTTTCTCCATAATCACCATACCCTATGTCTCATACAGCTTAGTTTCCATCACGTATAAGGTACTGTTTTATTAGTACAGAGAAAATGGAAATCACTTTACAAATAAATAAATGACAATTATTTGCTTAAGACAGAGCTTTAAATTTTATGCTTCTCTCCCCAGATTGCATCAGGTATCAGCACAGACCAATCTGCATGCAAAGAGATCACAGAAATGCATGATGTCAACATTTTTGCATATGAATCCTTGAGGGACAACTCAATATTAAATAGAAGAAGCAAAGATCAGATTAATCAAACCCAATACAAGTACAAACAGGCTGATTTAAATTGGAGCTCCTCATCCAGTATATACTGCATACTGTTAATTATTAACACATTTTGTGTACAGTATTAGATGTTACTGTCAAGGTTACATTGTAGTTATCCACTAAAATCCAAATCTGTAAAAACTGATGATTGTCATATTTCAAAAATGTAAATCTCTTGTAAAACCTCTTTAGGCAAGAAAAGCAAATGGCAATTCTATGAAAGTCATATTGCTGGGTTTCATCTGAATGCTTTATGTGTACACTTGCATAAAAATAGACTTTGATATTTCCAAATGAATGCCTGCTGTTTACATTAATAATTTGCATGAGTAAATGACTGCAATTTTCTTCTTGGTATTTTCAAGAAAAATATTCATCAGTCAGTCAATCAGCCACTGGGGGTTTGCAGGGAATATTTCTTTCATTTGCTTTGCAATTGCACACACCTCAGCCGAACAAGATGCATTGCCTTCTACTTGGAAACGTATCCTTTTTACAAAATTACAGGAGTGAGAAAATTCCTATGCAGACATTTGGAAAATGATGTCCATGAACACTCTAATTACAAAATATGTTTAATAAATGTATTTTCTAAATTGTGACACACTAGTCAAAATTACCCAATTTGATACACTAGTCAATACATTTCTCAGCAACTGTTACAATTTGGTATATTAGTTGCTGACATTTCTCTTATGATGCAGAGAAAACAATCAACCAATGCATTCAATTTGAACATTTTTAACAGGTGCACCATTGTTCCTACCTAGCATGTGACCTAACTTCTGCACAAGAAGATAGCAGTGTGTAAAGTGAATAAAACTTGTGCATTGCATTGCTGACAATACAGTACTTATAACCATTTTTGCACAAGAAATCCTTGCTTTTTGCACTGGGCTTAGGAATACTGCAGGGTTGCGATTTAAATTTAATAATGATATTTTATAATTTCAGACTTTTTTTGGGGAGGTGATACCCAGATAAAATTGCATTATTGTTATAAACTACATAGACCCATGTATATTAAAAAAAAGGGCTATAACGTTAACTAATCCATGTACATTGTTTGCAGACAAGTTATACTGTTTATCTTGCTGATGAGGTCCCTTTACACTAATATGGGGTCGTTTTCAGGCAATAAAACTCACATTCAGTAGCTTCCGCAAGTTTCATCCAAGATGAGTATTAGCACTTTTCAGCCAACTGCAAGAATGAAAAGTCACTGATCTGACATTTTCTTTTTTTGTAACATATTTTATTGGGTTTTCATCAGTTGTGCATATACATTTTGAGTTGTGCATATACATTACATTATATATTATATACACAAAACAAAAACAGAGAACAAATGACAAAATCCAGGGTGATACACAGGTAACAGGTAACCGGATCCGGAGCAACAAAAGAAAAATTGCTGCGTGTCAGAATAGTCGCGCACATAAAATTTTTGCGCATCAAAATTATTCGGACGCCCATTAACTTTAACGCATTTGGACAACAAAATTGCGTGTATAAAAATTGTCGCTCTCATCAAAATTTCACACGTCAAATATTATTTTGATGTTTTGTGAATTTTGCATCGTTTCGTGACGCAAAAATAATGTATTGGCTCTCTCGTTAGGGTGGTGTACCCACCAGATGTCTTTCAAATCTAGTTTACGAATCAGATGGCAGAACCTTTAGATTGGTCAGGGACTATTGTGTTTTTTGTTAAAGAGTAATAAAATTTTAAATATATTTATTTTATGTTTAGAGAATTGGAAATATATGCTACACCTAGGGGCAGATTTATTAAGGTTTAAATTGTAAATTTGAATTTGAATTTTCAAGTTGAATTTTTGGTCAAAACTCACAAATTCAAATTGGGAATATTCCAAACTTGAATTCTAGATTTATCATACCTTGACCTTGGGAACAACTCAAATTTGACTATTCACCACATAAAACTTGCCGAGTTCATGTAGAAGTCAATGGCAGAGTTCCAGTGACCCATTTGAAGATGTTAATAGCCTACCTGACATTCAAGTTTTTTCAGAGAAAAAACTCGACTCGAGTTTAGTCTAATTCGATTTGAATTTGATTTGGGTCAGTAATATTCAATTGAGTTTTAGACATTCAGGATTTTTCTTAAATAAGATACTATTCAAGTTTCAAGGTCATTCGAGTTCATTCAAGGTAAAAAAAAAATGAACGTTCGACCTTTGATAAATCAGCCCCTTAGTTTTATATTATTACTCATTCATGGCTATGACCCCACTTAGACTACTTGAAATGTGCTTTATTAATATAGAGTATATTTCTAGTTAATAATGGATTAATCCCAATAGTGGAGTGATGTTTGCCTTGAGCTACAGTTACTAGAAAGGTAATCAAAGCTATTCTGAAATGAACAAGTGCATAGTATAGAGACACTGTTCTTTGCATATTTAAAAAGTTGCTGGGAAATGGCCATTCTATAACATACTAAAAATTAACTTAAAGGAGAACTAAAGCTTAACTTAAAAAGTAGAGCAGAAATATTGTACAGTATTTTGGGGCTTCTATACCAGCCCATGGTAGCAATAAATATCTGTATCCTCAAAAATCCCCCATAGCTCCCCATTTTATTTTCTGCTGATTCACTGCACATGCTCTGTGCTGCTATTACTTACTGAGCTTAGGGGCCAATGGTACATGGCAGCTCAGAAAGCAGCACAATTAGCACCAGAATTAATAATTATCCCTGAAGCATCAGCTTATTGATTTGTGACGACCCCGCAGCTTAGCTTCTCAACAGCTGATCAAAGCACACTGAGCATGTGCATGTCACAGACACAGATTACAAAATCCAAGATGGGAAATTCCAGTGACAACTTAGTATTTTTTGTTTTTTAGAAGACAATATAAAAATACACTGCATCTCATTATTCTATTTTGCAACATTTTCAGAAAATTCATCTGTTAGATTGTACATTATATACAGAATTATATTTAAAAAAACAAGTTCTCTTAGCATGTTTCATCACTGAACAGAAAACTGGCTCTATCACAGATTTATTTTAATCAAGTAATAACAGATCTTTACAATTAAATCTTTTCTATTTGAAAACATAGCCATATTTTACTGTTATTAGACACTTTAAATAGATTTTGCATTCACAATTAAATGCTAATGCTGCTCACGAGACTCATTTTTAACACAAATCTAGACAATATTTTGTTTGTACATTTAAATTAACAAGCCTCAAGAGAATCCTTTAGTCTGAAATAGCAGCACTTAATGAAATTATAGCATTTTCTGTAATGTGGCAATTGACCTAGAAAAAAAAGCAAAATAAAATCATAATCATGGCTTCATCATACAATATTATTGCAATAAGTTTTACTATAGTCAAAACAGAGGTGGTAAGTATGCGCTAATAGTAGAAACTATTTATAAGTTAATCTGATACAGAAAATAAAAACATTGGAGTCAGAGATTCATTTGGATATTATTCTTAATTTTAAATTCCTATTGTAAAAGAATACCTGAATAGTTAGGGAGGCAGGGAATATCCTAGCCATTACTTTACCTGAAATCAATGGCAATATGCCACTTTCAAAACAAACTTATTTCCCTTATTTTCTCATAGCCCAATCCCCCCATGTGAAAGTCCACCTGCAATAAACTAGGGGGCAGATTTATCTAGGGTCGAATTTCGAAATAGAAAAAGCTTCGAAAATTAGACCATCGAATAGGAATACTTCGACTTCGAATATCGAAGTCAAAGTTTTTTTACATCGAATTTGTCCATTTGCGGTCAAAGTAAAATTGTTCGATCAAACGATTAAATCCTTTGGATCGAACGATTCAAAGGATTTCATTGATCGATCGAACGATTTTGCTTCAACTTCCAAAAACTTAGAAAAATGCTCTAGAAGGACCCCATAGGCTAACATAGCACTTCGGCAGGTTTAATTTGGCAAAGTATTGAAATCGAAGTTTTTAAAAAAGGAAAAGTACTTCGATTATCGAATGGTCGAATATTCAAACTATTTTACTTTGAATCAAAGTCGAAGTCGTAGTATCCTATTCGATGGTCGACGTACCCAAAAAATTACTTTGAATTTCGAATTTTTTTACGTCGAAAATTCCCTCTAATTCACTTCGACCCTTGATAAATCTGACCCTAGGAGTCAAGCAGATGAACATTTCAATGGGGAATTACATCCCATTAAAATCCTTTATTGTCAGTTTTGCTAAGAAAACAGTGTGTGGCATACACAACATTTCAGGGGGTACTCATCCCCTTTGTCAGATACAGTAACTAAAGTAAACTTCCATCTCAATTAAATTCCCATTCCAATATTTTTACACATATAAAGTTCATATGTTTAAATGCACTTAAATATGCAGACCATGTAGGCAGTCAGAGTAAGGTAAACTCAAGTGGTGAAGAAAAGGTGTTTTTATTTGTGCCAAACACTAGGCAATGTTTTACGGACCTGCCCTTTATCATGAGTGATGAAGCATAATTATTTTTTTTAAATACACTGTGCCCCTGGTAGTGGAGTTAGCAGCCTGCACCCAACACTTCCCAAGGAGGTAGGTACAAATTGAGCAATCTGCTCTTTGTCTGTGGTGGACAGCAGGAAACCGTACGTACAAGAAACAGACTTGTGTTAACTGCTTATCTTTTGTTCACCTGCCATTCATGTAGTTAGAAGGTGGCCAGTATAATTATTGCTTTATTGGGCAAGCACTATAAAGGTTAACAATTTATAATATTCAGAAACATTTTTGGTGAGGTATGAAAAATCATTGTAAGGCATTATTTATTATTTAGGGGCAGATTTATTATGGTCGAAGTGAATTTGAGGGAATTTTCAAAGTAAAAAAAATTCAAATTCAAAGTAATTTTTTGGATACTTTGACCACCAAATAGGATACTACGACTTCGAATTCGATTTGAAGTAAAATTTATATCAGTCAGTAGTTTGAAGTTTACTTGAACATTTATTCACATGCCCCCATTCCAGCCACCATTAAAACTTAACCAAGTTCATAGAGCTGTAGACTAGTGAATATAAATTATGGTCACAGTTCTTGATCCAGTACAAACCCCTCTCATTCCCCAGAAATACCTGGCTGGTTTGTATTGCCTATAAACAGATATTAAAGGCATACTCTTAAATTAAATTTTTTTTTAACACATCAGTTTATAGGGCTCCTTAAGAAGCATCATGTTCTGAAATACATTTTTCAAAAGAGCAAACAGATTTTTTTTTTTACAGAATAGGATTAAGGGATACTCTTACAGGCTGTGACTCTGTGCTGCACTTGTGCCAAACTTCCAGAAGACACCATTGAAGGAACAGTAACACAAAAAAATCACAGTGTTTTTATGGAATGACAATATAATGTACTATTGCCCTACATTGGTAAAACTGGAGTATTTGCTTCAGAAATGTAACAATAGTTTATATAAACAAGCTGGTGTATAACCATGGGGGCAGCCATTCAAAAACAGGATACACAGTAGATAACAGATAAGTTCTGAAGAATCCCACTGTGTACTATAGAGCTTATCTGTTATCTGCTGTGTATCCTCTGCCTTTTCTCCTTTTTTTCGGCTTTGAATGGCTGCTCCATTGCCACACAGCAGCTTGTTTATATATACTATAGTTGTGTTTCCAAAGTAAATTCACCAATTTTACCAGTGCAAGGCAATAGTGCTTTAGATTAATTATGCATTTATTAATGATAAAAAATTCCAAATTCTAAAAATCCAATAGAAATGCATAGAAGGCGTGTAAATTGTTTTGTGCTGACTGCTAAGCTCTCATCTCAAAATTTATAAATCTGCCCCTAAGTGTAAACATCTTTGGAGTTTGCATTTTTTACCTACAATGTATTCCCCTGCATCCAGAAACATCCCCTTTTTCTGATATTTTCAGATATTTGCATCAGATAGTAAATAGAGACCATGTAAGTGTGAGGAACAGCAGGGGACCAGCACTTATTATTATATGCACTTATATTATTATGTAAATTATTGAGCTCGCAGTTGAGCCCAGAGCACTGCAGGTGGATTTTGTGCCAATTAATGCACATGTGCTTGTACTTTCCCATAAGCAAATTAACCCATCTGTCTCCAATAATCCGATAGCTGCCATAAGCATTTTTGTTGTTTTATGCAGACTTTGGATTACAGGATAATGTACTTTGAATACTTACTCTCCAGCTTCTGGGTGGTAGTTAACCTTCCACATTTGAGTTATAGGAGGATATTTTAATCAAAATACCATTATTGATTTTATTAACCATTTAGGAAGCGTGTACACAGGCATCCCATTGCAGTTGGTGGTACATTAACTTCCTTTTTTCATCTCTTGCATGGCCCATCAAAAACAACATTTAGCAACTGACCTTACTGTTACTTACTATTTATCTGAACATAAGAAAACACGGTATTAGTACTGGACAAGTGCTAAAACGTGATGGGTGAATTTGTCCCGTTTTGCTTTGACGAAAAAAAATTGGAGAATTTCCTGCAAAATTCACGTAATGGAGAAAAATAAGCAAAAACACGACTTTTAATGCCGGCGTCAATTTGATACACACCTATTTTGTCCAATTGCATTAAAGTCAATGGACATGCATTAAATTGTCGCCAGTGTCGGAAATTGTCGCCGGCATCGGAATTGTCGCCAGTGTCTAAAAACTTTGACGCCAGTGAAAATTTGCTGGTGAATTTGCGCGTTAATTTTGCGAATTCATTCACAGGTGGCAAAACGCGGAAATTCACCCATCACTAAGGGCTCTTACTGACGAGCGGTTGAAGCTGCGCTCCCCTGCGTTCCGTTTTTCTGCGTTCAGCCGCAGGGGAGCGCAGGAATAGACGCATTAAGTTTTTTCCAATGGGGCTGTACTCACACAAGCGCTTGTAGGCATCGAACGCAGGAAAAATGCAGCATGCTGCGTCTCAACCTGCCTTAGGCGCCTACATGCGCCTGTGTGAGTACAGCCCCATTGGAAGAAACGTAATGGGTCTATTCCTGCACTCCCCTGCGGCTGAACGCAGAAAAACGGAACGCAGGGGAGTGCAGCTTCAAGCACTCGTCTGTAAGAGCCCTAATGCTGAACACATCAATGAAATGAAACACAGATCAAACTGGTTAGTTATACAGTACATGCAACATATTATGTTATGACAATAGATACTAAATTCCACAAAAAAGGGGGCGTGGCTAGCTGCACAACGGAACAGTCCTGTTCCATCAGAGCTCTGTAGCTTTTGCAAACAATCTGGCCCCATCTATCTATATAGAAGCTACTACTGCCATCTGCTTCTGTAGTAACTGCCTGGGACGCTGCCCGCTACAAGCAGAGATTAAATCCGGCTCTCCGACACCATAAGAGCCGCCTTGCTAATTGCGGCCTATTAGTAGGCCGGAAGCCGGGGACTGGCGCTTACTCACGGCCTGTGACTGCAATCAGCCTGGAGCTGCGACATTGCTACCTCCGCTCTGCGGATAGCTTCCCGGCTGGTCTCCATACGGGGTGAGTGCCCACAGACCCCTTCACGTTTGGCTCCAGAGGACTTCAGTGCGACGGGTGTTCCCGGGCTGGCCTGACTCCACGTGACGCCTTTACCCTCCAGGCGCTGCGACGCGAGTGCGGTCCTGACGGCGGGGTGTTAACCTGTCTCCGCATACCGGACTGATCCGCTGAGCCGCACCTACACCTTACCTGTTCCTCGAGGCCAACAGTCCCTCTAAGGATCGCGCCGCTGAGGCGCTCCGCGCTGGAACGCATGTTCCCTGTGACGCTGCACAGCCATTACTGAGGGCACAGGTCTTCACAGTGGGACGGTAATCCGAGTTGCCGGATCCTGCACTGCTCTCGAAGTGGGGGAAGTGCCAGCAGTACCACCACAGCCCCACTACTGAGGTACCCCGTATGCTCATCTGTAATACTGTATTGTTGTTCCTGGTGCCTGTGTGGCGTGGCTTGGGATTAAAGTGTGCCACATCTATGAGTCATCTCTATTGTCCCTGTTGCACTATCTATACTACAAAGTAGTGGGCCTATAACACTGCCTATTGAATGTGCCACTTTCACACGGCACTGATATAGCAGAACTGTTTATTTTGCTGTCTCCATGCTGAATTAACGGAATATACTTCTGAGAGCTCCGTGGTGCTATTGATCCTGATAAAATACTAATCAGCTAACGAACTGTACTTCCCCTTGAGGTGAGAATTCCTTCAAACGCTTATTATGCGTAGTAGCAGAGCTCCGAAAAAGCCCGGTGAAACATCACAGAAGATGGACCAATTTGTGCGGCGGTCTGGCCATGATGGCGCTGCACCCTCATCCCCTTCTTCAATACCGCCCGAAGATACTGCGGAGACGGCATTTGCGCCAATTCTTGCCGCAATAGCGACCTGCCAAACCACGCTCACTACACACATAGAGGAGGTTAAAATTGACCTATCTCTGATCAAAGTGGATTTGCAGGCTGTAAGAGAACGAACAACAGCTGTGGAAGCCAGGGTCAGTGCTCTGGAAGATATGTGTACACCAGTTCCAGCACAACTTACTGACTTACAGCAGCAAATAAAGCAGCAAGCTTCTCTCTTAGATGACTACGAAAACCGTCAACGCCGTAACAATGTGCGGGTGGTGGGGCTCCCGGAGGGCGCAGAGGGCAATTCGCCTGCTGATTTTGCTGAAAGATGGCTCAAGCTACTTTTGCCTAATGCACCCTTCACCGCACATTATACAGTGGAACGGGCTCATCGCGTCCCTGGTCGTCCTAGACCTCCGGGTGCTCCCCCGCGCCCCTTTCTTATACGATTACTTCACTTTCGAGATAGGGATGCGGCTCTCTCCGCAGCAAGAGCGAAAGGCCAGCTGGTACATGAAGGAGCCAATATATCACTGTATCCTGATTACTCTACTTATCTGCAGAAACAGCGCAGCACCTTTACCGGCGTAAAAAGGCAGTTGCGTGACCTGAAGTTGGTTTATGCCATGCTATACCCGGCTAAATTAAAGGTCATTGACGCAAACAAATCTCATTTTTTCAATACTCCTGAAGAGGCGCTGAACTGGATTGAAGCACGGTCCGGCAGAAGTCCCAGGCCGTAATTGTTCTTTACTGACCCTCTTCTTTGCTAGGTATTTGACCTACTGTACATGGTTTCAATATCCTTTCACTGCTCAGAGAAGAGGACAAGTTGATACATATATCTTTTCAATGTGATCCCTATTACCAGATGCAGCTGTCGGTAAAAGTGTTTCTCTCATATTGCCAGGTTGTTGGCACCTCTGTATGTCTCGGCAGTACCAGGTGGTCAAGCACATTACGGTTCTGAGACTTTTTTAGTGGCAGCCACGGTGCCCTTCACAAGTAACCTGGACTCCTGTGGGTGCTGCCGTTACCCTTACTTTGGCACTACCAACTGCCTTGGACCTTCTTGTGCACAAGACGACTCTTGCTACATATATGCAACTTGATATTTTTTCCTTGGGATTACGTGATAGCCTTTAGTTCTGCAGTTTACAGTTCACAGTTTACTGAACCGTTGACCGATCACCACGGAAGCTCTTTGGCCACATCAAGATTTGGAACGAGCCTGTTGAGGGCAACCAAACTCCCCAGTTGATACTATGTTTGGGATAATAAGCCCACCAGACTATGAGGGTTGGGCAGGGTGGGGGGCTGTTGGGTTGGGGTTTTATTTTTGTGTACGTTGTTTTAACTATGTCTTTTCTGCCTCATTTCAGTCTTGCTTTTCCTCTTTTCTTTCCCTCCCTGGCTGGATAACACTGTATGTACTTGGCAGACTAATGAGTCGCAGGGTGTCCGGAAGCCTGATACTTATGCATCATAGAGTGAGTACCCATCCCTTTTACACACCAACAAATGGCTACTGTTAAGTTAGTGTCTTGGAATGTTCGGGGCTTTAACGATAAGGTAAAGCGGGCATTAGTTTTCAATTATGTTAAATCTTACACCCCACATATTCTCCTACTCCAGGAGACCCACTTAGTTGGGAGCCGGGTCTTGGCTCTCCGAAAACCGTGGGTTGCTTATGTTCATCATACTACGTATTCGACTTATGCTAGAGGCACCTCGGTCCTGGTCAGGAAAGGTTTCCCATTTGACCTCATAGAGGTGCGTTCGGACAGAGCAGGCAGATTTCAAATCTTGGCGTGTGCTATAGCTGGATTTCCTATTCTCATAGCTAATATCTACATTCCTCCCCCTTTCGCAGAAACAGTACTTCATGACCTCTATCAGACGCTGATGCAATTGCCTCCCGCCCCGGTGTGTATCATGGGCGACTTTAATAATTGTTGTAACCCTCTGTTGGATAGGCTGTCCGCTCCTCCAGTAAATACCTCTAAACTTGCAGATTGGGCCCGGGCGTACAATTTGGTGGATGTATGGCGCTGGAAGTACCCGGAGCGTAGACAATTTTCCTGTTATTCTACTACCTATCAGTCATTGTCACGAATAGATTTGGCACTGGTTACCCCGGATCTCCTCCCCAAGGTTAGAGAGGTTGGATATTTGCCACGGGGAATTTCAGATCATGCCCCTTTGCTTCTTTCGTTTGACCTCCTCTCCGACCCCACACATAGAACTTGGAGGCTGAGCCCATACTGGCTGAAGGTCCCTAGTGTGGTTGGGGAATCCGCTGATTCAGTTGCACAATATTGGAGTGTGAATCATGGCTCTGCGGATCCCTCAACTGCCTGGGAGGCTTTTAAGGCAGTTTCCCGGGGTACCCTAATGGCTGCAGTGGCCAGAGCTAGAAACACCTCAAAAGAAACTCTACAACACCTAGAATCGGCACTTGCCCAATCTGAAGCGGCCTATGTTGACAATCCCACGCCACAGACGCATGGGGAATTTGCTACTGCTCTTAGGCATCTCAATTTGCATAGGATAGAACTGACTAAAAAGCACCTTCTACACGCCACCAGCAGTACGTTTGCATATGGTGATAAAAACGGCAAGCCTCTAGCTTTCCTAGCCAATCCTCCCAATGGTGCTTCTGCTGTCCCCAGGATACTCTCCTCATCAGGGGAAATGTTGACCTCCCCCCCTGAGATAGCCTTGGAATTCAGTAAATTTTACTCCTCTCTCTACACTTCTACTGCGCATTACTCTAATGCTGACCTTCATGAGTATCTTAATGGGATTCCCATTCCGAATATTTCACCTCAGCAAGCAAAGTACATGGATTCCCCGATCTCTCCTCTCGAGATTGCTGAAGCCATTCTATCGTTTCCCTCCGGCAAATCCCCAGGCCCGGATGGATTTGTTATAGAATGGTACCGTATTCATATATGCGAGATAGTCCCCAAATTGCATGAGACCCTGATGTATGCCTTTGAAAATTTCTCTCTGCCTACAACTTTCTCAGACGCGATAATTGTGGTCATCCCCAAACCAGGGAAGGATCCTACACTGTGTTCCTCTTATAGACCAATCTCATTACTCAACATGGAAATTAAAATTCTTGCCAAAATTTTAGCTAAGCGTCTTGTTAAAGTTGTATTTACGGTGGTGGAACCTGATCAGACGGGCTTTATGCCTTCTAAATCAACCAGCTTTAACCTGAGAAGACTATTCCTTAATTTACAACTAAAGCATGAAAACATGGGCTCCAGGCTAGTGGTCTCATTAGACACGGCAAAAGCATTTGACTCTGTGGAATGGCCGTACTTGTGGGAGGATGTTACTAGGATGGGTTTTGGCCCTTCCTTTACGAAGTGGCTTAAGCTGATGTACAGTGAACCAAGGGCATCCGTCAGGGTTAATGGCATTACTTCCATTCCGTTTCACCTTACTAGAGGTACTCGTCAAGGGTGTCCTCTCTCCCCACTCATATTTGCGTTGGCAATTGAACCCATGGCCATAGCTATTAGGCAATCTCAAAGAGTACGGGGGTTCATTTACAAAACAATTGAGGAGAAGGTCTCACTATATGCAGATGATACGCTCCTATACTTAGCAGACCCCCATGAATCACTCACCTCTGTACTTGGGATTGTCAAACAATTTGGTACGTTCTCAGGCCTTCAAATTAATTGGGACAAGTCCATTCTATTCCCCCTTGACGGACAACTTCCAGTAGAGATGGCTGCGGACTGTAACCTAACAGTGGCAGACCATTTTAAGTACCTAGGGATAACGGTGCATAAGGATCCGACATTATTTTTGCAGCATAACCTTTACTCCTTACACCGTAAATTTAAGGACACACTTGCACACTGGACCAAACTCCCTCTTACGCTAATAGGCAGAATAAATATATGCAAAATGATTTATCTTCCTAAATTTCTTTATATACTGAGTAATACCCCCTGCCACATACCCAAGCAAGCCTTACATGATATAGACCGAACGCAATCTGAATTTATTTGGGGGAACAAAACACCCACACTTTCCAGAGCCACTCTTAATGCTCCGCAAGATCAGATGGGACTGTCCTCTCCCAATTATGAGCTATACTATTTTGCCTCCCAGGCCTCACATGCAGCCGGTTGGAAAGTGTTCGACGCTGATAACCCGGCGTCCATAATAGAGGCACTGTATCTTACTTCTGTTGAAAGCCTGCACAATGCTTTATATAGAACTCGAAGGGATCTTGGCCCTTTACTGCCTGTAATGGATGCCACTAAGAGGGCCTGGGATGCAACTGTGCAAATCATTAAAGCTGCTACTACTCTATCTCCAGATTCACCTTTATGGGGTAATAGTAATTATCTACACTTCGCATTCTCAGAGGTGGGAACGTAGTCTAAATTTGGTCTTAAGCGGCTGTCTCAAGTTTATGCTGATGGCACTTTTCCCTCACTACCTCAACTTCGCCAGATCCTCTCTCTGCCTGACCTGTCCGAATTCCGATATAACCAGATCAGTCATCTTTGCTCAGTACAGTTCCCAGCCCATCCTCTGCACCTACAATACACAGGGATTGAGGAATTGATATCTCAACCCGCCAAGGCCAAGCTCCTATCCAATGCATATAAGCTCTTAATTTCTAAAAGATATGATCCCCGACCCAATGCTCTTAATTTCTAAAAGATATGATCCCCGACCCAGGATGAAGTATAAGTGGGAGAGTAGTGGGGTCTGTATTGACCCGGATGATTGGGAAGAAATCATTGACAACCTATATGTCCCATTAGTGAGTGTTAGAGATAAGCTTATACAGTTTAAGATCACGCATCAAACATACCTCACCCCTCAGAAACTATTTACGATGGGGAAAGTAGCTTCGCCCAGCTGTCCAAGATGTGGTGCTTCTGTCGCTAATTTCATGCATTTAATGTGGGATTGCCCAGTGATATTTAGATATTGGAGGGCAATTGTGAGCTTCATGGCTACTGAACTGGATCTTCCCCAGATACTTAACCCTGCTACCTGTCTGCTGGGTCTCCTTGACTCCGTGATACCTAGAGTAAACACTAGGTGCCTGATGAGGTTGCTTTTCTTTTACGCAAAAAAAGTTGTTGCCCTGCACTGGATGGGCCCATTGCCACCGACCCTGAATAGTTGGATTGGACTAATTAATTCGCAACTGGAACTGTACAAGCTCACCTACTTAGCACGCGGATGCCCGAAGAAATTTGAGAATATTTGGAACCCCTGGCTCGAGTCGTCGGCCACAACGTCTACCTAGTGATAGTCACTTTTTCAGCCGTACCCCTTTCTCTACTTTCCCCTTCTTTCTTCCTTCTACCTAGCTTTACTTCCTTCTTTTTTTTTTTTTTTTGTTGAAACTCAATAAAAATCAATCTTTAAAAAAAAAAAAATTCCACAAAAAAAATTGTTAATCAACTAGTTTTGAAACAAGTTAGGATCTTGTGGAATCTTAACCTAACTCTGCCATTGTCCAAAGAGCTGACATGTTGTGACATACAGTTATACCTTTCCACCAACTTTCCTTAATGTAAAGCCTAGCTCATTCTTGCCTCCATATTCACAAAACAATTTAGAAGTTCTGAAAATTGAATTCTAAAACTTGCTTAATTTCTTTGATCATTTCTAACCGACAAATTTGTGAGCCATGTTATCCTGTTAAATTTGTCTTGTCAAGGGACATGGTCCTTTCCCCATTATTCCTAGTAAATTGGAAATACAATCAAGTGCCCCAAAGAGGCTTTTTGTGTGCACAACTGGTCAGAAGGTGCAGCTGTCTGTTGAGTGAGTGAGAACCTGTGGATTCAGGCCAGCCAGGATTAAAACTGTGAGGCTATATGATACTGAAAGTAAAATGCATGGTAACACAGGACACTGCAATGCATATATTAAGGTCTTAATTCCTTAAAACAGACATGGCAGTGTTAGTTTCTGGAGAAACAGAAATGTTAAATAAAGAAGGTACTTGCATGGAAGAAATATTATTGTCTTTGTTGGTAAGTGGTCATGAAATTTGATTTGTTCTTCATTAATGGAGTTCATGGAACACTTTATTGACAATGGAATTCTGCCATAGATGAGGTTGTTAGTGGGGTACATTTTTTGTACATGCTTCTAAAAAAATCAATTGAAGTACACATTTAGAAAATATCCAGATCCCAGAAGAATGCAAGGTTTATCGCTTAGTATTTAGTACCATTCCCAAAGTAATTTAGGTGTTACTATGATTAGCATTATAAAGTGGGACTTATCTGTAAATGTTTGAATGACTTATTTTTTCAATATTTTTTTGTGCTTTCTTGTTGCACCTTTTATGTCACACAAACAAAGACATAGTAGGAAATAACATGTGAGGGGAAAAAAGCTAGTTACCTGCAAGTACGGTAGATCCATAAAAAATCATTGTTTTTTTACATATAGTTAATACACATGACTGATTTTTTTTTTTAATCTAACCTGAACCTAAAATAAATGGGACATGAAAAACTATCACAGGATCTTGGTTTTGATGGAAGACATTGAAAGAAGCACTGTGGAAGCAGCCATGAGATCAAGGCATGATAGCTCACAAGGGAATTAAATTATAGAAAACATGCAAGCTGCTCGGTGTTGCATGTGATTGGTTTCTAATGATAAGCATTAATATTGTTCATTTGTAAAGAACAGCAATGTTCTTCAAGTGGGAACTAATACAACATATTATGTAATATTATATAAGCTACTGATGAACATAGACACCCATTAAGTATGGATCTACAGTGTTACACACGAGGAGGTTTTTCAATCACATTTGCAATGGTGGCAACACCATGAATTTCAAATTGAATTTACTAAATTTAGCTTGAATTTGGTTAATAAATATTTTCCTTTGCTCTGGCGAATTACAGTATTACCCTAATTCATAGATGTAATAAATATCACTGTATGTTTGTAAGAGGTATTGGTGGGAGGTGGTAGAAGACTTTTATAGGGTAGCACCGTGGCTCATTGGGTAATATAGTGGTCTTGTATGTTGGGGTCTTGAATTTGATTCTAGCCAGGGCTTTATCTGCAAAGTGTGAGTGTAGGACTGGCCAGACCAGGGATGATTTGAACATATTTAGCCATCTTGAATATATTGCAATATATGGATAAAATTCCAAGTCCTTAAGAGGAATGCATTTTTAGTAGCTTAATACACACCTCAATGTCCTTAATATATGGAAAATGGGTTGAGTGCAGAAGTCCTTTCGTATTTGACTGCTTGTTTATATCCGGTGTGGCACCCCATCTCTCAAGTGCACACATTTTTCACTCCATCGGCACTGGGACATTGCTTGCAGGAGATTTAAACAACTGTCAAAATCTCACTAACAGTCCTCAGTATATGTAGCAATTAGGAAGTAGGTGCAGCTAGGTGACATACCACCCCTAAAATTGTGCCCCCACCTTCATTTCCTTCCTACAAAACCAGGCTTGTGTGCTAATGTTCTAGGGATCATAGACAGTAAGCTGCACTGGGGCAGGGACTGATGCTGCAGAAATGTGTTGATGCTATATAAATACCATTAAAAAATGGAAAATGATCTAACCTGCTACTGGATTTCAGCAATTGATATTAATAAAAATTAAAAAAAACTGCTATTTTTTGAATTTCAGAGAGGTTATGTGAGTTTTTTAGGTATGGCCAGTCTTTTCCATAAGGTTGCAAAGAAAATTGGGATGACTATGTTTAAGAGCTAATAACATGGTTAGAACTTACTGAACAAAATGTTTTCTAATAAATATCTCAGTGTAATGTAATTGTATTTTTCCTGGTTACTCTGCCTAATATAATTGCAAACAGTGTGAATCGGATGAAGGAATCTAAACAGGCAGGTGGTTTAGTAAATGAGCCAGAAACAAAACAATTATAATGCACATGATATAACAAATGCCAAATAAACCACCTGTTACACTCTAAATAAAAGCACAGCCAAAAATGTTCACAATAAAGAGCCTGTAATGTCAGTAAACCAAAATGCCAAACGAAAATCGTTTACATGTATTGTTTATAGTCTGCCAAAACACAACACTTCCTTGTGTTCACAAAATAACACACTTTAAAGCAACACAGGGAAATCAGTATAGTGATAAAGAAGCATAGGGTGACTATATAGTTTTATTTTGTCTGTTTTAACCACTAGGAAATATAGCACATGTATGAAACTAATTGTTAATGAATAATTTATGCAAGTGTAGTATACAATAGTTTAGAATTATGGATAATTAAATTCCTAAGGCTACTCATCTATTTTTCAACTCTACATAAAAATGTATCTCTTTAATTAATCATTTCTGGTTAATTAAAAATGATTAAAGATACTAGCATAATAAACTCTATATAGCCTTTCATATATTATGATGGAAACACTGGCAAAAAAATGAATGCATTTTTTTTTTAAACCAGGGTTAGTTGTGGCTTTTGTTTTTTTTTAAAAAAAAAACCAAAATGGCCTTTATATGCTTTATTTGAGAATTAAACATGCTGTATGCACACTATGGGGGTTATTTAATAAAGTCTGAATTTTAATGGCCCGGGAAAACACAATTTATTATACGCTGAGGCTGCTAAAAGTCTTAATCCAAAAATACTCCATCCTAAACCTGCCAAGTCAATGGCAGATGTACCTTTTAAAATTGGAAGATATCATGATCTGCACTGAGTTTCGTATGATAATCTGAAAAAAAAAATTATACGTTTTGGATTTTTTCACAAATTTTTCGAAAAGTTATAGAGTAATTTCCAGCACCAAATTTTTCTAATTATTTTATTGATAAATAAGGTAAAATTGTGGACGGGAGTTAGGGTGAAGTTGTTTTAATAAAATAATGAGAAAAATTCAGATTTTACTAAATAACCCCCTAAATCTGGCCATCAATGGTCTTTGTGTGTATAGATAGCTGTGTAGAAATAACTTCTAGAGGACTGATTGATCAGGTTAGCATTTTTCCCACGAATCAAGAAAAAAAAGATATGTGCGATGATTTTCTGAAACCACAAATAGTCATGATTTATTAATGAAGAAGATTGAAAAAATTGTCAAAATAAGCTAGGCAAGTAAATGCTGGAGTGGTTCAAAAGAAGCCATTGGGAATAGTGTCTATTTTTATTTTGTTATTTTCCCAGTTTATTAAAACATTTGTGTTTGGTGACATGCGACTGACCAAAAACATGTACAAGAAAAAAAAAGTTCAGTGAATTTTTGTCCCCCCCCCCATCTTTTTTGCTGTACTCCCATTTTTTTTCGACCTCGGAAATTAGAAATTAGTTAATAGAACTCTAGGCCTTTTCTTATAACTTGTAGTTATAGATTTTTTTCACATTAAAAGACATTTAAGCCCTCATCATAATCATAATCACTACAACCTGAAAAATTACATCTAGAATGGTTAGTGTACTTTATACATATGCAGTTCTTTACATGCCTAGGAGTACTGAAGAAAAATCCTCTAGAAATTTTAGGCCAAAATGAGGGAAATATAATCATACTTACTGTAATTTCTCTTACCTGGACTCCAAAGAAACAACATACACCATAGGTTAATCCTCCCCCTAGTTGATTAGGATAGCCCCCCACCTCCTCCCCATAAAAAATGTATATTAGGCCCTCCCCCAAACAAGCTCGCTGTCTAGTTTCCAACCATAATAGAAAAGGGGCGGGCTAGGTGTATGCTATTTATTTGGAGTTCAGAAAAGAGGAATTACTGTAAGTATTTCCCTCATTCTTGGCCTCCTTGAAAAAGCATACACCATGGGAATGACCAAAGCTAGTATGAAGGGGAAGAAAAAAAACACGAATTAGAATGCTGAAGACTTTACTTAGACAGAATTCAAAACAGATAATGCAAAAGCTGACTTCTGAGTGCTGCGGATGTTGAGCTTGTAGAAGTGAATGAACTTCTCCAGCTTGAAAAGAAATCTACTGTTGGACATCCTCAAACTCTGGTAACAAATCTGGAGGCCGTCCTGTCTACTTCCCACTATCCAGGATGGACTTGGATTCAGCTCCGAAAATCGGCGCAAATGTTTTGACTGCCTGACCGATATAGAGCACACTAGATTCTGTTCTGTCCATTCCATGATCATGGCAATCTCGCTAAGGAGTGATGGACTCTTGGTCCCTTCCTGCTTCTTCATGTATGGGACTACTGTAACATTGTCTAGCCTACCAAATCAGATTGGCAGATTTGCTGGTGACAAATCTGGAGGTCGTCCTCTCCAGTTCCCACTCTCCAGGATGGACCTGGATTTGGCTCAGAAAATCTGTGCAAATGTTTTGGCTGCTTGGCAGATATAGAGCAGACCAGATTCAATTCTTCCCATTCCATGTTTGGGGCAATCTTGCTAAGGAGAGATGGACTCTTGTTTGTGTAAGGCCAAAGGCCTCAGAGGTAGTGAGTACCAAGGGAGGAGGTAGCAAAAGTCCAAGTTCGCGGTACAAATAGGGATGAGACGAGAGAATGGTCAAACAGGCAATAATATCAGTCCAGGCAGAAGAGGTTCGAAGTCGAAGAATCAGGCAAGAGGTCGGTACACAAAATAGGCAAGAATATCACAAGAACACACCCAGGAATAGCAAGCTAAAACCTATAATTGGGCATAGGTGAATTCCCAGAGCTCCTTAATATAGTCCCAGATTTGGCGCCAATTTGGACGCATCGGCGTCATAACGTGCGCGCGGACGCGCTGGCGTCATCGACCGACGCGCTGACATGTGCGACTGACGCCGGCGCCAATTATTGACGCCGACGTCCATTCCGTCGCCGGCGACCAATCAGAGTGCGGGAAGAGGTTGTCATCATCCGTCTGCGTCCGTGAGGAACCAGGGAGCCGCCATCTTGGACGCCATCTTGTAAACTAATTTCGGACTCCATTACAGTTTGCCATATGTAATAAAAGGCACTAAATTGCCCATGGGCAGTAACTAATAGCAACCAATAAGATGTTTGCTTTTAAATAGGTGACCAGGTAATGCTTCTGGCTGATTGGATTCTATGGGTTACTGCTGCTGGGCAAACTTAGTGGCTTCGATTACATAACCCCCTTGGTACCTTCCTGCTTCTTAATGTATGGACTGCTGTAACATTGTCTAGCCTGCACAAAAGTGTGGAGTGGAGCAAAGGTTTGGATTGCTTCCCACAAGGCCCTTATTTCCAGAATATTCAGTGACGGATCTGTTCATCTGAACTCCCAGGCTCCCTGAGTAAGACGTCAGGACTATTTTTTTTCCCATGTGACAACTCCAGAATAAATTCTGTGGGATTAACCACTACTGCAGTTGCTGACAAACATACAGGGCAGATATAAATTCTGATGAAAGTTTGTCTTGTCTAGTTTAGGAGAAATCAACTCTGCAACAGCCTGCAGTGCCCCTAAACCCAATGGACTAGTTCTATACACTATGTCATTAGGCCCAAAATCCTCAATCTCTTTGGCTGATACCTTTGAAGCACTTAAGAATTTCATCATCTCCTGGACAATAACTAACCTCCTGTGAAGTGGAAGAAAAAGAGTCATCTGCCTTGAATCTATAATGGCCTCCAAGAATGTCATCATTTGCATCAGTTCTAGGTTGGTGTTCTCCTAGTTTATTAGCCATCTGTGAGCCTGGAGACTCTGAAGAACTAACTCAACATGCAACAGAGTTGTTTCTCTGGTAGAAACCTTTATTAATAGATCATCTAGGTAATGGAATATCTGGATTCCAGATAACCTCATTTGTGCAACCAGGACAATCAGAATTTTTGTAAAAGTTTTTGGTGATGTCGAAAGGCAGGGATGTTAACTGGAAATGTTGGGACTCAATCTCAAACCTTAGGCATCTTTGATCTTTAGGATATATAGGAACATGATAGTAAGCGTCCCTGAGGTCTTTTGTTACAAACCATTTTTTTTGGAAAATGCTTAAACTTATGAGCTTGAGGGACTCCATCATCAAGCACGTATATCAACAGCAGGATTGGTTGGCATGCCTAATATACATTTTTAATGAGGAGGAGGTGCCCTGGTCTAATTAACTTGGGGAAGGGGATTAACCCATGGTGTATGCTGTTTCAAGGAGTCCAGGAAACTGAGATGTCAACCCAAATCTAAAGAGATCTGATACATAAGAAAATGTCTTTAAAAATCGCAAATAACATGGCTTACTTGTAAGTTTTTATACATACTACATGCCGTTGGTATATATACACAGCAATGCACAGTCATTCAGAGGACTATGAAATCACTGAGCAATACTTCAGCATCTTGATTTTATAGGTACTAGGTTTTAAAGTGATACATTTTAGAGGGATTGAACTTGATGGGCTTTGGTCTTTTTTCAACCCGATTTAACAATGTCACAATTTAACTATGTAAGTTCCTAGATGGCACAGGAACAAACGTTAGTAAATCAGCCCCTTAGTAATGAATGCTTCACAAACCTATCCCAATAATCTGACAAACTAGCTTTACAACAAAAACAATGACCAACAAAATCATTAAGGCAGGTCCAAAACTAGAGGTAGGCAGAAAAATCACGTGTCTAGGCCACAACAAAGAGAGGTGGCGCCAAGCACGTACATCTTACTTGCTTACCCCCTGGTCCGGACCCTGTTTCCTACTAAGTTTTGCCTTTTGAGCATGCTCCTTCCCCCCACCGTGCCTAGGGCACCCAGCTGGCTTGACTCGGGCCTGCATTAGAGTAATGAGGGACAATTTCATTACAAAATAAAGTTTGCATCTGAAATCAGTAAATGACAAAGCTATTAAGAGAAAGCCATTGCATGGGAACTTGAGTGATTCACTTGATACTTGCTAACTGAGAGGATATGCTGGTGTGGATAGTTGGAGTATATGTGGCATTTTGGGAGGGAAAAAAACAGCACTCCTCTATAATTGAGCCCATAGTTTACATCAACCACATAAGAAATAAATTGATTGCAGCAGTAGAGAATGACATAGTTCAAATAAAAGCTACACACAAAAATAAGATTTAATTATATAAGTGCCTGATGAGAACCTGCATTAAGCAATGATATGCTATTAACAAAGTATATATTTGGAGTTTCAGAAACCACTCTTAAAAATAAAGGGGACATTTTACTTGTATGTATTTTAAAAATATCATCAGATAACTTGCACCACCCACTCCAGAGCTGTTCATTGGATCTTGTCTGCTGTTGTTGGGGCTGCATTGGTTCTCCTTGCGACTGGGCTGTATGTTTTGACTTCAGTTTATGGTTCAAGTGCTGACCTGTCCAGATTGCTCAGCAAGCAAGGCACTTATCTTACATGAAGCTTTTGCATTAGGACAGTGTTCACTACTAAGTAAGAAAAACTATAGCTGTGCAGCTGTGGGGGCAGGAGATAATCATTAATAAAATGCAAATTACTTATTTATTGATTAAGCTTAGATTTAAAAAAAAGAGACAGCAATTAGCATTATTAGCATTAAAGTTTGCTGTTATTATAGTTCCCCTTTAAGAATTGGTGTGTATGTATATATATATATATATATATATATATATATATATATATATATATATATATATATATATATATATATATATATATATATATAGTATACATAACATATATAATTAATTAATGAACAAGCTACTCACAATTAACTTACTGCTTTCCATATAACTCACTATAAAACCTTTATCCTTATTAAGGAAATGTTCCAAGAGCCAAATCTTAAGCTTCTTACATGATTATTTCTATTAGGTTTGATGCTTTGCTTTGACGTCTGCAAATCAGGTTACATGCCTCTTGGGAATACACTGTAAAAGCAAAGGTCTTGGACAAAGGTTACTCTGTAAAAGGTTTACATTCTGTAAATGTAGGGTTTTTTATGCTTTATAGTATATGAGCAAGGGCATACAGAGAATTTTGATTGTTGCTATCTTCGCAGGGAAAACTGCAGTCAGACTTCTTGGAATCACAGGCAGACATTTCCAATTATCATGAAAGGTTGTGAGCTGGCTATTTAAACAGGACTGGGTAGCATGAAGAGCATGCACATGTTAACCCTTTAACTTAATACCAAAGAAGCAATATTTTATACTTGTATCGCTTTGATTTTATTCTGGAGGACTTTAAAAATTAAAAAGCATAATAAACACAGGTATGGCATATTTTAACCAAAATGTATGGGACCAGAAGTTCTCAGGATAACTGTGACATCGCTCGCATTACAGTCAGGCAATTTCTCTTGGGAACCCAGGGTCACAAGCATTCCAGTTCAAATCCTAAGAGCTACTAAAAATATGTAACATGTTTTGTCATCAAATTGATGCTATCTTAATAATCTTAACAATCATGTAATAATCATCAAGTATAATGTACTGTCTTATTAAGGAGTAAAAAAGAATTAAAGGGATAGTTCACCTGGAAGTTATTTTTTAGTATGTTATAGAAAAGGGCAGTTCTTAGGAACTTTTAATTTGTTTCACATGTTCACTTTCATTTCAATGCCTACAGGAGCAACATACCCATAGTCATCATAGCTGCCTGATTTCTGTTAGTAATTCAACTACTGCAATATACAGCATTTTTAGCAAAGCAGTCTGGGTATGTGTAGATTCCCCCACTCCCCATGTGGTTATAAAAGAATGTGTATCTGTACTGGTACATACAGTAAGTAGGCACAAACTTTCTGACATTTTCTATTTTGTACTTCTGTTTGTATCATAAGCATATCTGCCTGATTTGTTCAGAAAATTATAAAACTGCACTCTCTGAATGAAAAAGCAACAAAGAATAAACAGTATGGCAAAATATATATTTGGTTACCTCAATTTATATGTGATTCCTAAAAAATACAATAGCTGCAAGAGAGAAGGCTGTTTACTTTTCCCTTAGTGTTACTACTCATCAAGTGCTGTATGTTACAGGATGAGAAGCTACAATGGGACTAATATTGACCTGCTTAAACACAGAGCATTATAATTTTGTAAGGGTATTTAATTGCCATTTAAATATTAAGTTGGCATGGCCAAAGAAATATATACCAGAACTGTGCATGCTTAAATAAATGCAGTGCTATCTGATGATATGAATGCATGCATGTATGAAAATAAATGTATATACACAAGAAGCAAAGTGTAGAGTGTTGTCATTGACAGATGGCTGCTGATAATGAATAAACAGAATCTTCTTTTTTCTTGATTATTTCTGCAAGGACTTATAGCACCACAATGTAGTACACAATCCATTTTGCTAATACCTACAAGAACAATGCAATGCTTTTTATTGCTCAGTATTGCAGCTGATGAATTTATAGTCCTTGCTGTAGTAACTGCTGTATAGTGACCCTCAAGGTCATCCAAAGGAGCAGGTGTTCCAGGCATAGGCAGATTGCAGGGTACGCACTCTTTTTTACATTTTGTCTTCATCCATGCTCCATTCATGAGTAAAGGCCCCCATAGACGCGACGATTCTTCTTTGCGAAACGACCGATTTCAGCGCAGCCCGACCGATTCGTCAAATTATCGTGCGGTTAGTGGGATTCAAACGATCGAACATCTTACGATTTTTCGTCCGACATCTGCCAGGAAATTGATCGGCCAGGTTAAAAAATCTTTGTCGGTCCCAGTACAATCTATGGATGTTTGCAGGGCCAAGCAGGCAGCTCCCCTTTGTTTTCCTGGTAAATTGGTCGTTTTAGTTGATGGACAGTTCGAACGTTCGTACGATGGTTCTCAGAAGATCTTGGTCTCACGATGTGGATTGGATCTGTTGAAAATCTGTACATCTATGGCCAGCTTAACAGTCCAGCCATTGATGGTAATAATGCCCCTTTGAAACATGATGTAAACCTGATGTATTACTGCAATTATTTCAGCATAGTCCTGTGCAAGGTATAATTTTTTAGCATTTACATGGTGTATGCAAAAGAAATGAAGACATTAAATTAAGAAAATTATTTTTAAAGTAGAACGAAAGCTAAACTAAAAGTATTGCTTAACAGAAAGGCATCTTTATATTTCACTTACTGAGCTTAGTTATTCATGTGTTGCTGCTTGCACTCTGAAGCAAGCTTGCTACTTCAAGATAGCGAGTTTCTCAGATGACATCACCAAAATACGTCTTTGCTTCCTCCCCACTACAGTAAGAGAACATCCTAGTTACGATGATGCACTCCTAGTTAGCTCGGGTCAAGGGTAGAGATTCTTCACGCATACACACTAGTGAAATGTAGGCACAGGAAGTAGCGTTTACCTAACTAAGATGGCGGGGTGTTCAGAGACAAAGCTTGTGAACATCCCAATCAACTCAAAATAATTATGCACTTAGTTTTGTGGGCTAAAAGCATAGTGATGGGCTCCAACTTTGTTACAAGTGTTATTGTGGGAGGTGGTTAGTTGTTACCTTTCATTCTTCTTTAAGAAAATAAATTAACCAAGAAAAGATAAAAAAAACACCAGTTCAAAGAAAATCAGTGCCTTCAAGTAAACTTTCCTTTCTGGGATTTAAAATTGATGAAACATAAAAACAAAACAAAGGAAAAATCCTGTCTGCATATGTTTTTTCCAGTATAGGGAGGAATAGTCAATATCAGGCACACCCTCCTCCTAGGGTTATCATATCTTCCCAACTAGTATGTCAATACACGCTAGCATTGCTTTCAATAAAGCTGCAAGAAAGTGAGGCTTAATCATCAAAAAAAAACCTCCCAAACTGAAATGCAAAATAAAAACTTGTATGCAGCAAATTCGTATTTTCCTCATTATTTTCAAGGGGATCTTTCAATTCTCAAAAAAACATTTTAAGAAGCTTGAATCAAAAAAAATTGTTCACATTTTACCTACAAATCCCACTGACTTCTACATGAACTCGACAACTTTTAGAAGCCAAATTTTTACAAACGCGTTTTTTTAGCTACAATATAATAGGCATATGTGAGTTTTAGTGCAAATGAAAACTTAAACACCATAAGAAATTTGAATATTGATAAATCAAAGCCAAAGAGTGTGTGATGAGATCTTCTCCTAGCTTTTTGTGGCTGTTGAAGTTTGGATGGATTTGAAAAGAGAAAAGGATTCCTACAGAAATTTCACAGAGGAGATTGCAAAGAGCTCTGGAGCAATTGTCCAAAATCTCCCGAAATAATTAACTTAGATGTTTTAGCCATGGGACTTCCATCTGCTACCCATCACCCAACATAAACACAAACATAAAACAGAAAACTTATAAACATGTAAAACGTAAACCATGCATCATAACATAAAATACAATGTAAAATATAACATGCAATAAAATATAACAGAAAACACAACACACAACACATAGCACAAAATATAAATCAGATTTCAAAATATAATGCAAAACATATTACTAAAAATACCTTGTACAAAAAATAACAATAAACATAACTAAAAACAGAGAACAAGATAAAGCATACCACAAAATACAACATCATAAACAATGCTAAATATAAAGCAAAACATTACACGTAATAAAAAAAAACATATAAACCATAACAAAAAAATAAAAGGAGACCTAACATATAATATAAAGAATAACAGAAAACATAACACATAACAATTGAAAATATAAAACAAAATATAATGCAAACCATAACACAAAGCATTTGAGAGTTATGGATTCTTTGTTGTTACGGTTCACACATTTGTTATCTAGCTTCAAAATTTTACCAGCCTATAAGATTCAGAAGATAAAAAGACTGCAGTTTGGAAATCTTAATTGAGAATTTTTATCCTTTCTTACAGTCCTCACTGCTGGATCAGTGAAGCCGGTGTGCAAATGTTTTTTTCACTGGTACAAGAGGAGGAAGGATGCAAATTTCATCAGTAGATAAGGTTCAAGCAAAAGAATGCAGCTTGATTTATTTTTATTTGTAGTCCTCATTGCTAGAACAATGTAGTTAATTTTGGAATTGTTCCATACAATGGTTAAACAAGCACAAGAGGAGGAAGAAAATTTCTCCAACATGTTATCATTTAGAGAATTTTGTATTTTTATTATCCTTTGTTATAGACCTCACTGCAGCTAAACAGTTTTCAAGTTGTCCAGTGGATCAAGCAAAAGAGAAGAAAGAGGCAAATTTCACAAGCAGTTAAGATTCAGAAGATAGACGGACTGCAGCTTGAATTTTAGCTTTTTATTTTGGAACTTTGGGATTTTTAAGCCTGTGATTAGAAGATGTTCCTGAAATGAGTCAGGCTTTTTTTTTCCACAGCAGCCACTTGTGTTTTTAATCATTTAATAAAAATTGGTTTTATTTTTTGATAAGGTGTTTTCTACACTACAGTTTTCTTTTTCAATTTTTTAATGGCGTTGCAGTTTGAGTCCTGCATGACTGAATACACACCTTCAGTAACTCTATGAAGTCCATCTCTCAATATTTAACTAGGAGCAAGGGGTAAGTCCAAATATGTTTTTTTTCCTTACTTCTGGAATTATGTAGCACAGTTTGAAAATGTTCCACACACTGATAAAGCAAGTACAAGAGAAAAAGTGGCAGATTTCACCATCAGATATGATTCGGAAGATAGAAAGCCTAACTTTTTATTTCTTTAAGATTTTAAAATTTTAAATTCTTTTTTATGGACCATGCTGGCACAGTGTAGGTTATTTCAAATGTACCTATACTGGTGAAGCAAGCACCAAAAGAGGAAGGAAGCAGATCTTACTAGCTGCTATGTTAAAGGAGAAGGAAAGCTCCAAGACAGTTTATTGCCAACATATTAGCCACAATAGTGCAAGCTAGAATGCTATATTTATTCTGCAGAATGCTTTACCATACCCGAGTAAACAGCTCTAGACACTGTCTCTGTTTGTTTAGGATAGAAGCTGCCATATAACCTTGGTGTGACATCACTTCCTGCCTGAGTCTCTCACTGCTCACTTACAGCTCTGAGCTCAGATTACAGCAGGGATGGGAGGAGGGAGGGGGAGAGGAGCAAACTGAGCATGCTCAAGCCCTGCCCTGGAGGTTTCAGCTGAAAACAGGAAGTCTGATACAGAAGCCCATGTGTACACAATTGAAGGAAAGAAATGTGGTGTTTCTTTTGACAGAGGACTTAGCATTACTCTGAGGGTTTACTGGTGTATTTATATAGACCTTTCTGATAAAGCTTACTTAATTTTAGCCTTTCCTTCTCCTTTAAGATTGCAACCTTTATTTTATCTCTCTATATTTTGTTATTGATTATTTTTTATGGCACTCACTCCTAAATGATCAAGTCGTGAGTTATTATTTATGAAACCTGTACTGCTGCTGTCTGTAATGTGCTCTTAAATCCACCAACTAGCAATTTAATCTGCCAATCTGCCAGAAATCTGGAAATATTTTTGGGAAATACCCCAACTTCATAAACTGGGTGATGCTACATGTAGTCCAATACATACCTACCAAATCACAACAGGTACATTTTTTTCAGACTGGAAATGCAGATCTCACTGTATGTTAAAATGCTTAAATATCTCTTTCGATTCCTTGTATAGACGTATTTGATTTTCCAAAAGCACTCGGGGTTTGGCTCAGCACAATCTACTATACATACACACATTCACTCATCATTCTATTTTACATTCCCATTACTCATTCTATTTTGCAAATTCATCAGCTGAGGAAACAACACCATTCAATAAATAATTCCACTTTAATGGCAAAGTAATAATTTAGACAGTTACACTGCGCACATCTGCAAAAAAATAGATGCAAGCTGGTTTACAGGCTAGAGTAACAATCAACTTATAGAAAATACATTGTCCAGTTAAGTCTGATTCCACCAAAACGTATTAGAAGGGCTTTACAAAGACTACAAAACTTTTCAGATGAATTTTCACTATTTTTTGTATATTTACATGATATGTTACATCAAAAATGTACAAAATATAAAATGTATACAGACAAATGTTTCACAAACGTTTCCTTTGTTGTAAACTACATGTACTCACTGAGATGTATTGCAGGAAGTCTTGTGCATGGTAAAGTCTGGTGTTTATCAGATGTGCTAAGACAGTGGAACCCCAGCTATTAATTGACTACAGCTCCCAGCAGTCATCTACAGCCTCTGGATGCTACTGGGTAATCTAGTTCCATAACAGCTGGATTTACATCCCTGTTCTAGGAAAACATGTGCAGGTTTGTCTAAATCACATACCTACTGTATAATAGATGGACACCTAGAAATCTGAGCCAGAAATTAAATTTATGCCTCCTTTAAAAAAAAGTGGTCTCTAGCTGTTGTAATAAAATGGTGACTTCATTGCACATGCATACGTACATCCGGGCAATAGCACCGTGTAGGAATTTGTTCTCCTAAAAAATGCAGTTTGTTTGAATAGAATTGTTATAGTTAGCTTTACAGTAGATGACCAAATGGTGGCCACAAGAAGAGAGTAGCACCAATTTATAGCTATTGAAGGTAGCATGTTTTTTATTTTTTTCTACACAATGCCATAGCCCTTGAATGAATTCTTGTTTTACTTGTTCAAATACATTTTCAGTTCTGCCACTTATCAGGTCTCATGCAATTTGTGAGTTCTGAAATTTCCATAGAATGTATTGGCTCCATGAATAGGTTATGTAACATGCTCACTGCAGCTCCTGCATAGTCATAACAACTTTAAGTACAAGACAAACACACCGGGAGAGGGCAATGAACAAATGAACAACTTGAAGTTGCATTCAGTCTCTTTTAAACATACGGAAAACACATGTAAATGAAATATACACCAACAGGAGAGAATACAAATTTGTTTTGCTTGGTTTGTTTTAAAGGGTGCAAGGCATTTTGTTCTCAACTTTGCTATCTATATACAACTCCCACCCCACAAACTGTGCAAAACCAACCCTTTTTGTAAAATAAAAACTCTATACTGTTTTCGGTGTTCTATTGACACCAAGTATCCCATGTACAATAGGAGGAATTGAAACATGCCTAAAATGAAATATAAGCTGGGGTTTTCAAAGGAATAAAACCTAAAATCTTTGTGCTCATGCTTCATCAAGTGCATCCAGCTCTGCTGGAAATTCATTCAAAATATTATATCTGTTCATCAAGAAGGCTTAAAAAAATTCTACTGAAATCCACCTGTTTCTTGGTTGAAGTGACGGTAGACCTGTGCTGTTGGTTACCTGTATTTAAGAGATTAAAGAAGTGAAGCTAACCAGAAGGAAGTAAGACTGTAAAGGTAATAAACTCTTGTTTTAAACATTCTAAAATTCTGTGCTCAATGGACAATTCATTAGTAAAATTCTAAAACATAAGCAGCAGAATAAAACAATGGTTCTTGGGCAATGCCTGACTGGTAAAGTATTATGATATTAAGGCAGTGAGACAGCACCACAGGAAATGTTTCTCTTTGTTCACTACTAAGGCTTACTTAGATGAAACTGAGAAAAACCTTAATCAGTGTTCATTAATTATTGACAGTAAACAGTTGAAGCTGGGCAGACAGGTGGCCATTATAAAAACATTATGACAAAGAACACTATCAACTTAAACAATATGAATTACACTGCATTGTTCATAACCGTGAGCATGGCAGTTCAGAATTACAATTGGCACTTATCCAGTATATCACAGTAGATTTTCTGGTTGCACATCATACTTTTGTGCTTCTCTGAGGACCTTTCTTCTGATTGACCGTGGAGGCAGTACACAACAATCTCACTGATGTAGTCATGTGACCGGCACCATGTATTACATCAGAGGTTTGAAGTGAATTTTTTCAAAATACTAGGAAAAAGCACTGCACAATGGATACAGTATATCATTGAACAAGAAAACACATTATACACAGAACCTGTGCTGTAAACCTTTTGGAAAGCAAAATAATTCCAGTTTGGCTAACAATTGTGCAATCTGCTTATTTACCCTTGTCTAGGGCACTCTCTAGTTGATTAAACTAGTCTCATTCTACTCCACTGACTTTAAAATTAAATTGATTCAAGCAATCCACTTCAGTTTTTATTTCGACTGTCTGCTGCCAACCAGCATATTTTCCTGGTACTGTGCCTTTAGTGTGCTGCTTTACGAATGGCAGTGATCGAGTGGAAATAAACACGTTTCTTTTTTCAGTAACTATTTCAAATCCTTCATTTTTCTCTTTAAAGCGTTGATTCAAGTGACGGATCCAAAATTTCATCATGGTGGCTTGTGCTATCACTGTCACAGCTTTGTGCACTAGAAAAATTGGCTGCTTCTTGGAGTCGCATCAACATATTCATCTGAAATGAGGAATAAAAGGTGCACCACTTATTTCAATTCATGGGAGACAATATACAATATGAATGATATCAAAAAACACTTTATAATTCTAGAAAAAAATACATAACATTGGGTATAAATACAACATTAACTCAGGGTGAAAATAAAAAGGATTGTAAAATATTATTCAGCTCCGGGAGTAGGAAAGATTATGGTAGTCTCATAGCAGCAATCCATTTTAGTTAAGGAATTGTTCATGCATCAAAACATGAACATTGTGTCCTATGTTCTTTATATTAGGAAGGCTTGTTGCAGCAAATAAATCAATGATGATTTATTTGATGGCCATTTTACCTAAGCATCACTGCAAAGTCTGCAGGGAACAAACCATCTGCAACATCTTGCTCAATACCAAAAAGTCAAGGATAAACTAACAAGTTTGTCATCAAATTGTATTGCCAGTAACACTGAATACTATCAAAACACTATTTATATTACCAATTTAATTGACTTTATAGTAATTTTAGTCATTGCAACAGATTATATATATGTAGTTTTCTAACAATATAACTTTTATGCTGATTATATTTTAAATTGTGTTCATTAGTGATGGGCGAATTTGCACCGTTTTGCTTCGCCAAAAATTTCGCGCTAAATTTGCGAAACAGCGCCGGCCTCTTGTTTTTTCAGTTTTTTTGGGAATTTTCACGCCATTTTGCTTATTTATTCGTCGGTGGGGAATCGTACAAATTCAGCGTGAATTTGCGCCACACGAATAAATTCGCCCATCACTAGTGTTCATATGTATACCTTTCTTAAGTCGAGTGTACAATGAACCCATGAAATTTGCAAATCCTAATTATTTAGGGGCAGATTTATCAAGGGTCGAAGTGAATTTCGAGGGAATTTTCGAAGTAAAAAAATTCGAAGTCATTTTTTGGATATCGAAATTGGATATTTTGGACATCGAATAGCATACTACGACTTCGACTTAGATTCTAAATAAAATCGTTTGAATATTCAACCATTCGATAATCGAAGTACTGTCTCTTTAAAAAAACTTCGACTTCAATAGTTCGCCAATTAAACCTGCCGAAGTGCTATGTTAGCCTATGGGGACCTTCTAATGCATTTTTCTATGTTTTTTGAAGTCAAAGAAAAACCGTTCGATCAATCGCTGAAATCCTTCGAATCGTCGATTCGAACGATTTAATTTGCATGTGCAAATTAGGGATGGGAAGGGGGAAACATTTTTACTTCCTTCTATTGTGATAAACAGTGTCAGACTGGGACACCAGGGGCCCACCCAAAAACCGCAGACCAGGGGCCCACTCTTAGTACTATTATTCTTTCTCTACTCACTCAACCTCTATTCTCCTAGTCTCTTTTCTTTATACACTATAATCTATTATTCCATCTATTTAGCCTCTTTGTTCACATAGAAATAGGGAATGACCATGAAATAGGCCAAATCTTTTCCGGTTATCCTGGTAGGCCAGTCCGACACTGGTGACAAAACGTCACACAATTTCCCTCCCGGCCCCTAATTTGCATATGCAATTTAGGATTTGGCTCGGCCAGGCAGAAGGATTCGGCCGATAGAAACTGATATAGAACACCCTAGAAATGTCTACAGGAATACAAACTGTATGTAAATATAAGTATTCATTTTTTAAAGTTAATCTCGTATTGAATATCAATTGCTTCTAGGTATGGTGTCAGGGCAAACTAGGAACACTTGCTGATGCATTTCATAAATAAAGAACTTGAATGTTTGTTTTCTCCTTTTAAAAAGATAAAGAAGTCACAGACTTAAAGCAAACTTTATCAGATTTAGGCAAAAGGAAGAAAACTATTATTTTATGTAGATAAAAGAATCTGCACCTTTGATTTAGCCTGAATTTAATGATGCATGGCAGTGATTATCATCTTCCTGTGGAATAGGCCACAATATGTTCAGCAGAACAATAAAGGTAAAATTGAAAAATAAACATTTATTAGCATAAAGAAACCATCACATCTGTACCGCAGCACCATCTGCTGTTCTTTTGCTGCTATTATCATTAAAACTAAAACACTGGAATTGTTTCCAATCTTAATGCAAATGGCTTGTAATTAATTTGATCTAATCCAACACTGGTAAAATGCATACACATCTTTACATTTTCATCTTTTTCTGTTTTCAGTTCCTCTTTCTCCTCCTATTTTGTTTGTTCTTTCTCTCTCGTTGTGCAACTTGTTAGATCTGCTTTTGTCTAGTTTACCTTATTGTAATTATTTTGTGTTTCTCTCTTTTTATAGTGTATTTTAACCATTCAGGAAAGGTATTATTATCTTCTCTCATTCCTAAATTAGCTTGCCATCCATTGCATGCAGTTGTTTGTGTCTCTTCAATTAACTGGCTTGCGTATGTTTCTGCCTTACCCATTTCATGCATTCTACAACTTTGTACTCTTTTTTTGCTTAGCCATTTGAATGCATCTATGTTTCCAACAACGTCACTGTTGTCACATCTGTCATGTGACATCACTAGTCACCTAATATAACTTATAAAAGGTTAGCAGGTTATTAATTGACCTGTCTGCATTATATAGATACATTCAAGTGACTGTGAAGAAGTGGTTTTGTGCACATTGATAACCGATGGCAAACTCACTCACTTCAACCACCAGTACATCAAAGTTTAACAAACATTTTACTAGCACCAAACTATTATTATTTCAAAGCTGTTTACAACCAACATATAGCAGGCTCATTGCTGTGGATTTGTAAATACCTAGTAAACATAAATATTATTTTCCTATATAGCAGCAACAAATATCACTGCACTTCATGTTTACACAATAAATCTCAAAAGGTTACAATGTGAGATATGTTTTAGGATTGTGACCTTATAAGTGTGGTATGCCATATTAGTCTGCAATTGTGTTGTGGTTGTGGCAATTATGAGTGATACTCGTTGCTTTTTTCTTTTAAATCAGTTTTTCATATGTTTCTCAGTTTGGTCCAGGGCCACCATCAGGGGAGCACGGGGGTGGCTGGCTGTGCTGCAGAAGAAGCTGGGACAGAAAAGAATGAAGAAGCCATGGCGTTGAAGAACGAAGAAGCTGCAACAGAAAAGAACTAAGAAGCTGCAACAGAAAAGAACAAAGAAGCCTCAACAGAAAAGAACGAAGAAGCCGCAACTGAAAAGAACGAAGAAGTCGCAACGGAAAAGAACGAAGAAGCCGAAACGGACAAGAACGAAGAAGCCGCAACGGACAAGAACGAAGAAGCCGTGACAGAAAAGAATGAAGAAGCTGTGACGGAAAAGAACAAAGCAGACCACCAATGTTTTTTTTAACTTGTAAGGGGGGCCATGGCCATCAGTGGGGTTGGCTGTCTCTGGGGAGGACGAGACACCGAGATTTCTGATGGTGGCCCTGTTTGGTCTCAAATATATATCAGTTTGTTCAGGCATCTGAATATAAATATGTACATTCATTATTTTGCATTTAAGATTTGGGCAAACAAAGTATGACACTGTTATTGTGATACCTTTAGCTTTTGGAAAAAGTTGTAAGTTTAAAAATGTAGTATTGTGATACCTTTAGCTTTTAGAAAAAGTTGTAAGTTTAAAGATTTAGTATCTTTATATATCTATCAAAAAGTAATACTTCTCTTTTATATTCATTACTTACCAATGGATCGCCCTCTTTTTCACTCTGTGAAACATTTTTTGAGGTTGTTCCCTCTTTGGCAGTGGCATATCCATCATAGCCCACATCCTCTGGTCTCAACTGTAATAAAGCTGGGCTTTCCTGCTGTGATGAAAAAGTACTCCAAGGAAAAGTTTCTAATACCCACTTTGAAGGATCTTCCCAAGGGGCTCTTTTTCCATACATCTGCAACATTATGTTTGGATTTAAATAAATCATTACAAACACCAAAATAACAGGGATCCTAACAGTTACTAAATGACACATGTTTAGTGGTACATAGCAAAAAAATCAGCAATTATGTAGCTTTAAACAGTCTTCTTCTCCTACTGCTACAATATAGAAAGTAAATCCAAAGAACTAACTGTTCCTATGGAAAACTACACTTGTGCAATTTAGTACATTAACATATGTTTTGCTGTAACATTTTTAGACACTATGGGCAATGGCAGGGCAATTTGGGACAAGCATTTCAATAATCGGTTGCAGGTACATATAGAGGGAGATTTGGCATATTTGGCCCTTTGTAAATTGGCTACTAAAACGAGGCAGGTTTAACACCCAGAATCACCTTGTGTCCCAATGCTCCAGTTATCTTTTTTTTTTATAAATATGGTAAGTTTAAAAAAAATTATTCTTGTACCTGAAGTCCCTCTCTCACTGCCTCCAGAAGATAAGGAATTACTGAATAGTTCCAAAGGTCCATATACCATATTCTGGATCCATCCACATCCATTGGGCAGGAAAGCAAAAGTCTGGGACCTAGGTAATATATATGGTTATGATAATGTTATAATAACATATTACATTTATATTCACTCATACCCATTTTAAAAGAGCTCAGCTTATATATACAGCTGTAAAAACAAGTTACTTGAAAAATGTGCAGCAATGTCAAGCATAAACATGCAAAACATCACCAGTGGCACTTGATGCAGATCATGCCATGGGAATTAAACTACAATCATTATACTCCAGAATGTCAAACTCAGTGGAGTAGAGGTCCATGCTACTGTATCACAGAAGTATTTGACTGAAGTCTATATTTTGAAAGATTTAATAAAATCATGTTTTAATGGGTTTGATGGGTTGCTTTAAATTTGCCACTGTATTGATCTGTATTTCAATTTCTAGTGCTTCCCTATTATGTACTGAAAAGAAAAAAAAATATATTAATTAAAATATGGATTGCAGAAATGTTTATGGATAATCATCAGCAAAGAAAAATAATAATTAGAATAAGGTAGTGTTTGAGCAATCCAATAGATTAGAAAATAAAATACATTAACTATGTATATTAACTACGGTGTATTTAAATGCACACATAAAGATGAATAAAGGTAATATAACGAGAAAGATCCTCATAACTTTTTTTTTTTATAGAACAGGGTACCAGCTATTTATTCAATTAATGATGATTTGAGGTTATGAGAGATGTATCTACAGTTCACATAATTAAATAGGAGTGCATGAACCATAAAAATGCAAATCAGCCTCTTATGAAAACCGAGGAAATGGTCAATGGATGCTGCAAGTTCCCTTAGTGAAATCTAATGCATGGGATTCAAGGAACCATACAACCCTAACTTTTATAAAGATGTATGTAAGTGGGTACCCTGTGCTTAATAACTAAACTACATTATTTCTTATTGTTTTAAGCATATAAAGCTTAAAGGCATATCACACACATTTCTGAAATTCCCGCTATCTATAACAATGTTTTCCAAGTTTTCCAAATAATAGATTCTATCATGTTTACATTAAATTAATATTGCAGAGATATGTATTTGAATAAATCACAGGGATACAAAGACAATACTGCTGCTTACACTGCTTGTAGTGAATTTTAATATTTTATAAGACCTACCAATGGTTACATCTGAGGAACTGTGTGTTTCCAAGAAGCCATTGATATGGTGCCAAGCTTTTGGAATCCACTCAATGATTTTTATAAGGTCATTATTCCTCATGTTTTGCTTTATCTCTGTTTCAATCAATTTCCGTCGTAAGTATCTTCCAAGGAAGCCCTTAACTGGATCAGTATGATTTGAACAGAGTACCCATCTGCAATGGTCAACACAGACACACATTACATAAAAGAAACAATCCTTACATTTAATTATGATGGGTGTTTTTCACATAAGCATTCATCATTGATGAATCCATGTCAATTACATATTCTAAATATTTCCCGGGAGGATACAGTGTATACAATTTATTCATTATACAAGATACTAAATACATGCATGTAAACTATATGTAATTTGTGCATATCCATACTGAATTAATAAGAAGGATGAGTGGTTTAGCTAAATGTTAGACGTTGGTTTCCCTAGATAAACTGCACTTCTTGGCATATAGAAGGGGTGCATGAAAGCAAGTAAGAGTTACAAAGGGAGCCAAAATGAGTTGCTAGTGCAACCATTGTGCCCACAACTGCACCTTAGCTATACAAAAGATCTTTCAAGAGATGTTAAGGTGGCCATACACAGAGAGATCCCCCTTGATGTGGGCAATATCGGGCTGATCCGATCGTGGGCCGAACAGATGCGGCCGCGATCCGACTTTCGGCCACATCTCGACCGGGGAAGCCCGTCGGGGAAGCCCCCCATACAGACTCGGTCTGTCGGCAGCTTTTATCGGCCAGTGTATGGCCACCTTTAGTTCTTGGTTAAAATTATCGGATATTTGGGATGGACATGACCAATACCGTACAACATATTTTAACATAAATGGGGGGATGTAATTTGTTCTGCTAGCACAAAAAAACATTTGCAAAGAACATAGTGAATGATAGCGACCATGTTTATGTCCTTTTTGACAGTTACAGACAATGACTTCCTCATAGTTTGAGACCAAATGGCTTTTGTGAACATTCACCGTGTATGTAATAAAATTTTGCAATCACAAAGCGTATTTTGTGACAAATATTTAACAAAATTCCAAAGCAGGTGTTATTGCTAACCTTTGCATAGAGATGTAAGCAAATTATTTTATATTGGGAGCAGTGCTAAACATTTGCAAAAATGCCATTTTAAAAATCGCATGTGATTTTAATGTCTGAAAAGTGTTATGTAATTAGTTGCTTTGTACAAAAAATGCAAAGCAACTGGAAGCAATGTGGGAAAATGATATTAAGAAAGCACTGAATTACAGGAAGGCATTCTCACATATCTATTGTAGCCTATTGTAAGATAATCATTTACATAATGTCTTGTCTTACCTGAAATTGTGGTGCAGCTCTAAATTTGGTGAGGATGAAATATTTTGATTCATTGTCCCAATTATAAATGGGCTATAAGAAAAAAAAGAAATAAGAGATGGTACAAACATTAGAACAAAGCATTTTGCAAATGTAGACACAGAAGCAAAAAGCAGGTACATTGCATATTGCAACCTGATTAACACTTTAATGACAGAAAACCCATTTACACTAAAAAAAGATAATCCTAGCAGATTTACATCATTTAAAATGTTATCACATTTAATATCTCTATGCTGATCAAAAAGATCAAAAGTGTTTTAAACAGAAGCCATCAGTAATTTTATACTGAATAGTAACCATTGTTGCTTTTCTGTAAAACATCTGATGGTTTAGAGATCAGCAACTAGAAAGGAGCATATAATGAGATCCACCCAAAAAGCAAAACAAAAGTTTAGAAAAATAAAAAATCATTTGAGCCTATGAGTAAATGCCCCAACAGGCACAAGACGTGTTAGGCCTCCTCATAAATTATTTTTTTTATTTTTTATTAACTTATGTTTGGATTTTTTGAGAGATCTCACTACCATTCTCCTTTCCAGTTGCTGGCATGCACCCTCAGACTGGGGTTAACAGTGAGATATCACCTTTGACTTTACTGAATATATTTCAGGTAGTGCCATTATATTACTAGTTTACCATTTTTCTATTTTGGGCTCTATGCACTGCTTACTCTCTATGGTTTAGAAATCAGCCCCACAGCCAGAAGCTGTGTTGTTTAAAAAAAATGTAGAAGAACAGGGAGGGTGTCATATTTGGGTTAGGGGCAGATTTTTTTTTTTAATAGTTACAAATATATCCAGTTTATCCATAGTGGCCTAATGCTAATGTGTTTATGTTAAGTTTTGTGTGCAGAGCAGTAAACTCACTAACTGGAAAGAGGGGCACACTCTTTCTCAGATGGTCCTTCTTCCTGCTGTAAAACTTTATCCTATTAACATGGGAATGTAATAAAAGTCGCAAAGAGCAAAACATTTCGCACCAATAAGAATAAAAATCCACATCTCGCAATTTAATATTGCTCCTTAAACTGTTATTTCATTGTGAATTTTAATTGTGCATTGCGAATTTTAAGAAGTGTTTGAAGGTGTCGTAATCTTTTGACGCAAACATTACGACTTTTTCAGTAAAAAGTTTTATTACATTTACTGCGCATTGGCGCTAACTATAAAATTCGCAAACAGTCTTACACTGTCAGAAGTGGTCGCTAAACATTTTCCAGGTTTGCAAAAGCCATATTAAATCAGTGCAAAATTTGTTCACATTGCGAATAGTTTTATTACATTGCCCCGTAAGTCTTTCTAGAGGATTGGGGCAAACCATGACAGGATAGGCAGGAGAAAAGCAAGAGGGTAGTTTGCAAGATTTACTTCCAACATTCTGGCCAGAACAGAATCCCATAAGAACATGGACCAGATCAACGGTTCAACATGATAACATCACATGTAACATGAATTTTCCAAATAATTCTTGGGAACATAAAATGTATTTTGCAATATATATTTTTTTTATTCTGCAAGGTTCTTTGGAAGACTAACTCTAAAATAACACTGAAGATGAACTGCAACTCCCCTTTTGACAATCTTAGCATATTAATTGATTATAAGCACTAGAACCATAACATGTAATACAGATTCTATTTATACACCACTCATGTTAAAATGCCCTATCCTATAAAATCAAAGCACAGTAGTTGGAGGGGCCTCTCAGGTTAATACACACATCATATGCCCATATCGTTCATAAGGCTGGGAAAATTACTGAATCCTTGTTTTAACAGTTGGAGCTGGTATTGCAAAGTTATTAGTTGGCCATGGGTTTAATATCGCTTAAAGTCATAATACATCTTTAAGGGAAAGTTCCCAGGAGTAGTGCCAAAACGGGCATTATAGTCAATCTGCGTAGAAGTATCCATTGTGGTACATCCAGTCCCCAAACCAACTTATTAGGCACAAAACAATTTGGTGTTACTTAGCTGAATTCCATCATAAGGTAAATCAGCCTAATAGCCAGATAGGTACCTTTTAACATATCCCAAACATTGTAACACCAGGCTCAGTCTATGGTCATGCGCCTTCAAACACTTCTGATTTCTCAACACAGCCGTGACTTTTGAATATTTATTCAAGTTTATTTTTGTATGCAATCACAAAAGGTCAAAACAAAGTAATGTAAAAGCACAGACTGTACCCAATGAGACTTGACAAGAATCATTGCAGAATGTTGCAGTAAGGGAGCAATAAAAACTGTCATTATCACAGTGAGGTGAGAGGCATAATTTGACAGTATAAGCATGTAATTCTCTATGTACTGTATAAACGTTTAATAATAAATAATTTTCTTCTACAGGATAACAATAGGGAAAACAGAATCTACAACTGCTTGAGGGCAACAACACTCTCCAAAAAACATTTGGTTTGCAATGACAGAAAATTAGTCTGTGTTCCAGACATCAGTACTGTAAATCATTGGAGAGTCACATATAAATGTATACTGTCTTCCTGGCAGTTTCTGACGATTAAAAAAGTAGTTAGTATTTTGGTTTAGTTTTATGGATACTTGGCCATTTCTAAATCTCCCTCCCTTTATTTCTGTTATGTCATGAGATTTGAGTAATAGATTGAGCTAAACTGATTTTAATTCAATTTTTTTTTAGTTATTTATCAAGGGTCGATGTGAAAATTCTAAGTAAAAAAAAAAATTAAATTTCGAGCTATCGAAAATTTGAATATCAAAATTTATCATGTACTGTCTCTTTAAAATTTTGACTTCGACCATTTGCCATCTAAAACCTGCTGAATTGCTGTTTTAGCCTATGGGATACCTCCTAGAATCTATTTGGAGCCAATTGATGGACTTTGAAAAATTGAAGTTTTTTTTTTGAAAATACTTTGAATTGAATTTGATCGAATCTGATCGTACTTCGATTCGAATGATCGAACACAGCCTATTTTTTTTTTAATAAATTTCGGTTGATTCGAATCTCAAAGTTATGGGAGTTCAAAAAAAACTCCCATTACTTCGAAATTCGACCCTTGATGAATCTGCCCCTAAATGTATGATTGATGTGTGATAAAAATAACTTATTTCTTATTCTGTTAAATTTGAAATAATAGTTACTTATGTGGTTTTGTGTTTGTATTAACTTAGTGTTTCCCATGAAAAGATAGGTTTGATGCACTTAACTTTACGTATTTATAAAGAGGAATGCATACCATTTACTGTATTTGCAATTTAGAAATCCATTGAAGATATCACTCAGAGATCCGATATGGTGAAGATTATCAAGAATTATTACCAAAGGGAGGTCTCTATCATTATCAGCACTGCACTGATCAGCAAGCTTTGCTAAGTATTGACGCAGCTCCTGCAAAAAAAGATATGTTGGTATTACAACAAGCAATATCAACAAAGAGTACATAATGATCAACGACCATCAAGATTGCATTGATTGGTAAAACTGATCAAGTAAAAAAATGAGAATACAAACCAATCAAAGCACATTTGTATACTGTTGGTTTATATTGTAGGTGACCATGAAATAGAAATGTTCTAATATATTTTATATCTCACTATATATGTATATATATTAGATAATGTACCCTACAGTAATAAAGATATTAGGAGTCGCCAAGGAGTTACATGTCCATATAAGAGCAAAAAGCTGTGAATCTCTTTGAGTTATCCTTCAACCAGGTTATCCTGTATTAGACTGAGCCTGAAAATTGCACCTGAGTAAAGATCTTGCTTTACTATGTAATATAATAATGCGCAAATAAAGCTAGATTCAGTAATTAAAACACACCAAAATTGGATGCCATATAAAATATATAAGAACAAAAATGTAGACAAGCTTATCAAAGGATCACCAATGTTCTTTGTCCTTTTTATTATCTTGAAATCAGCCCAGGGGATGGATTCTCAAAACAGCTGAATATAGTACCTGATATACTGTATAACAATGTTTTAGTCAAAGCATCCACAAAAAAGACTGACATACAAGCATATCAATCTCAAATGTTTTATTTTGAAGACAATGCATTTTTGCTTACTTACTTTGCTTGATTTGTGATCCACATTAAAGGTTGCAACTGCTTCCTCAATTTTCTTTCTGCCACTTTTATTTACAACATACTCAGCAAGTTTGTTTGCTAGATATGTCTTCCCTGTGCCACTGGGCCCGCATAATATTATCCTGTGATGTTCCATCAATAAATTAATGTAGCGTTGAGTAATTGGTTTAGGAATGAGTGTGTCAAACACGAAACTGTCCAAACTGTTTTCCTCTAATCCTAGTTAAAAATAAATAATACAATTGTTATTATTATAAATAAAGTAGAATGGTGTAGGAGAAGTCCCTTTGTTAAACTGCAATCATGGTTACAGCGATTCTAGATTAAAAATATCTTGTGCACATTAATCTACAAGTAGCAAGACCAGCAACCATTGGTGTGATTTCCAAATCAATTACGTTAGAAGAATGAATGTAAATTGGCCATAAAATATTGTGGCACATGAATTTCACAAAGCCAGATTATCGCTTTGGAAATTGCTTATGGACTACAGTATGTAACAAATCGTAAATAATTCATCTTCTACTTCAATAATAGCTCTCCTTTCTATAACAAAAATGTCTATCCTTTATTCATAATACCAAAACAATAAAAATTTGAATATTTTTTGTAAGCTTGCAAATGCCTATAACTGTCAAAGAACCAGAACTGTAAATGATATGACATATTAGACAACAGAAAATGACAAAAATATAATAAAAATCAGAACAACAATATAAAGATTATGGAACCTATTTAATTTAAACTCAAATTTTTCTAGTCGAGTTTTAAAGGGGAAAAAAACTTGAATTTTAAGAGAAGCTGCTAACGATTGAATCCAAAAAAGTCAACGGTAGAGGTCTCTTTAATCATTTGAAGATTTTATTGCCTTCACAAATGAGTTTGTTGCGTGACAATTTGAAAAAGTTGCACGATTCTAATTGTTGCAACATTTTTTCGAGTTTTTTCAACCCAACTTTTTCACCCTGATTTCTTTATAAATAAGCAAAATTCATGGATTGGAGTTAGATTGAATTTGTTTTTAATAAAAAAACAGGAAAAAGTCAAGTATGTATGTATCCATATGGGAATACTCTCTGGGAAAAACTATAATCTAAGGGGATACTGTATTCCCATATGCCAGAATATTTGATTTCATTGTAACTTCTCACTATGTTAAACTTTATAATGTTTATAACCTGTATTAGATATCTGTATTACATATTATTTTTGAAGATACAACTATATGACATCCACACTATATAGAGCCCTAACATTGAAGAAAAGGCCACCAGAATGTAATGTATTGGTGGTGCATGTGATCAGTTACAGATAATTAGCAGATTCAGGCATATGGGAGGTACAAAGTACAGTAATGTATAGTATAGTATAGTAATGTAATGTATAGTATAGTGATGTATGGCTTAACCTGCTCCCTTAACTCTTAAACTGGCCTAACACAGGCAGATGTAAGCTGCTGATTTGCCCCTTCAGAACAGGTCAACAGATTATCTGTCTGTGTCTAGACCCTCCCCAAAATATATGGTTGATATAGGCCAGATATTTGTAAAGCAGGATTTGAATATCCTGCCGGGCAAGGAACTTATTTGCATGCTGATGCGGCCCTCTCCCAACGGGCGTTCCATTATGAACACACATTATTTATACAGGTTTTATTTACTATAATAACGTGTAAATCTGCTGGACTGGAATTCAAGTTGAGGATATACTGTAGATGTTTCTTAAATAATTCCTGGAAATGCTTGCACTGTTGCTTAAAGTACTGCTACCAGAACAAATCATACAAATCCGATGAACAGATTTATTTGAGTCCAGAACATGGACAACATCATTTCTTTGAAAACGTTATTTTGATTGCTGTGTATCTGCTCACCTGGTGTTTGAGACATCTTCACTATGTTGACTAAAAAATATATTAAAAATGTTCTCAGTAGGGAACTCTAGCACTGGATTGAAAGGCCAGCCCTGTCCTTACTGCCTGTTATACCCTTACTGCATTTACTGTAACCTGTTCATCTGAATGATGAGAAAGTTAGGGGCAGGTGTGTTTTGCCTACCTGTCTCTCCCTCCTGTCACACCGGTATAGCACTGTTTTCATGAGAAAAGATGCAGGTCTTTGTAGTCATTCCTTAAACTCAGAATGCAAGTGCAAAGTTCTAACAAAAAGTCTGATTGAATCCTTTTTGCACTTTGCACACTATGGTTTGTTACGTAAATTAACCCTTTTATCTACTAAAGAACATTACAAATCCAAATTCACATTTATATTCACATTACATGTTTATAGACATAATGGTGAATATGGCACAGTACAAGCTTTTAGATAAAGGTCATTCTCATTTTGTAGTGTCACCCTTTAACTGTGAATGTTAAAATCTAGCCGGAAGGCTGCACACCCAGGGCCAGAACTAGGGGTAGGAACAGTAGGCATGTGCCTAGGGCACAAAGCAGGGGGGGCACCAGGCATGTACCTTCTCTGCCTCTTACCCCTAGTCCAGTTCTCTCTCTCTTCTCGAACAGCCTTGAGGGACTGTGCAGTCATGGGCATTAGCATGTGTGTGCATTCGCCTTTTCGTGCGTGCATGTGTGCGCTTGCACCTGTTCGACGCCGCGACCAGCCAGGTTGCCTAGGGTGTCTGGTTGGCCTAGCCCAGGGCTGTGAACATCCTGCAGATTCTGCAGTTTTGCAGATTCAAAATTTAGTAACACTTACTAAAGTAGACATGGTATGGAATGACTATTAGCAATCATTATACAAACATAATTCTCAGGGCTCCCATAAAATAAAAGACTGCCCCAGCTCACACACATTTACCTTTAAGGTTCACAGTGATTGTGTTGCTATCTCCTACCAAATATCCACAAGGTAGCATTTCAGGCACTTCAGAATTGTTTGCTCTAACTATATCCCCTATGCGGTAACTGGAGATAGAATCAGAGGTTAAGCCCAAATTAGCAGCAGGATCCACACGGTATATGTATTCCTAAAGAGAAAAATACAATATATCATCATGGGGTTTGATGCAAGAACCCAACTCAAATCGTTTAATTTGGGTTTGATAAAGAACAGAGATTTTGTGGATTAAGTAACAGGCTACAGTACTGGACCTAGTTAACATCGGAAGCATTAGCCAGTTGTCTGCTGAGAATTGTAAAATTTATAGCACTGACACTAAAAAGTACCTGACTGGCAGCCCGGTAGATCTATGCCATTTATCTATGCCATACTGCATGTTGTCTAGCATGAAAAAAATAAAAGAGGCTGATGCCAAAAGGGTTAATGTGAACAAAGTCATTGAAAAATGATCTGTATTCTGCACTAAAGAGAATATGGCCAGAAACAGTTATTTATGTTCAAATTTGGATCAGTGAAAAATGCAAATGCTACTTTCCAACTTAGACCTAAAATGTACTATTTTCTGAAAAGGAAGCTTAGGGTATAGTAAAGGGGAATTTAACCTAAAAATGTGTGTTCCTTTTAATATTCAAAATTTGATTCTGCCTCCCACAAATATGAACTTTAAACTGCAATTAGCAGGCAAGGTGGAACAGAGAGAAAATAATATGAAAGCCAATAGAATAATATCAAGAACGATTATGACAAAACAGATATATGATATGTTATTTCTATCTATGTTTCCTTTCTTATCCATCTACATTATAGTTATAAGGGTCCACAATATGAAAACCTTAATATATCAAGGACAAGAGCAGAAACAGGACAGCTTTTAGACAGATCTGAAGCAAGAACCTGCATACAGCAGCAAGTGACGAGAACACAAAAATAACAAGAAGTGCAGTGTAAAGCCTTGAAGGAAAGAAGAATACATTTGTTGAATATAATATGATGCCTGCAGTGGCATTTGAAGATAGTGGAATAAATTGTGTAGATCTGTCAAGAAACAAAATAAATCTATTTCTGTTTTTTATACAGTGAGAGATTGGTTAAAAAAACATACAAATACTACCTAGGTTAATTACTAATCTACTGGTGTAGATTAAGTTCATAATTGCTTATTATATGTACTAAGTATAAATGTACAAATCAACACAGGTGCTTTGAGGTGTGTTCCAAAGAATAGCAGCACTTTGTCTTATCCATGACAGTCCATCTTTACCCCAGAGGGAGAGTAATGAATGCCGAGTATATAAAAAATACATTAAGACCAAAAGTCCACGTAGAACTGTGTGTTAGAATGTACATCATAGCAACTACATGAATGCTGCATACATAAGTAGTGCTTTATAAAAAAATATGCATTTATAAAACAGAAACTATAATATAGTTTTCAACGAAACTATAATAATTATGACAGTAAAATTTTAAATGCAGACCTCATCGACAATGACATGTGTAATGTCTAGGGATGGGCGAATTTTTTCGTCTTGTTTCGCCACAAAAATGACGCCCATAGACTTGTATGGCGGCGTGCTTCAAAAAAAATTCTAAATGTTTTTGACGCCCATAGACTTTAATGAGCGTCGGTGACATTTTGCGGGTGGCGAATTGTTGGCAAAACGAAACGGGTCAAATTCACCCGTCCCTAGTCATGTCTCCAGTATAAGCTGTCATTACTCATCTTTGACTAACTCCCGCCGCTGGATGCTTGATGTAATTACGCAAGGCCACTTCCTGTATTTATTCTGCACCTTAAGGCTAATGGCAGAATTGCATTTGAACTAATCGGGTTACCGTACTTCCACCATGTGACTCCATTTTACAGCTCATGGTGCGGAAGAAGCACACAGTTTCTATTCCCTCCTCATGGTAGCATCGCTGGTAAGCAAATAAACTCAAATCACCTCCACAGCTGCCAGCACTCCCAGAGACATTGTTGCATAGACATTTGTGCCAACATATATGCCTTGCGTTGCACTTTGTACTTATATATACATTTATATACATTTATATCGCATTGTTCATTGCAATCCGTTTATTCTATTTTCTGTTATTTATTACAGTTTCACCTTTTCCCCTTGCCATCCAGTAAAATCTACGGACTTCAGTTCTCAGTCTCTTTATTGGAGTGTAGGGAGGTTAAGTCGAACTACACACTACCCCAGGGTAAAACGTAGGGAGGACAGAACAACATGGCTTATTTAGGATATAGTTTATTACTACAAAACAGGAGGTTGTTAAACCATAAGTGGAATCGTACCTTAAATAGACGTCTTATAACTGCATCTAGAACGTCCCACTTGGTTTTCCCACTTACTCCAATGGATCCTATTAAATAGAAACGACTTTTTGCATCCTGTAACAAACAAGCACATATATAACATTCTAAAATGAGTATCTTCCATTAAAGACATATATAAAAAAAATCCAGTATAACAATACATAGACAGTACCTTCTTGCGGCCTAATCCTTTATATATGGAGACAACAATTTTAACACTACATCCTTCTTTTTGAAAGGTTCCATCTCTCATATCATCCAGTATGTTTTCTGGAAAAAAAGAAAATGCAAACTTAAAGGACCAGTAACATCCAAAAAAATTTAAAAAAAAATGTGTTAGTATATATAAAAAAAAATGCCAAAATGAAACTTTAAAATAGCATAGCCTTTATTAAGAAATAACTTACCGAAACTCTGCTTCCGCTTCCCTTCAGAAAAGGCAACACGATGAGGCTCCATCATGTGGCGTTCGATTTCTCCTGCCTGGCTATCTCCTATAAGGAAGGCAGAGAGGAGAAATCTAGCGCCGCATGTGGATCGCCTGATCGCTTTCTGAAGAGGATGTTACTGGTCCTTTAAGTAGAAATATTTTCAATAATACTTTGTTTTTAGTCTTTCAGTTGATAATTTCTGCTAATTTCTTGTTACATTTTAACATGATTTTTTATTTAGCTCTTAGTAGATATTGATTCCCAAATTCAGCATATGGTTTATAATCATGTAAGTGATTTACCATTATTCAGGATTTAGTTAGTGATGTATAAGAAATAGAAGTTGGCAATATATTAGTGAACTTCCAGTTCAACATAAATCCATTCGCAGCTGTATTGGCTTACTAATAAATGAAACAATGAAATAAACCACATGCAATGTAAAGCTATATAATATATACATGTACATGCACTAAAACCAATTATCAGTGAGCATCATCCTCAAATGTATTAAAATTGTTAATTAAGATGAACACTAAGACAATAGGAAGCATTATTTAACATACATACAACATAGAGAAAATAACTACTAATTTACCTGCTGTGGAATGATCTGAAACATTAAGATTATTTAAAGAGAGTCCCAAGGACTGACGTGAGGAAGATGAAGTGCAACTTGAGGATTCTGAAGAAGGTCTAACTGTTTTTCCTGGACTGCTTGTTTCTGCTTTTAATCTATCATTTTCTGTTTTTAATATTTCAATTTCATTCTATAAATTAAAACATATAGATATCACAGGTAAACTTCAGACTTACAGTATTTAAAGTGGCTCACCAAATTTATATGGCACATTTTTATATATTACCAATAATACATTCTTGTTCATTGCAATATACATTGTACAGCAAACATTTCAACATAGTAAATACTCAAAGTAAAAGCCAAGGAAACAAACTTCTTTGCTTTTAACAAAAATAAGTATTACAATCATTCATGATTTATGATTTCAAAACACAATAAAATGCACATATAAGGGGCAAAGCCTCTATTAAGGGAATAGTAAATACTACTACTACCTGATAAATAATCTCCATAGATTAACCATTTTCAAGGCAAGACTTCAACCAATGTAACCGATTTGGTTGTGAATCGTTTCTACTTACATTACACTAATAATCACTTGACCAATGCTGGAGTACTTTACACAGATTAATTTTGCTAAAAAATTTTTATATGTTTGTGAAGTCTAAAATGAAGAGTCCTCTATAATTTTTTTTGGGTGGGGGATCAAATAGTATTATAATAAAAAAATAAATAAAAAAGCAATCAGTTAAGTTTGCATAATTGATTAAATAGGTGCACCTGCATGCTTTGCCAAAACTGTTAGCATTGGATACAGAAAATATGTCCCTGTGGGGGTTTACTAACTACTCCTGCCTTGATCTTTACTACTAAAAGGTAGTAACTTCTCTTCCTTCATCCTTTTTTAGCTTGTTCTGTTAGTAAAATATTACAAATAATACAAACCTGCATGCGGTTCATTGCTTCTCTGATTTGGTCAAGATGATGTGCTGAGCTGAGAGCCTCAAGACGTATGTCAGTTAGTTTCAGCTCCTTTTCTCTGAGTTCACCTTTAAGCTGCAAGATAATTTCAGCCTCAGCTTCTGTGCATTCACAAATCCTTAAAGAAATTTAAACCAGATTGAATATTTTGGAATTGCTTTCATTTGGTATATTGTAATACATGTAATAACCAATTAAAAAACACTTGATTACTTTATTTGTAGAGTAAAACTCTGTATAATATAAGTATAGATAGTGACAGTGAAGAACTTATTACTGCAACATCATCTTTTTTTTTAGAGTCAGTGTAGAAAAAGAGTGAGATTATGATTCAAAATCTTAGTACTAGTATATGGTTTTCTGTTTTGTATAGGTAAAAGTGCCTATTGAGTGCTTTGCTACATGGGTTCAAATTGCTACTCTAATAATTTAGACTATGCATAGCACATTTGCTAATACAGGTATGGGACCTGTTATGCAGAATGATTGGGAATGCTTGGGTTTTCTGGATAATGGATCTGGAAACAGACCGGGGGGTGGGGTAGGTTTGCTTCTTTCTCCTCGCTATATTTTTAAAGTTCTTCTACCTGTTCCTTCCTTATCATTCTCCTCATTTGAGGCTCATTGCATTAGGCTCTTTTCTCCTGTTTCACTCTGCATTGCTGTTATATATCGACCACCAGGACCAACCACACAATTTTTGGACAACTTTGCTGCCTGGCTTCCTTACTTTCTTTCATCTAACACCCCATCCATCATTCTAGGTGACTTTAATATACACCTTAACAATCCTTCTGTTTCTAAACTTCTTTCGCTAACATCCTCCCTAGGCTTATCTCTGTGCTCAGACTCCCCCTCTCACTCCAATGGTAACGCTCTGGGTCTCATATTTACCAGACTCTGTTCAACCACTAATTTTACTAACTCACCATTTCCCCTCTCTGATCACAATATGATCACATTTAAACTCTCACTAACTCTCTCCTCACCCCTGCTATTCCCCAAACACATACCTTCCATGACTTGCAAGCTCTAGATGTGTTGCATCTCTCTTCTTCCTTTGACTCTCTTCACTCTAATATCTCAGCCATCTCTTGTCCTAATGTGGCTACCTCTGTCTACTACACTCTCACCACTGCCCTTAATGAGCTTGTGTCTGCAAAAACTAAACGTGCTAGATCCAAACCACTTTAACCATGGCATACTACTCAAACAAAAGTGCTCCAAAGACACTTACGTGCACTTGAGCTGGGGCAAATCCTGCTTAGAATCAGACTTCTGGAGCTACAAATCTGCCCTACGCACCTATAACCCCAGCATTTCCCAAGCTAAACAAACATACTTTACTTCACTCATTAACTTCCTTTCTAAAAAAACAGCACAATTTTTCTCCACCTTTAACACTCTTTTTTCCCCTTCTCTACCCCCTCCATGCCCACCTATCTCTGCTCAAGATATTGCAAAGCACTTCAAAAACAAAATTGACACTATCAGAAGTAACATTACTCTACTCAACCCCACTAGACTTCCATTATCCTCCCTCCACACTCCCCAGTCTCTCCTGTGCTGCATCACCACTGTCACTGATGAGGAAGTTTTGAATTGCTCTCAACAGGAATCTTTCCTTCTGCTAACTTTCATCTCTAAACAACTTGAGTGCCTAGTCTACAACCGACTAACCTCATTCCTCTCTGACAATAACCTGCTGGACCCCCTACAATCTGGCTTTAAGCAACTCTCCACTGAATCTTCCCGAACCCGACTAACTAATGACCTTTTACCAGCTAAAGCCATCAATCACTTCTCACTACTAATACTGCTTGATCTCTCTGCTGCATTTGACACTGTGTACCATCCTCTTCTTCTCAAGTACCTTCAGTGTCTCCTACAATGTAGTAACATCTTCTCCCATTCCTCTTTTTGTTGAGGTTCCTCAAGGCTCTGTCCTAGGCTCCTTATTATTCTCCCTCTATACTTCCCCCCCCTTAGCAAACTAATCAACTCGTATGGTTTTCACTACCACCTCTATGCTGATGACACTCAGATCTATCTCTCATCTCCTGATCTCAACCCAGAAATCCTAACTCGGGTCTCTTCCTGCCTGTCCGCTATCTCTTCTTGGATGTTGCAACGCTACCTTAAATGAAACCTCTCTAAAACAGAAATGGTTCTCTTTCCTCCAACTAACACCATTAACATCCCGGAAGTATCCATCATAGCTAACAATTCCACTATCACCCCATCTCTCCAGGCCCAGTGCCTTGGAGTTATCCTAGATTATGTCCTGTCCTTCACTCCTCATATCCAGTCACTTATTAAATCATGTCACTTCCACCTAAGGAACATCCAAAATACGATCATTTGTCACCCAAGATGCTGCCAAAATCCCTACACTGGCTTCCGCTAAAATTCAAATTATTGACCCTGACATTCAAAGCACTTCATAACTCTACCCCACCCTACATCTCTGAACTCATCTCTATATACTCACCCAACCACTTACTACACTCCTCTACTGACCTGCTACTCAACTCTTTCTCATTACCTCCTCACATGCTCGCATTTAAGACTTTGCAAGGGCTGCATCCCTCCTCTGGAATTCTCTCCCCCAGTCTGTCCGACTTTCTCCCAACCTTCCTGCTTTCAAAAGATCTCTTAAAATGCACTTCTTTAGAGAAGCCTACCCTCACTCTGCTTAACTACCAAATACAATACCACATACAGTACTACAATTCTCACTCACTTAATTCTGATCTTGCCCACTCCAACACGCTGTGTCTTATTCCCTTCCCTTTAAATTGTAAGCTCTTTTGCACAGGACCTTCCTCACCTTTTGTACGGTATTGATTGTGATGTATGTAACTCCATATATTTTATTTATGTAATTAATGTGATTTAGTAGTAAAAACACATTTACTTTACAGAACTGTGAAGTATGCTGGCGCTATATGAATACATTTTAATAAATAATAAATAAATAGTATAAAAGCAGAAGAAACAAGCTTCCTTGCTTATTACAAAAATAAGTATTGAAAAACAGCTAACAGGATAAAATGCATATGTAAGGATGCATCAATACTGTATATTATAGTTAGAGAAAATAATACTAAATATAAACAAATATTGTTAAAGATTTTCACATACACGCTCACAATATCTCATGAATAAGAACAATACAATGCTGAAAAAATACTTTAAAGTTCTGAATTTAAAGTTTAAAACAAAACAAAAAAGTAGGGGACATTTTAAATAACAGTATCTTACAGATAAGAGAAGTAAAATATTTACTGAATACATATACTATACAGAACAAATAAAAGAATATACATAAAATTCTGTTGAACATTGACATGAAAATTCAACCTTGTAAATCCATATTCAGAGTATAAATCATACTGTACTTCCAGAGTAATCCTGTAACTATATGACCTCTCAGCCAAGTAGCTTCATCTCAGGCAAATTGCCATGGTGCAATAAAACTTATTGAGGCAGGTGTTGGATTCAGGGTGCCAAGTGGTTATGAAATCACCTTAATCCAAACATTATGGTGCCATGAAACTCATTAGGAAAGTGTTAATCAAGTTAATTTTGATATATACCATTACTAGATTTATCATGATCTGGATAAATAAAAAGTACCCTTCACAGACAATAAGTTAGGTTAAGATAAATTAGTGCTGTAAAAAAATTATTTGTGGTGGGGGAAATTAAGTTATATGGTTAAATCAACTTCCATTCTTTTTCAAACCAACAGTACTTTCAGACTAGCTATTTTTAAATACTTTTTCACAATCTGGCAGAGTGACAGAGCAAATATGACAGGGAAGCATAGCAATGTAGAGGTAATAACTCCACAGACTTTGACAGAGAATGATGCATTAAAAATTATTTGAAACATTATTTTTTCATTACCATTAAATAATTTAACTCTAGAAATTTTCCCAAATGTGTCACTGTTTTCTAATTCTTTAACTTAAGTAAAAGGATACAAAAACTGCAGATCTTCCTAGACACTTGCCTTATGATAAATTCCCCAGAATATTAAAGATTTTCTCTGCATTTCATTTGGTCAACTTATAAAATTTAGTGCAGATTTAAAATTCAGGTTTCACAACCATTTTGATGTTTTACACAGCCTCCTCTGTGCCTCTCTATAACTTAAAATACACTTTTGAACATGTTAAAATGGTTTAAAATTCTATGCTTCCATTGTAAATTGTATATAATTGTATATATGTATATATACATATATATATATATATATATATATATATATATATATATATATATATATATATATATATATATATATATATATATATATATATATATATACACACACACAGTTAGGTCCATAAATATTTGGACAGACAACTTTTTTTTTTAAATTTTGGTTCTGTACATTACCACAATGAATTTTAAATGAAACGAAATGTGAGGAACTGAAGCCTTTTTAAACAATCACTTCATTTCAGGGGCCTCAAAAGTAATTGGACAAATTAAAAAAACTGAAAATAAAATGTTCATTTCTAATACTTGGTTGAAAGCCCTTTGCTGGCAATGACAGTCTGAAATCTTGATCTCATGGGTTGCCTCCTTTTTAATGCTCTACCAGGCCTTTACTAGCAGCGGTTTTCAGTTGTTGTTTGTTTGTGGGTCTTTCTGTCCTAAGTTTAGTCTTCATCAAGTGAAATGCATGTTCAATTGGGTTCAGATCAGGTGACTGATTTGGCCATTCAAGAATATTCCACTTCTTTGCTTTAATAAACTCTTGGGTTGCTTTGGCTGTATGTTTTGGGTCATTGTCCATCTGTATTATGAAACGCCTCCCAATCAATTTGACTGCATTTAGCTGGATTTGAGCAGACAGTATGTCTCTGAACACCTCAGAATTCATTCGGCTGCTTCTGTCCTGTGTCACATTATGGATAAACACTAGTGTCCCAGTGCCACTGGCAGCCATGCATGCCCAAGCCATCACACTGCCTCCGCCATGTTTTATAGATGATGTGGTATGCTTTGGATCATGAGCTGTTCGACACCTTCTACATACTTTTTTCTTGCTATCATTCTGGTAGAGGTTGATCTTGGTTTCATCTGTCCAAAGAATGTTTTTCCAGAACTGTGCTGGCTTTTTTAGATGTTTTTTTTTTACAAAGTCCAATCTAGCATTTCTATTCTTGATGCTTCTGAGTGGCTTGCACCTTGCAGTGAACCCTCTGTATTTACTTTCAAGCAGTCTTCTCTTTATGGTAGACTTGGATATCAATACGCCTACCTCCTGGAGAGTGGTGTTCACTTGCTTGGCTGTTGTGAAGGGGTTTCTCTTCACCATGGAAATGATTCTGCAATTATCCACCACTGTTGTCTTCTGTGGATGTCCAGGTCTTTTTGCGTTGCTAAGTTCACCAGTGCTTTCTTTCTTTCTGCAGATTTTCTCAGATGGGTTTTTACTGTTTTTGCAGCTTAAAGGTGGCTTGTTTCACCTGCATGGAGAGCTCCTTTGACCGTATGTTGTCACAATCTTCCATATACAAGCACCCCCCACACACACACACACTCAAATCAATTACAGGGCTTTTATCTGATTCATTGATAGACATAACAAATGAATGGCCCATACTTGCCTATGAAATATTCTTTGAGTCAATTGTCCAATTACTTTTGAACCCCTGGTCCAATTACTTTTGAGCCCCTGAAATGAAGTGATTGTTTTTAAAAAAAAATAAAAAAGGCTTTAGTTCCTCACATTTTTATGTAATCTTTTTTGTTCAACCCACTGAATTAAAGCTGAAAGTCTGCAGTTCAACTGCATTTGAGTTGTTTCATTTAAAATTCATTGTGGTAATGTACAGAACCAAAATTAGAAAAAAACGTTGTCTGTCCAAATATATATTTTAAAATATGATCATGTAAAGTGCAAGGCACTCACAGGACTTTAAAATATGGTGAAAAGAGATAAAGTGTATTTATTCTTCCAACGTTTTGGTCTTCATTGAGATCTTTGTCAAGGTCCTTGGAAGAATCGTTGGAAGAATAAATAAACGTTATCTCTTTTCACCATATTTTAAAGTTCTGTGAGTGCCTTGCTTTACATGATATTCTATGACTTTTCTGTAGTGTGCACACAGGCATTTTCTCCAATAAGTGAATGCAGCTATTTTTCATTTTAAAATATTTGTCTGGCTTATTTGTTATGTGTTCTTTTATTGTTTCACTTGGGTCTTAAGTGCTTTAATTCATGCAAAGCCCTTAGCCTCCACACAATTTCAGTCACATGCACCACACTACATTTTACCGAGATCTATGCTTGTAGATCACATGGCCATTTTGCCGTTTCTTTGGTACCCAGAATAAAGATGACCTGAATTTACACAACAGACAGACAAATATTTAATTGAATAAATGTGTACTAAAACTAAACAGTTTAATAAAAAATAAAAATACAAAACAAAAAAATATTTATGTGAACCAAGTATATAATTCAATGGCATTTATACAAACCACTTTTATTGACCTTGCTAGAATTTAAAGCAGCAAATTTATAACGGTATATAAAAAATGTAACGTCTATATGTTGACAACTGAAATAAAGGATTGTAATGTCTGTATGTTGACAACTGAAAGAAATGATTTCATTCAGGAAGCAAAGAATATGTAGAGTATTAAAGTAGTGTTACTTAATTCTGTTCAGCTGACAGAATGCAGGTAAAATGATTTTGTGTTCTATAGGTCTGAATAACATGGTAACTTACTCTGTGCTAGATTGGGATGGTTTCAGTGATGATGAACCTGCATCATCTGAAGTGTGCTGTAATTTTGGCGAGGAGGGCACAGATGAATCTGTGAGTTCTTCAATATCTGAATGGGAAGACGGAGGTTTGTTCGACTTTTTCTTGCCAAATGCTTGTTTGAAAGAACTTCGCAACTGAAAAGAAAGTAAATAATTGTAAGGCAACATTTTACTTGCGCCAAATGTGATTTTGTTCAGTATAGTTTTAGTTTGCTCAGTAAAAGCGAAATGCAGTACACCAGTTAAATTAGAGACAATAACATAAATCAATAAGTATTATTACAGGATTAGGATCTATTATCTGGGAACACATTACTCAGAAATCTGTGAAATATGGTAATATCAATTCCAAGTGTCCTACTCAAACATTTTGTAATTTTGCAACATTATCTTGTACTTGATGTAACTAAGCTGATGCACATCTATAATTGGCCAGTATAATGACTTTCAAAACTGTGAAAACAGTATACGGTTTTTATTGCTAAAAGAGATAATGATACCAAAAATTAAACCTTTTAATATCTACCATAACATTGTCTTTGCATGCTTTTTATAATTCTGCCATAAAAGTATTTTTTACATACATTATTATGTATTATTTATATGTATTATTTATTTTACATACATTACATTACATCTGATAGCCCATGATTCTTTATGAGGAGGCTATAGGTAACATGACCTAGAGGTAACTTTTAATGTAGATTCATGTTTTGAAGGGCAGTTATTTAGTGTTGGTATCACTTGAAATTAAAATGGGCAAATATAAAAATTATGTTAAAGTATGTTATGCGTGGAGGTAATTAAAGACTTAATCAGTAAAGGAGCAAAACAAGCGAGTACCTGGAGATACGTTCAGAGATGTAGGTTGGGGCAGAGTAATGCACTGCTTTGAATGTCAGGGTCATCCATTTGAATTTTGTTCTAAAGGTTTGGGAAGTCAGTGCAGGACTGACAAAGGAGGATTGGTTGCTGAGAAGTATAAGCATGGAGGGGTGCAAGTCTTTGGAGAGGCAGTTGAGTTACAGTAGTCAATGTGTGATAGGATAAGAGAGTTAATCAGAATTTCTGGTGGCCCCTTGGGTCATAAACAATCGTATTTTGAAAATATTTCTTAGGTGATAGCTGCAATCAAACCCCAATGTACATGAAAATATTGGATGATAATGGAGTTGTTAACTGTAATAGACACTTCTGGGATGTTATGGTTGTTGGATAGGGAAACGAGTACCATTTCTGTTTTGGAGATGTTTAATTTAAGGTAGCATTGGGACATCCAGGTAGAGATCACAAACAAGCAAGAAAAGACCTTTAAGTAAAGACATCTGGGTTGAGATTAGGAAAGGAGAGATAAATTTGAGTTTAATCAGCATAGAGTTGGTATTGGAGACCAGATGAGTTGATTTGTTTGGAGAGAGAGAGAGAGAGAGAGAGAGAGAGAGAGAGAGAGAGAGAGAGAGAGAGAGAGAGAGAGGAGAGAGAGAGAGAGAAAGAGAGAGAGAGAGAGAGAGAGACAAGGGACATAGGACAGAGCCTTGAGGAACCCTAACAGAGAGGTAAGGAAGAAAATGTTAGTCCATTGTAAGGAACAATGAAAGAGCAATTTGATAGGATGGAGGAAAACCAGGAAAGGGCAGTATTACAAAGAATGAAGGAACTGGAAGGGACTGGACTGGATTGTAAACAATTAGGGGCACATTTACTATGGGTCGAATATCGAGGGTTAATTCGACCATCGAAGTAAAATCCTTCGACTTCGAATATCGAAGTCGAAGGATTTACCACATTTCCTTCGATTGAATTACAATCGGTCGAACGATTAAATCCTTTGAATCGAACTATTCCAAGGATTTTAATCCATCAATCGAACGAAATTCCTCAAATCAAAAAAAACCTTGGAAAGCCTATGGGGACCTTCTTTGACTATCGAATGGTCGAATAGTCGAATGATTTTTAGTTCAAATCATTCTACTCAAAGTCTTAGTCGAAGGTCAAAGTAGCCAGTTTGATGGTCGAAGTAGCCAAAAAAAGCTTCGAAATTCAAAGTTTTTTTTATTCTAATCCTTCACTCGAACTTAGTAAATGTGCCCCTTAGTGTTATTTTAGAGTCAGCTGAGAGCAGTTTCTGTGGAATGTTGTTGCCTAAAGTCAGATCATAGGGGGGTATAGGTGGTTATGATCACAGAGAATTCAAATTCAGTTAATTTCATTGGGTTTGTTAATTTAAGAATGTTATACATTTATTAGGAAGTACCAGAATAAATATAAAACATATAAATATATCAGTGTTTGTTCTCTTTTGCCTTTTGTTACTACATGTATACATTCAGTTAAGTTGTGTAATAATTATAACAATATTATAATGTATTATTATATACAGGTTTGGGATCAGTTATCCAGAAACCCATTATCCAGAAAGCTCCGAATCACGGAATGGCCGACTCCCATAAACTCCATTTTATCCAAACAATTCACATTTTAAAAATGTAGTTATTTTTTCTCAGTAATAATTAAACAGTACCTTGTACTTGATCCAAACTAAGATATAATTAATCCTGATTGGAAGCAAAAGTAGCCTATTGTGTATAATTAGTGTTAACATTATTTTCTAGTAGACATAAGGTATGAAAATTTAAACTATGTAAAAATCTGTTATCCCGAAAACCCCAGGTGCTGAGCATTCTGGATAACAGGTCCCATACCTTAATATTATATTAAGTGCTACTGCTGGCAGTTATAGTTAGAAATAAAGGGAATTTATTTTGTAGAAAATTGCAAATTATTAAAAAGGAGCCAAAGGTATAATTAGTAACTGGTATAAAAATGTGTATACAGGTATGGGACCTGTTATCCAGAATGCCCGGGACCTGGGTTTTTCCGGATAAGGGAAGGGTACAAGGTACTGTTTTATTATTACAGAGAAAAGAAAAATTTTAAATTATTTGGATTATTTAATTGTAATAGAGTATATGGGAGACAGCCTTTCCGTAATTTGGAGCTTTCTGGATAATGGTTTTCTGGATAATGGATCCAATACCTGTATTATTATTATTATTATGCTTAATATTATTATTATTAATAATATAACACACATTACCCAGTTTTTCTTTTTCTTTTTCTTGGACTCAGCATCATTGACACTGCCAATGCTAGAATGACTGGTAGCACTATTAACACTGGATACACTCTCTGATGAGTGCTGTCTTCTAATCCGCATATCTGTAGTATAAAAAAAAGGTTAGTATTCAAGAATCGTCTTATCTTTCAGAACCAACTTTTGATTTTTTACATTTTTTTTTCAAAAGATATCTCAATTTCAGTTTTCTTAATAATAAATCCATTGACTGACTGATTTGTCCAAGGATTAAAGAACAGTTCACTCAAGTACTATGAAGTTTACCTAAAAGCTAGAGGTACCTTTGTGACTATGATCAGAGCCATTGAGCGCTCCTTGGATAGCATCTTGTGCAGCTGAATTCTGGGCCTTTAGCATCTCTATGGTCTCTTTTAATTCAACGAGCTCAGAATCCTGCAATGAAAAAGAGGTTACTGATTATAACAGCAATACGATATTTTTTAAAAGTGCAATCATCAAAATTATTTATTTTTAAAAATAAATTTATTTGGGAAAAAGCATCTAAAACGATTTTCAGCTAGTGTTAGCACAGTGCTGGCCATTTCATTAACAGAACAGAGAAGGGAACAATACAATTAACAGAAAATGAATATATACCCCTACAGTGTTTTTAGTTACTGCCTCCTATGGTGGGAGTTTTTATTTAGACCCAGATTATGGATTTGTTTACTAAATAAAACATATATGTTTTTGTGTGTTTTCACTAGTATCACTATTATCATGCATTTAAACAATATTGTCACTTTATATGAAAAAGAAAATGTATTTTTAGTAACACATGATAATCAATTGTGCTATTAGCTAAAAAAGGAGCAAAATCCAGATTAAACTGTGTTAAAGGGGAACTAAATACAATCAATCAAATATTCTGTGCTGTTCCTGAAATAATCGAGTTCATCTTCACTATTCCTCTCTTGTCATCTGTTTTTCTTCATTCTCCCTTCATGCAGGAGTTGGGTGTCAAATAATCACAGTTAGATCCATTATATCTTATAGGGGGCTCCTTTTGCCTAAAAGATGTATTAGAGCTCACTATAGTAAAATCACCAGAAATCCTATCTCTATACATGCAGAATTTGTGCAAAAGGCAGTCATTTTGTTAGTACTGGAATCAGTTATTTGAATGATCTCTAATACATCTGATAGGAAAGGAGCCTCCCTATAAGATATATTGGATCTGACACACAACTGCTGCATATAGAGAGAATGAAGAGAAACAGATGCTGAGAGAGGAATAGTGAAGATAAACTTGATTATTTCAGAAACGATGCAGAATATTTAATTGATCGTGATTACAAAGTTTCTTCAGCATGCTGAAGCTTATATTAAATTGTAATTTTCGCAGTTGTTCCCCTTTAGACATTCTTCTGTTATATGGCCTATTTTATGATATCTCATCTTTTTCTGCACTACGCAGAACATGTGATCATGCAACTATAATACTGAAATAAGAAACAATGAGCACCAATGGCCTTATTGTTAGGACTTTCATACATTCTTTTTTATTAATATGCCTTACTATATAAACTGCTGATATTTCTTGAGCTTTGAAATCAGCTTTCCTAAACTCACCTTTTGTTCAGCTGTCATTGTTAAGCTTTGCAATCTTCCAGTCATATTTCCTAAACTCTTTTCAAAAGCTGCCACCAAATGGGACTGTAAATGAAGCAGACAGAAGGATTCATCAACTACATTCCCATCCTTAAATGAAAGTATTATTTGTTGAACTAAAGAAGTTCATTTTCTACAATCAACAAGTTATCAAGTATTTTTTTTTTTATTGTCATAGCTGGTAAACCAGTAACAGAAACTATTATATTGTTTACATTTGCCAAGACTTTTATATTCTGTGCACTGCAACCAATATCAGAGTTCTTTTCTCTGATGCCTAAACTTGATGTCTTACAATCCTGGAACAAAATACATGTAAAAGAATAGGAAGTGAGGGGATAAAATTTATTTACACATAGAAAATGTGTCTGATTGGGTATGAAATATGGTCCAATTAAGAATATCTGCCTTATCTGTAATTGGTGTAGAGCTAATGCTAATGTGAAATGAAAGCTTTTCCCAATCTTCCTATACTCGACAGAGACCAACTGAACATGAAAGTAGATTTTTTCATTTTATTTATATAGTAACGTTCACTGATGTTTGAGATATTTTTTAAACTCCTTTTAAACTCCAAAAGGACTACGGATGTGCTATAAACATGAACTTATACCAAATATTCTGTTTAGTCAAAACAGAAAGAAAACAAATATTTGTGAAACAAAGTGTGCATGCAAAAAGGAAGCTAGAATAATATCTCATACACTGCTTTAAAACTTACATATAGCCTGCACTGCTTGCATCAAACCCCACAGCTCATACTTTATTATGGAATATATTACACAGAAAAATATGCATCAAAATGATTTAGGTGATTAAACATATCCAACAAAGTAGGCCCACATTTTTTACTGAGGTTTAATAATCAACGGGAAGATTATAGGTTTTATTATAATAGGTGTGAAAATGATAAATTATCTCTTTATATAAATTATTGTAAAGACAGATTTTGCTCCACTGGTTTGTTTATCTATGCACTACATTCAAAACACGATGTCTGCAGACTACATAATAACCCATGATCGTTAGAAAAAGTGACATTTGAATTGTTTCTGTATTTCTATTAGACTGTTTTAATTTGAGTTTCTAAAAACGAACAGCACCAAAACGCATTGAACAGTTTTAATAAGATGGTTTATTATTCATACTACCGGCAGCCAGAACAGAGATAAAGCATTAGGATTTTCCCACACACTGTATAATTTAACAGCAGTAGCTTTCATTTTACTGTGCAGCTGGGATTAGGCAGTGTTCCTAAACAACAAAATTAGCCCTGTTTTCATAAGCTGCACCATTTATGAAATGTGCTTCCATGTTCAACATTTAATGCAGTGGCAGATAGGTAGGTTATGCCATTTATAACTCCCCTTTGCCTTAGGCATCTTATTGGCCAGGTCTATTAATTCAGCCAATTTATTTTTATATGCTAAAGTGGCCATTACACAAAAAAAACCTTTATAATAAAAGCAATTTTTTTCTAAAATTCAGCATATGCAAACTTCCTAGATTATTATAAAAGATCTTAATGATTAGACTTCTCACAGTGGTTTGCACTTTTATGGGGAATGTAATAAATGTTGCTAACAGAAAACTGCTTTTGTGCAAACAAATTTCCCTTTGTGCAAATTTAATATAGCGTTTGCAACCCCGGAAACTGTTTAGTGACCACTGGCACTTACTGAAAAATAATACGACACCTTCAAGCACTTCTTAAAATTGCACAAATGTGCAGTCTAATGAATTACATTTGAAGTCCAAAGTGAAAAACTGACCTCATACCTGCAATAACTGTACACCTTTTTAACTACCTCTTTAGCTAATTTATAATTTATATTATATACTATATATTTTTTCTGAAATTGTGCTTAATTGAAAACATCTATTCTAGAATTGTTCTCTAAGGTAACGCTCTGCGTATGCTTTAAGAAAACATAATGACAATTTATTTTGCAAATATTCCTACAAAAAAAAACGTTCCAACCATTTTGACCACACTGAATGGCAATTGCCTGCTGGTTTCTATATAAGCAAATTAAGATAACAGAAGAGAACTTTTGTAGATGATGTAAAAGTCAAGCAATACCTTCACAGAAAAAAATCTCAAGAAATTCATCCAAGAGGAAAATGATGAATCAATTCATATCCATAAGTTCCTTTCCTTTGTCCTTATAGTTTGACTTGATTTGACCCCGACCTTTGTTATGGACGTGGTCTTGTCTGTTGCCTGCTTCATCCTTTGCCTACTACAAGTACTTGTTATTGTCAATGGCCAGCCTCGACCACTAGCCTGTTATAGGGACTTTCACCATAACATGGCTTTTGGTTTTCCCCAAGCCACTATCATGCATTACCAGAGTTACACAGCTCCTACCAACTAGTTCCTTAATTTTGGGGTTTACGGGCACCTAGGTTATTAAATAGATGCCACTTTTAACCTGTAATGTTTGCTTTCATATCTATATATTAAAGCCAAGCAACATATTGTAAATTCACTGATATCCAAGCCTTTTTCAATAATATACTGCTTTATATTTTAAGACAGGTTACTTACATTTGCTGAAAGCTGTGATGTTAACGTGGCCACTTTTTCTTGTGAGGCAACCAACTCCCTCCTAAGTTTGTGAATTTGCTAAAATATAATATACAGAGTTAATTTCAAGAAAAATTGTATAGCCATGATAGCATACATCAGTGAGCCTAAATACACAAGCAGCCATCTTTTATAAAGTTCCTTTAAAAATTATTTTTGTTTTAGAATGATAGGGTTTGATAATCTTCATTTTTTTTGCATTTGGCATTTTCAGCAACTGTAAGATAACCAATGCAGATACACATAATTTTCTCATGCCCATAACTAACATGAATGTTTCTTTTTAATTTTGTATACCTTCCCTCCATTATAGATTGTAAGGCTTTCCGTGCAGAGATCTCATTCCAGCTGAGTAAACAAATTATTGTTTATACTTGTTTAACTGTTTTTCTTAAACTACCTCATACCTTTTTACCTGTTCCATAATTAAAAGTAACACATACATGCACAATAAGTGAAAATAAGTGAAAAGACTACAACCAGTACAGCAAGACTAAGTAAAGGGGCAAGAAAGTATATGTCCCAAAACAGAGATTTTGCTGTCTAAGCCCAGGAGGATCAATCAATGGTTCAGTTAGTTTGACAGATGTACCTGTACTAATAAGAAAGCGCATTTTGCTTATACACAAGATTTTCTACAGCATGTTCTGTGGTGGGACCTAAGCTCACAACTACACAAGACTACAAACTAATAGGAAATATCACTAATTAAAAATGGCAGCTATGCCTTTATTAGCTTTGGATTGTATGGCAAACAGAATAATTCAAACTAGGACAAAACTGACATGCACCTACATAAGCTTAGGCTATTAAACTGGAAAATAATGTGTAATATTTTATTCCTTAAAAAAGTATTTATATTATTTCATCAAACTATAGACCAATTTCTAGTTTATAGTTGAATATATTTATATACACAGAATATATACTCTTTAGTTCAATGGAAAGAAATACTGTGGATGAGGCGTCCCTTTCTAACTAACTAACCATACGCTCATCATAAACCTTCATAAGTGATTCAGCTTGCAAAGACGCTGCTTTAAAACTTTTGAAATTATAATATGCAAATTATATGCATTTACATTAGTTGCACAATTACAGGTAGACAAAATCATTTTTTTGTGAAATGAAATGTGCTTTGTATTTAATGAAAGCTTTGGCAAATGAACAAAATGTTAGACCATTCTGAGATTAAACCAAATATAACTAATTTGATTTCTGTCACATAGTGATAAGGGATATTGCCAGGAGTTTAAAGAGGCTCATCTAAATTTTGGTTTGACGAATGCTTTCGCTGAAGGGAACTTTGATTAACAGGCAGAATGTTTATAAAGCTACTTATGCTTGCCTGTGTGCCTAGACTGTATGCTAGAAATTAGGCTGGTCATAAATGGCACATACAAAGCAACATTGATTAAAACAAGGAGATAAATAAAGAAGCTGCAGCAATATTGATCAAATACTGTATATTTTTCCTCAAATTTTTGGTGGTGTGATGAAAAGAGTTTATTACCTCTGAATGAGCCTTTTCTTCAGCCTGAAAACAGAATGCAATAATTATTCGTAAGTTGTGTTACGGATTCAAAACTTTTACATTTAGGGGCAGATTTATCAAGGGTCGAATTTCGAAGTGTAAAAAACTTCGAAATTCAACCATCGAATTGCATTACTTTGATATTCGAATTCGAAGGTTTTTTTTAATCGAATTTGACCATATTCGGTCGAAGTGAAATCCTGGGATCGTACGATTAAATCCTTCGAATCAAACGATTTGAACAATTTAATTGATTGATCGAACAATTTTACTTCGACTTCTAAAAACGTAGCCAAATGTTGGCTATGGGCTCTAGGAGGTCCCTTTAGGCTAACATAGCAATTCGGTAGGTTTAAGGTGGCGAAGTGTCGAAGTCGAACTTTTTTAAAGAGTCAGTACTTCGATTTTCAAAGTCAAACTTTTTTACTTCGAATCAAAGTCGAAGTCGAATTTAGGCCTATTCAATGGTCGAAGTACCATTAGAAGTATTAGAATAAATTTGAAAATTCATTTCGACCCTTAGTAAATGTGCCCCTTAAAGTACTGTAGATATTGTCAGATTTATTCATTCCACTGAAAAAGCAAACATGTATAACTATATAAGGGCCTATTCAATATTCTAAGTAAAAGAAAGCAGTGATCAAATACACCACACATCACCCTATGAATGCCAGGATTGTCCATGTTTTTACTGGCATGACTAATTTTATATACAATTTGATATGGTAAATAAAACACAGTATTCATGGGTTAAGCAATATATTTTTACAGTTAGTACATATATCCACTGAAAGTTAGTGTTCTACAATATTTTTACTACCCAATTAACATACTATAATGTGTTTCATGCCATTGGGCGCTTTATCAGAGGAGGTGTGGCTGTATTAGGTCATATCCCTTATATACTTGCACACATCATATTACATATTCCAATATTCCAGGTTACATCATTATAATATGTCATTACATCATTATAATATATATATATATGTATATATATATATATATATATATATATATATATATATATATATATATATATATATATATATATATATATATATATATATATATATATATATTAAGCACTCATGGGACATTTTGGTCTGGTAAGAGGACCTTTCTCAAAACATTTCAAACATACCAGAATCCCAAAACCTAAAATAGCCACTGGGTTGTGTAAATTGGTGTCCAACCCACTCCCTATGATGACATCAGTGTGCAGTATATACAAGATAAAAACATCATGAAACAGAGAATCATTGCAGATAACACAAAGTCTTACAAAAGTGTTTAACCTGATCATCAGGTGTAGAGTGTGCAGGTGCATTAAAAACAAAATGCCCAAAAGGCAGGGGAAAAATGAGAGGGAGAGGGGAAAGAAAGGGGAGAGGAAAGGACAGATACAGTGCCAAATCAGTAAAAAAGAGAATAAAGGACCACCAGACTCAGAGTCATAGATTGATCATAACTATAAAAGGGGTAGGATGGTGTGGAGCCACATGTATAAAATAATGTGTGGCCTGACTTTGTTTACAACTATCATGGTTTTCATAGTAACCAAAGAGACATGTACCGCATTATTTAGAATGTAAAGAGTGCTTACCTGCCATAGCCCAGCCAACAGATAGGTTACAGAAAACTACACACCATATATTGGCTGGTTACAGAATAATGGCAAAGGCCCCATTATTAGAGGGCCTGGAATATTACCCCTGGCACACCATACAGAGTATAATGTAGATAGTTGGCATAACCCATCCTGATAATATATTATATATAAGTACTGAAAGGTAATATCACCCCTGTCACAGACAGGCTTAAGAAGGGAAAGTAAATACATTTAAAAATACCCCTGGCACAGGCAGGTCAAACACCCTGGCAGAATATATGGAGTGAAAATATGAAGGTTAAGTACTGCAACCAAAAGGTGTGATTGCTAATGAACTGAACAAAGTTGAGAGATGTAGTTCAGCCACATCATCAGCCTGGGGTCTGGAAAAAATACAAAGAAAAGAAAAAAGAAGGAGAAAGGAATTAAAAAAAGGGGGGGGAAGAATAGATAGAGAATGGCCAGGGAAAAGAAGAAGTCAATAGCTTAATAGTGCATTCAAATGTGCTAAATCAGGATATGCCCTGTTTAAATGCAGTGATTATCCATAATCATGAATCAGAATCTTGAAGAAAGCATCCGTTCCTCTGCTGACATCTAGTGACCATATAACAATACATGCTTTTCCATGCTCACAAATGCATGGTTTTTTTCCTACTACAGTAGCACCCCCATTTTACGTTTTTCAGGGGACCAGAATTTTTTTTATAAAATCCAAAAAAAGTAAAATCAGCTAAATGCATTATGCATTACAGTATATATTGGTGGGAAACTTTAAATCAGGGTGTGCCACAGATTGTACAAATTTACAGTCTGTAGTGGGCTAAGCTTTTACTGCTGGGATCGTAATTATTACATTCTTTAACCGTTTCATACTTAAGACATGGTGACCCACATTTTTTCATTAAAAAAACATGCAAGAATTTTGGATAATAGGTCATGGATCTGTACACGCATTCGTTATGATTAAGGCTGGCTACATATTGAAATGTTTTTTCTTAAATAATTTTAAACCAGAGTGAAGTCATAAGTATAAGTGTGTCTATCACCTCCAAAGCTGAAGGTCTGGGGCATGAGCACCTGGACCCCCCATGAACATTGGTAAGTTAACCCTGTTTACTACTGACATCAACTCTGGATGCCTTATTTACAAGAATGTATTGTTTCATGGATCTGTATAGTAATGTTTATTGGATCTCTTACTTAAATTTACTTAAATACTTACAGTAGAGTAGAGAGATGATGTGCTGGAAACCAGGGATAAGGAAGATCCATGTACTAGAAAAGAACCAAACAAGCAACATTCAATAAAGCCAGTTAATAAAATTAAATTAAATATAAACCACTGATTAACTGCTCTCATCAACACATGCAATCATTTATGCCGAGTGAGTGACATTGGATTTTCAACATCGGTGTCAAATCTGGATCAAAAGCTCTAAATGCCACACTAAAGATACCATTCAATATGTGTTTTGTGTTAATGAACTATTTTGTTATCACAACAATGACACCATAATTAAAGAAAAGCCTGTTTGATTATTTGATGAGCTCCTTCAGCTCCTCCTGCTGTTGTATCATTATTGTGATAAAGCATTACAATAGCCTCATGAGCTTACCAACATTGTTTTAAACAGATAATCCATTATTTCTATAGCCAATTCAACAGTATAGAGGCATGCTTTGTTTTTAAATTAACTCGTTAAAGAAAATGTATCTGACCTGAAAGGATTTTACTTAGTTTTTTATTTTTCTTTACTCAATTTAGCACCAGTAATTTAATTTTACAGACTTTAAAGCTTTCAAGAGCTATCTTGAAGTTAACCCTGTGGCTGAGCCAGCCTCTCATAGTTCATGTGTAAAAGGAGTTCACGTATAAAGACTCAAATGCCTTAAAATTGCATGAAAAAGAAAGTATTAAAATGTACCCAGTCTCATAAGACTTGCATCAACTTGACATATTTCTGTTTTGTTATCAAATTAAGTCTCACTTTTCTATAATGGATTGTGTAAGGTTAAATATGGGCTTGTTTAAGTATTGTTGTACACAATCAATATAAAATCTATGCATTCGAATAACCAATTACCTTCTTCCATGCTATCTCTAAAGGATCCAGAATGACTGATTGCCCTTGGTCTTTCTTCTAAAGATGTAGCGCTTCCACATAACTGTGAGTCTTCATACAACTCAAAGGAATAATCTTGTGCCGGAATGCTATTGGATCTCATCATGCTTGGTCCAGGAATACTAAACTGGGACAGATTGGTTGGACTTACTGCAAAAAGAATTACAGAAGTGGGTCAGTCACAGCTAATAAACCATTTAATAAACAAAAATATTTATGTTAATATTCTGTTGTAAAGTTTTCATTAAAGCATAAAAACCCTCTTCATTTGTAACATAATTATACTCTTACCCAAATTGGTGTAATGATATTTTCCAGCAGCAGAGGATGGCATGCCAGAAGGAGACACAAGTGGAGATTGGCTACCAGTGTCCTGAAGGCCTCCAGTGGAATGTGAGCGTAACCACTCCTTACCTTCATCTTGACTGGTCTGGCGGGATGATGGTGTGTATCTGTATTAAGAATGAATACTGCTGGTAAAGATTATTGTAATTCATACGAAAGACTCTTGTATTTCATTAACAATGTAATACATTCCTGTGTTTGCAATATATTTACATAGCATTGTTTTTAAATTACACACAAATGTGTGTGGAATAAACTGGAAGCAATTAAAATCAGTTGTTTTCAGTTGTTTCAGTCTCGGCCCTAAATATTACTTTCAATGATTTTAGTAACCCAATATTTAAGCATTTTATAAAAATTAAGACCATAGTATCAAAAACATGAAAAAATTGATTTGGACTTCATGAAAAAGTTATGCAATGCCCAGTCAATAAGTTAAGGTGGCCATAGACACACAGATCCTATTGTACGAATCGAGGATTCATACGAATTTCGGATCGTGTGTGGCGTGTGGCGTGTGCCGACATCTATCAGTCGTTTGGTCGATTGGTCAGGTTTGATTTTGACCCAACCGATTCAGCCAGAGCCCATGGCACATCGTAATCGGCCATACGGTCAAACAATAAGATTACACCCGATATAGCCATGCTCGTTAATGGCATATCGGGGAAAGATCCACTTGTTTGGCGATGTTGCCAAACGAGCGGATCTTTGCGTCTATGGCCACCTTTAGAGCTAGATTGTAGCTCCCCAGCTACATGGACACAGCTAAAATATAATATAATTTGCACAGAAATACACTGGCTGATATAGACATAGCTTTTTACAGACAACATTTATAGCACTACTGGAAACAGGTTGAATAGACATGATATAAAAAGGATCAATATAACAGATATTAAAACATGTATGCTAAAGCAGCCAGCAGCAAAGTAAAACCATATTAGTTGTTGTTTAGCGAAGGATTGGCAGGACATGGAACTTAAGAACAGAAAAGGAAAGGATAAATATACAACTAAGTAGGCGTACTAGAAGGGTTGTGGCCAAGCTTGATTAAATCTCCCGTGAAAGTTAAAGTGTCATTGGTAAAAAGAGACAAAAATCAAAAGTCAGTGTTACAGCACAACTCCTAGTGGAAGGGTTAACATCTGAAACCAATGGAGTTTTCCAGTGATAAGCTTATAGGTAATACATTGCATTTTTGTTTTTACATGTAGTGCATGTTATATTACAGCTCATTCCTGTAATTTATCACATGTGAACACATTACAGGAAATATATTTATAGAGCTATCACATCATATACCAATAATAAACCAGATTTTTATAGTAAAACATTTGAATATAAATATTTCATTTTCATTTTGTGGGTATGGTCAATTATTTTGGCTAAATAGATTTACAATTTTGTGTCAATACTGTAACTTGAAGAATCTCCAAGGCATATGAGAAAATGTCATCAGCAAATAATGTAGTCTTTAATTCATTATCAAATAACAGTTTAGTGGAACAGATAGTGAAATTGTTTTTTTTTTTTTCACAAAATTGCATTTAATAAGAGTTCAGTAGCAGGTACCTGCTGGCAAAAATGCAGGTATTTTGTGGGGTGCAGGTAATATTCGCAGATGCAAGTATGGGTGCTGGTCAGCAGGTCATGGGTCACAACATAAGCTTCTTTTATTTCTTTTAGTGGGTTGGGTTGCGGATAAAGCAATTACCGGGTCTAAATGGGTAAAGGGTCTCAGCAGATGAAAATGAAGGATTTAGGTCACAGATCTAGCCACTTAGATCTGCATAGGTTTCATATGTTAAGCTTTTCAGGAAAGAAAATACTTGGATCATTATAATAATTATTTACAATTGGTCATCACTTTTTGTCTTTTAAAGAGATAAGTGCCCCTATTGCTTCATACAGAAATTACTTAAAATTGTAATTATGATGAAAAAAAAACCGACAGCACCCATCATGCTCTGTATATTTCTGCTTTAATTTTATGAGGTCAGGACACTGCACATTCTGGTAGCTCAACAGTAAGGAAGTAGAAGAGATAGCGTTGCAGGAAACAGAAGACAACCTAAGCTTTGCTAAGGCAGGAGTCATGCTCAAGCAACATATACCTGAGTCCTTTTTTGGGAAGTGTATTTCGGTCAAGTTGCATACTGTTAAAGTAAAGAAAACCCCTGAGGATAAGATAAACAGACCATTAGGATTAATGGCAGCAACAATTGGAGTTTTTCATGGATGTACTGGCCTAGATGCATTATTAATCATCTTCTTTAAAACCCGACACTTTACAAAAATTGTGAAAAAGAGTAAGAACAACTAAAACATTTATTTTTCCATTTAGATTTTTGCTGATAATTGATGCCTCCTATACTAACCTTTCTATCCTAAGAATATCTATTTCTAAGAATAGAAAAATTACACCAAAGTGAGACATGTGCAAGGGCTTATAAGTTTTTTAGAAAGGGTTGAGAGGGAGGTAACCTAGTTGATGAGAACTGGAAAAAAGCAGATATTTCGAAGCTTTGGTTTTTGTCTGTATACACAACTGAGATTTTCCTTTAAGTAGAGCCAAAGTGATTTGAAAGTGAATTGATGGCTGTTTCAAAAGAGAACAAGTGAAAGTAAGAATGGACCTCATTTTATTCATCCCAGAGTACTAAAATAGTTCAGATCAAACCATTAATTTGGCATTGGTGGTAAGAATGTTCTTGAAGGGGTTCATAAGAATGAGATACTGGAATACATTTCAAATAACAATACTATGAGTTTGTGTCAGCATGGTTTTATAGATCTTGCCAGACAAGATCTTGCAAGAAGAATATCCTTCTATGTGGAGTGAGCAGAAATGTAGAAACTACATTGGCAGTGGATGTGATCTATTTAGATTTTGTTTTTTATACAGTATCACAGAGAAGGTTACTGATTCAATTCAGGAATATTGACCTGGTTCATATTTGTATGTATTTGGATAGAGAACTGGCAGAGAATCCACAACCTTTTGAACCCGTGAGCAACATTCAGAAGTAAAAGGAGTTGGGGAGCAACACTAGCATTAAAAATGTTCTTGGGTGCCAAATAGGTGCTGTGATTGGCTATTTGGTAGCCCCTATGTGAATTGTCAACCTACATTGAGGCTCTATTTGGCAGTACACCTGTTTTTTATGCAACAAAAACGTGCCTCCAAGCCAATAATTAAAAAAAAGCACCTGCTTTAAGGCCACTGGGAGCAACATCCAAAGGGATTGGAGTGCTAATGAGCTACTGGTTGGGGATTACTGGGCTAAGGGATAAAATACAAAAAGTGATGGTAAACGGAACATTTTATAACTGGATCAGTGCTGTTAGAGAAGTACCACAGGCGTTCATCCTTGGTCCTTTGCTTTTCAACCTGTTCTGAACCTGCAGTTGGTATATTAATTACTGTCTCTATGTTTGCTAATTACACTGAATTTTGTAAAAAGTTCCATGTAGGAGGTAGGATGATGCTGTTTTGCAGAGAGATTTGACTAACCTGTAGAACTGGGCAGGAAATTGGCAAATGAGGTTCAGTGATGATAAATGCAAGAATGTGCACTTTTGTAGCAATAATACAAATGCTAGTTACACAAAATAGTATAGTGTTTTGGGGGGTCTTCTTAACTGAGAAAGATTTGGAGATTTGGTGGAAAAAAAACTGTAGAACTGTAGTATCATCTTGTATTAAAAAGGGGCATTAACTTGAGGGATGAAAGCATTTAAGGAACTGTTCATTAAACAATATTAGTTGATTTCTCAAAATGCGTCAAACTATCAGTGTGTTTTCGTCTCCAGAAAACATGCCATAAAAAGGGGAAAATATGCAAAAACCAACAAATTTAGTAATAGAGTACTGCAACATTCATCCTGTTACATCTGCCATTTATAATATAAAGCTTTTCTTAGCCATTCCATTTTAATTCACCAGCATTATTTAAAAAGCTAACCAAGTCTGTGCCTGGTTCTTAACTAGTGCAAACTATAATATAGAAATAAATAGATAGTAGTAATGACATCTTAGAAGCAAAGACATGTGATCATTGTTCCCAAGCGACCATAATAAAGGTGCATAGGCAACGGCTTTGAACTATAACCTTACATTTCTGTAATCAGGTATACACTCACCTTAGGATTTCTGGGCAAATGTTTTACCATAGAAAAATGCATCCACAAAAGCAGAGGAAAATTAGGATAGGTAGTTTCTTCCATCTTGAGTATTATATATTCCTCTAGCTTTCATCATGTGGGAAGCATATTTATCAGCAGCAAACTACATTTAACATGTATGAGAATTGTACAGTTCCTAAATACGTTATCTATATATCTCTCTAAATCTATGTAACTTATATATTACAGGGCCAAATAAGCAATTCAGACAGCACTCCAGAAAACTTTTCCGGAGTGCTGTCTGAATTACTCATTTTGACCTATACTACAGCCGGGATGCTGCGGGCTGAGCACACAGAGTTTATGGAGCTGATTGGAGGAATATGGCGTCGTGAAGTGAGTCTTGGGCGGTCACATTCTTACTGCCTTTAATATATTACAATACAAGTTTTTAAAATAACATTTTCAAATATAACATTTTCTGCCAAGAACAATTTGTTCTCACCTTTCTGAAAGTGTAGATCTCACACTACCAGTTCTCATTAAGAGGCTTTGCACTTCCTGTGTGTTTGCTGTCAATCCAGACAGGGACCCATGATGACTAAGCGGTAGGTCAATAGACTCTGAGCTGGTATGAAGGCTTGTCATTGAAGGGTAACTAGGTGTGTCCTTGCTCCCAGCTGAAGAACTACTCAAATTTGCTGTCCATACCTGGCCCCCTGATGTAAACGAGTGAACAGATGCAGGGCTTGTGGCCAATGACTGGCCTAAACTTATGACATCAGGAGTAAGTTCATTAGCCTTACTGAAGAGCGGACTGCTGCTACCACTTTGCCCTCCAGCACTGCCCATACTGCCTGTACCAGATGAAGGTGAATCCAAACTGCCTTGTCTGGCCAAAGATGTGCTGCTAGGGCTGGGCATCACAGAAGTGGTCTTCCCACCATCAGTACTGCCAGCAGAGGTTGGTTTATTTCCAGCTTTTGAACCAAACAACCTAAAAATTAAACATATATATGAATGTTGTTGAACCTAATTTAATTGAATATGTGGTACCATTAGCTAAATCAGTGCACATAAATGTAATGTACTGAGTGAGGGGAAATTACAGCATTTTATAACTGTCAAAGATTCTTCCTACCAGATTGCAACACACATGCATTAATATAGCCCACAGGTTCATTTTAACCTTTCAAACATTTGCAATCAAGTTAATGATATAGTACAGGTATGGGACCCATTATCCATAAAGCTCAGAATTACGGAATGCCCATCTCCCATAGGGGCAAATTCACTAAGGTGCGAAGCGCCGAACGCTAGCGTTAATTCGCTAGCGTTTGGCATTTTCGCTACTGCGCAAATTCACTAACGAACGCTGGCGTAGTTTCGCTAGTGTTACTTCACAACCTTACGCCAGGCGAATCTTCGCTAGCGACGAAACTACGCAAATTCACTAACTTGCGCAGTGTAGTGAACGCTACCTTTTACGCTAAACTTCCTTCGCCACCTCAGACCTGGCGAAGCGCAATAGAGTAGATAGGGATTGTTTAAAAAAAAGTCAATTTTTTTTCTAAGTGCCAAAAAACGCTGGCGTGTTTTCTACGTGATGGCTGATAGGCTGAAAAAGATTGAAAAATTTTTGGGGCTCCCCTTCCTCCCCCCTACATTTCCTGACTCATGGCAACTTACCTAGACAGTGGGCACATGTGTAGGGCAAAATAAATTTTTTATTGGCTGATTTGAAGGTTTTCTAGGCATTTGTAGTGCAGATACGTGTTCTTCCATTAAAATGTGAATTTCGCGCCGTATGCAAATTAGCCTTCGCTAGCGCAACTTCGCTTTATATAGTGAATCAACGCTAGCGCAACTTCGCAACCTTACGCTACCCCTGTGCGCAACTTCGGATTTTAGTGAATTTGCGGAGCCCTGGCGAAACTACGCCTGGCGAAGTGTGGCGAAGTGCGGCGAAGTGCGGCGAAGTTGGGCCTGGCGCAACTTCGCATCTTAGTGAATTTGCCCCATAGACTCCATTTTATCCAAATAATCAAAAATTATTTCCTTTTTCTTTGTAATATTAAAATAGTACAGTGTACTTGATCCAAGATCCCATACCTGTACCAGCAGGGTTTATGCATTGAAATGAACTATTTTAATTCCCTTTAAAAAATACACAAATGGCCACCACCCTGAACCTCATAAACAGTTAGATTGGCACAAAAAAGCGTGAACTAAGAATCAGTGGTGTCAGTGAAAGTCAGTGAAATTATTAAACCAGCATTTTAAAAAATACATACTTTTATGTAATTAATTTCCAATGTTAGAAAAGTAACAAATATATTTTTAAATAAAAAAATAGTTCATTGCAAAATAAATGGTTGGCTATAAATCCTTATACACCAATATAATAAATGCATAGATATTTCTTTTTCAAGCACAAAAATATGCAACATGGTATAGCTACAAGATCATTCTATTTAATCATGATAAGACGGTATACTCAATCTATAATCCAATGTGTTATTAATGTTTATTAAATATTTAATTTGTTAATAATAAATTATTTTTGGTTTTTAAGCACATTATAGGGAATAGTAATACATTTTATAGATGTTTTAGAGGCCACTAGAGCGTACAATTTTAAAACATGTGAAAAACTATATGCATGTTTTTACATTTCCAGAAACTCTTTAGGAATACACAATTTTTTTCAACAGTGGGAGAGATGAAATGCAGAAATATCACTTGCCTTTTATATATTTTTTTCAATAACTTTTATGACTACATAGCCATTTGCAAACAATGGGAATACATACAAATGTAAAATGACTTGTAGTTACAACCATTATATTTATATTTTTACATGCTGTTTAATTCTACTGTATATTGTGTGGATACTTTTAACAGTGTAATAAAATCAAATCATATAAGCAGCCCCAAGGTATGCACTATTCACTGTGAACTACTTGAAGAGAAGTATAGTAGTGCTTACAGTTCGTTTCAAGCTTCTCTGTATAAAGCTTTCATTCCATTTATAACTTTTGAATTTTCTCTGAGAAACCTTACATTACCTACAAGAACATGCTCAGGTACTGAATTGCAAGTTATATGACACACCATAGCTTTGGTCGGTCCAGAGGCACTTGCTAATTAAACTCTTACAACAGCATCTCGGTTAAGGTCCTGGGAAGCTCCACATAATTGGTGGCTCACTAGGAAACTCATTAATTTCTTTGAAGTGATGGCAGATTTTCCCATAATCACATTGTACTACAGTAGTTTTGCGAAGACAACAAGCTAAGGCTGCTAAAATTATTTCTCAAGAGACATTCATAGCTGACCCATGTACAGGTGTGTGACTTCACTAGGAGAAAAGTTAATCTTATTTTGCACAAGACCAGGGAAATTGTTTGATTTATTATACACTATATTTCCTCATAGCATACTAAAAAGGGACATATAAAAGCTAATTTATGTCTTTGTCCTGAATTATGTACCACTAGCCCTGAAAATAAATAAATAACTTTATGAATCATACCCTAGAGATTATCTTTAAAAGACCTTTTCTCTAAACTTGCCCTGAAACATAATTTTTCTTTTCACTGTAAAGAATACAAAAATCCTCGAATTACATACACTCGACTTACATATAACTCACACTTACATACGGGGGCTATTACAGTAACATATTATGTTTTGCTTGATTTTTATTAGCATTTAGCTTTAATAAACCACCTGCCCCAATCCCCTCTGGTGTGTGGTGTCTACTGCAGAGCACAGAAAGGAAAATATAAATATGCACAGGAAGGTAAAACTAAATACTATGTTGCATTTGATAAGTAAATGTATATGTTTCATCTTACATACAAATTCAACTTAAGAACAAACCTATCTCTTACGTTACCCTGGGACTGCTTGTACATTTATATGGATTATTAAATTATTAATCTAAAAACATAGAATACAGTATTTCATATAATATTCTTAATACTTAGAAACAAATTTGGGTCAAATTTTGAATTCATGTGAGTTTTTTAAAACTTCATAGACTCCCATAAATTCAAAATTCAAGTAGTTGAAATCTATTAATAAAATTAATTTTTTAATACTCAGACGATTTTGAATGGTCCCAGAAACGCAAATCGAATTCGATCAAACTCGATTCAAGTTTTTTCTCGAAATGACTCAAAAAATCGAATGTCAGGAAGGCTGCACACATCTCCAAATTGATCCATGCACAACTCCCATTGACTTAAACAGTAATTTGGCAGGTTTTGGGTGGCAAATAAAGGGCTAGAGTAAGATAAATCTCAAAAATCAAATTCAATTTTTTTTAAAAACTCGAACTGAGTTTGGATAACTCCCAAGTCATATTTGACAGTTTGTACCATAAAAAAATTGAAAATTCATATTTTCAATTCAACCCTTGATAAATCTGTCCCTAAATATGCAATATTTATATCTTGTATTTGTTATAAATTATTCTTACCTTCGGAAAGTGGGTGAAGCAATATCAGGATATTTAGATCCTGGCTGACGAAGTCCTTGTGTGGCACAAGCATTTGCCGATGTTGGACTAGATTTGGGAGAACTTGACAAGGATACACTTTCTGAATCTGATACTTTTTCCTTTTCCTTATCAGTCTGATTTATGATGACAGGACTTGAACCACCTGAACCAATTTTTGAGGGCTCTCTTAGTTTTGTTGCTGCAGTACCTGCTGACTTGCTACTAACATTAGAGTCAATGCTGCTAGAGCTTGACCTGTGACCTCCTCTTCCTGGAATACTACTTGTGCTTGACTTGGAAGGACGTGGTAAACTGCGATATTGTAGGGCAGCTTTTGAATTACACAGCAATACAGTATCATCTTGATTTTGTGAGCCATCAAGACTAGTTTTCCTTCCTGCACCTTTTCCACCAATGCATGATGATTTAGGAACTTTTCCCAGAGTTGCTGAGCCACTGTTAATTGTTGCACCACTTCCTGTTACCATATTTGGTGATCCTACCCCAGCCTTTTTAAAACCAAAGGAACCGGTGGCAGTAGGCCTGGCAATTCCAGATGGTGGTTTCTTCCCTTCGTCACCACTGCTTTTTCCTGCATCCGACGGAGAACGCTGTAGAGTGTTACCTTTCAGTGGTGATTTTACCTTTTCAGAGGCCTTAACATCATCTGTTTTCCCTAAAGAAAAGTCAACATTTTTTTAAAAAAAAAGTTCAAGCAAAGGCAAATTCATAAAAGGGAAAAAAAGTTACCAATTTTGCATTTTGACATATACATTCCATACAGGAAACTTGAAAAAAAATATTTAATATTCCAAAATATACATTTTGCTCAAAGGGGAACTAACATTGGAATAGGTTGGTGCTTTTTAGAATATTATTATTATATTATTATTATTATTATTAATAATAATAATAATAATAATAAAAAGAGTTTAATTTCTGGTGACAGTATCTCTTTAAATTATATTTTCAATTTGTAATAAACATCTACCTGCAAAGGTAGTGCTGCATAGATTCTTAGATCTCTTCCCAAGCCAGAGGGATCATTGACACATTACATTTGATATGAATTAATAGATATATTTTTTAATTAAACTAGTGCTATACTTTTTTAACTTTTTATATATATTTCAAGTGTTTTCAAATGTATCAAATGTTTTTTGAGATGTGACAATATTTTTAAAATCAGATGTATGGATGCTTACCTGGTGTTTTAAGAGAACTGCTTCCTGATTTTTGCCGTTGTGAGGTTGATCCAATTTGAGCAGTCATTCCTCTCCTCCAAGATCCACTCTGAGAGATGGATAAAGATTTCTGCCCTGCTTTGTCTGATTCTTCAGAAAACCCTGATTTCCCTTTGCCACTTGTATCTAGGGTGATATCAAAGTCTTCATCTTGTTTCTTTAAATCATCATTGCACCAAGGCTCTGAATCTGTTAATAAACGCTTCTCTGCCTCTGTCTTAAACTAAAAAATTATAAACATGTCACTCAAGAGAAAAAACAGTGGGTTTATTTAAAGAAAGCAAACAATTGAGCAGAAAAACTGTTTTCAATGCATACTAATATTATTTTGTAATAATAAGAATTCAAATGATCCTTTCCAGTTCCAGCTTCTTTTAAGCTGACCAAAAATGGCCCAAATAAAGCTGCCCACTCTTGAGCAACCACAGCAAACAAGTGTGTCTTTATATATTTACAGAGTTAACTTGGGTTGATAGAATACAAAAATCCATCAAGTTCAACCCCCCATACCTACACTAAGCTAACCGGAGATCTTAAGATCACTCTATCCTTGGACATTATGTATGTTCAAGTAATCATGAAAGTTCAGTTCCTGAAGTCAAAAGAAGTGGCCTTTGATATTTGATATTTTCTGTGTGAGAAAATATCCTATCTCTCTATGATGTCCTTTAATGTACTTGTAAGGAATATTCTTACACCAAATTGCAAATCTCTGTCTCCCTCCTCCAAAACCTTTGTTCCTTTTCTTATCTTTCTCCCACATTGTGCAACATGGTTTATCAAAGACATCCGATAGTTTTTTTTTTAAAAGGAAAGTTGGATGCATGGGGAAGTGAAGCAAGTAACAAGTTATATGAAATTGAATACAATACAGTGTAATTCCATCTTAATTGCTCAATTCCAGATTGCTGGTTACCATTTATTTTACACTACTATAAACAGAGTATAATGCACCAAGCTTCTTGGTGCCAAATTTTGGCCATGTAATCCACATAATTCTTTCTTACCTGTGTTTGATTACCCTTTCTTGTAGGAGTAACATTGGTATATGAACCGATAGATGATGTATTTAAGTCATCAGTACTGAGGTTATCAAGAGTGTCACTAAGGCCACTGCTAGCAGAACTACTGTCATCCCAGCTGCAAAATAAAGTGCATTGATTTTGAGTTTCTAGTTTCAGCTAGAAATGTATTTCTGTCTTGAATAACAAAGGTCTAGTACCAGCAGTAGATATTACCATAATAGAATTAAAGTAGAGAATAAAGCAAAAAGGAAAACAAAGAATTTTAAAAACAATAACTGCTTCACTTACTACAATTTTAATGAAATATACTTTATATAGGGCAGCAATTATAATTTAGCAAAAGCTCCTCATTTACTGAGTGCAAGGCAAACCACCTCCCACCAAGCCATTTCAACTTAGTCCTTGATTTTTATATCAATAGTACATTAACACACAAAGAAATTCACATATATATATGGGTAGAACAAACAAGCACATCACAAATTTCCAAACTAAGCCAAGGCCCCAGCACTGAAAGCCGGCAATACTGAGCACTGTGGCACAGTGTTTGTCAAGACCTTTGTGCTTCAAAAAGACTTTAAAAATAAAGTGGTTCTATGCTGTATGGTTTCTAAAGACCGTATAGGATCCTATATTTTGCCTTCCTTTTATCTAACAAACCTCAAGATGTTCTATGGTCTTGGGAAACCATATTTCAAGCCTGATGGTATTAAGGCACATTAAAGGCTTCATTATAACAGTGTTGCTCCACTGATATATATATATATTTCATAATTTGTATTCATAAACATTTTAATGGGATATAAAGTCATATATATATATATATATATATATATATATATATATATTCAAGTGTGACACAGTAAGTAAGACAAAAAATACCTTACTGAATAACAGATCTTTCCATAATTAAGATATTCATACCTAGAAAATTAAGATATTTAAGATATTCATACCTAGAAAATCATATAAACATTTAATAAACCCAATAGGCTGGTTTTGCCTCCAATAAGGGTTAATTACTGTATATCTTAGTTTAGATCCAGTACAAGTTACTATTCTATTATCACAGAGAAAGAAAGGTTTAAAGTACAAGTAATGATTTTATTTTAACCACTAAGCTTTTTCCCTGCTTAGATAGACTAATTTCCAATTCTGATTTCTTCCAAAAGCAAAATTTTAAAATTGCCTACATTCATCAAAACCTTCGAATATGCACTGCAACAATTGATCCTGTAACAAAATTCTGCAGGATAAATGAGCGAGCCATGTGGAGAATAGGGTTACTTACTTACATTCAGTTTTATATTTTCAAATATAGCATGTTCCTTTATGTAAAACCAATGGCCATTCAGTCTACAGCTGCTAGGTAATCCCTTGTGTTTAAAAGTAAGTAAACACAATTTTTATTTTGTAATATTTAATAGACCCTGTAAATCCAGAGCTGATGTAATGTAATACAATGTCTGTAATCTGATTTAACATAATTAAAATTAACTATACTCGTTATATTCAGTTCCATTACCTAATTATTATTGTTTGTGGGCCAAAGTAGGTGCTAATTGTGTACACAGATTTAGGGGCAAATTCATCAAGGGTCGAATATCGAGGGTTAATTAACCCTCGATATTCGACTGGGAATGAAAATCCTTTCGAAAATTGAAATCAAAGGATTTTGCGCAAATACTGCGATCGGACGATCGAAGGAATAATCGTTCGATCGAACGATTAAATCCTTTGAATCGAACGATTTGAAGGATTTTAATCCAACGATCAAAGGATTATCCTTCGGCCAAAAAAATTTAGCCAAGCCTATGGGGACCTTCCCCATAGGCTAACATTGGGTTAGGTAGCTTTTAGGTGGCGAACTAGGGGGTCGAAGTTTTTCTTAAAGAGACAGTACTTCGACTATCGAATGGTCGAACGATTTTTAGTTCGAATCCTTCGATTCGAAGTCGAAGTCGTAGTCGAAGGTCGAAGTAGCCCATTCGAAATTCGAAGTTTATTTTCTTCTATTCCTTCACTCAAAGTTAATGAATTGGCCCCTAAGTGTAGGGTGCACTTAGGTCAAGTGATTGAGTATGACATTTTCATTGCATCAATTTTGTGTCTACTTGAGTGTCTACTCATCATAAGCATGTCCTTTTCTGATTTGACGTTTTAAAAGCCATCACACATAGAATATGTGGTGGTGATATAAAAGTGCCATGACACTTGTATAGTAGATTCTATTTTTATAGGTTCTCTTTTGATCTATGCTGTGTGTTTAGTAGTGACAAGTGGTGATGAAGAAAATATATTTAGCATGTCAGGTAAGCAGTATAATAAAGGGTTACTGTTACAACTAAGAGAAAACCAACTACAACTTGGAGAAGGTGCTGTTGCCAGTTAAAAAAAATGAAGGAAAGAAGAAAAAAAACTGCACTTATTGTTCATTCTAAATTCCATTGAGGTTTTTAAAACAAAATGCAAATGGTTAAACAAGTACAGTATACTGCATATGTAATGTGATTTAATTTGTTGCATTTTGATCTGCCAAACTATACATTTTCCAAAGCTATTTAAAACTGCTGTTGTGTTTCTTTCTACTTTGTAATCTTTCTGGGTTTTCCTACAAATCTGTTCAGTGTGAAGGATGAGTAGTACACGAGTGAACTGACAAATGTGTTTGTGATCTATGCTGAACTTGAATTCCTTCTGACTTTGATTCATAATGAAAACAATATTTTGTTCCATTGAAGAACATTCCAAGTTTCTGTTTAACCAAATTAAGTTTTCAAACATCTAAAGCAGCTAAATGGACACTTTTGCTGCCTTCAATGGCAGTTGTTCTTCATACAATTCAGAGATGCTTTTATTTCCTTTACATTTTTTACCCCTACCCATAATTTATAAACATGAATATGAATTATTCAATACTGTATTCAGCCACTGGATAGAGCAAGCAATGAGTAAACCATCTGCTAAAATACTGACATCACCTGAACCAGTCCTCAACACTGGCATCACTACATTTAAGATAAACCTTGGAGCAAATGTTCACAGATTTCATATTTTGACCTAAAGGAGTGTGACAGGTAAATGGAAATAAGAGAGAGCTAGCTTCTTTGCCTAAATAAAACAAGCCTGCAGCATGGGCAAGAAAAAGTATGTTTAGCGCAAGGCCTATTCACTTGATAAGAGGTACTTTGCCCCTTTAACAGGGTTCTAAAAATAACGATAGATTTGCAGTAGAACAATGTCATTTTAATATTTTTTCCTTTTAATACAATCCCATTCCAACAGGGATAGTTAATCCAGTAAAGCTTGTTTAAAGGATCTTAATATAGTTTCATGACCATAAAAAAACACAAGGCCACAGGTCATGGAACTCCGAGGTAACTTCTAACATCCTTATATTGGGGGGTACATTATTTATTATAATACACAATTATTTCAGTGAGTCACGTGACAGAAATGACATCAGAACTCACCGTTTATAACTGATGACATCAGAACTCACAGTTTATAAGGATATAATTTACAAGATATTCATGGCTTTTGTGTATTATAATAATAATAATATCTTCAAGTGTAGTCTGGAGGTGGAAGGCACAATCCAGTCTTGTTCATAAATTAAGAGGGCCAGCACAAGTTAGTTTCTTCCCTGAATTTAAGTACATTAATCAAGTGATTAGTCCTACTGTCTCCATCAGTATAGGCACAACATATATAACTGGCAATAGATAACTCAGATAAATTGGAATCATTTTGTGTTGCATCTTATAATACAATTAGTGTAGCATACTTTATAATTCTTCTGAAAATCAATAAATATAAAACATTTTGTAAAATTCCCTATTTCCTATTTAGTAACTGATGGGCAAATTTGGGGCGTTTCCCTCGAAATTTGCAAAACGGCGAAAAATATGTGAAACGGCACCGGCGTCCATTTTTTTTGCAGAGGTTTTGTGAATTTATTTGCCGGCAGCAAATCACGCGAATTTGCGCCTGGCGAATCAATTCGCCCCCCAACACTACTGATTTTGATAATATTTTTAAATTAAGAGAGGTTGCTAGAATGCTGTTTCCCAAGTAAAAACTTATGTGGGTGCATCTCTAGGGCATGAGATCTACAAACTAGTTTCCCTCAAGCTCATATTCCTGTCATTTTAATACTAAGCGTTTAAACAAAGCATTCACTAGCTGCTTATTTTGTTTTCTTGGTATCAGCATTTTTGTATTTGTGTATACCTCAGCAAACATGAAAACACTATTCCATCTTCATGCTTCCCTTGCTTTGTCATTTTCTCATATCTTGTTATATTGTGTTATATTTGATGGCATACGCATTTGTTGCAAGCAATTTACAGGGCTGTTACACAAACCCATTTCACAGGACAAGGGTAAATTGTCAGTAGGGTGGTACACTGCTTATTTGTTTCCTACCCAGGTGCATGGTAAAGTATCATGCAGCATCCAAAAGACCAGCAACGCCGGGATTTTTGTGAAAAAAACAAAATGTATTTATGTGTGCATATACAGCCATATACAGGCTGTATATGCACACATAAATACAATATTTTAAATATATATATATATATATATATATATATATATATATATATAATTATTTCTTGGAGTGCCCGCACCTCTGACAGTAGTTGATTGGAAGTGCTTGATCAATATTTGTGATATAGGTGATAAAGGATCCGCACTCTCATTTTCAAAGTATAACAACTTTTATTTATCGCATTACAATCCGACGTTTCGGTCCCTCCTGGAGGGACCGAAACATTGGATTGTAATGCGATAAATAAAAGTTGTTATACTTTGAAAATGAGAGTGCGGATCCTTTATCACATATATATATATATATATATATATATATATATATATATATATATATATATATATATATATATATATATATATATATATATATATATATATATATATATATATATATATATATATATATATATATACAGTACATAAAGAAAAAATGGTAAAGGTTAACAAAAAGAGAGTTTTACTCCCTTAAGAAAACACGGACATCGCCACGTTTTGATCCTCTAGGGACTGTCGTCAGGATGTGAATACAGGAAATGATCACACAACTTAAATATCCCACAATCCCAGTGATCACACCCACAAGTAAAACACATAGGGTCATATTTATCAAGGGTCGAATTGAAAAAACTTCGAAATTCTAATTCAAAAAGACCAACCTAAATTAAGTCGAAGTTTTTTTTGGTCGAATAGGTCCGTTTTCGATCGAATAGGTCCGTATTTGGCCGCATTCGAATCGTTTTTTTTTGCCCAAAAAAAACCTTTGAAGTTCACCAATTGACTACAAATCGGTTCTAGGAGGTCCCCCATAGGCTAAAACAGCAATTCGGCAGGTTTTTGATGGCGTATGGTCAATGTCGAATTTTTAAAGAGACAGTACATGATACATTTTGATATTCAAATTTTTTTTCAAATTTGAATAATATTTGGACTATTCCCTAGTCGAAGTACACAAAATATAGCTCGAATTTCGAATATTTTTCATTCAAAAATTCACCTTGACCTTTGATAAATTTGCCCAATGATGTGTATCCAATTAAAAACCTTAAAAAACAATAAAAAAAAAATATTATATATATATATATATATATATATATATATATATATATATATATATATATATATATATATATATATATTTAGTAATAAGTATGTAATAGCTGCACTACAAAAGCATTTATTCCTAATAGAAACACAAAATTACAATCTTAACCAGATTTTTAATACCCAAAGAACCACAACTTTTGCTACTATCCCCAAAGTGCTCATATGGTAAGTGGAAGCTTATACTTAAAGTTTTGTAGCAGGATTTACTGGTCTTTCTATGCTATCTTTCTCTGCGATTCTAAAGTCAGTGAAATGTTATTTGGGAGTCCCTAAAACATCCCATTTCAAAGATATCTTTTTAGATTATTGCCACAGCCTGCTTATTGGGAACACAGACTTCACCCCCAGCAAAATGAGTATAACTTTGAAACTATGCAGGATTTTGTATAATGTGTGAGGTATTACAACAAAATAATCAATGGATCTCAAACTCTTGTTTTGTAACAGAGTGTCCATGAGAAAATGCATAACTACCAGGTAGCCATGTACCTTAACATATTGAACTCCTTATTGGCAAGGATAACGGGGAGGGGGAATGGGGGTGAAGCAAGAAGCATGTGCATCAAAAGAATATATATATATATACGTATCTGGCGCAGATGCAAATGTGAGATTTCAAAGTCTGAATTTTTTTAATAATCTTTGATTTTTTGGAATACTATGAGAGTGATTTTATTTGTAATATTTAGTCTACATGTTCTCTATGTTCTCTACATCACTTGTTGGTGTCTAGTTGATTTGCTAAGGCTAGAGTAAGCACATTTTCCCAAAACACCAAGTCACCTAATTTACTATATACTCTGTACTCCATTGATCATTGATTTTCACAGGAATACAAGTTAAGTTCTTTGCACTTTTATATGTGCTTTTATTTCCTTGTCAGCTAAAATGGGGGGCATAATTAAGGATCAACAAATATGACTGTTTATTTTCTAAATAAATGTATTTAATCTTAACCCACTAGGGAAACCACAACACTATGCGACAGGAATTGCTGTTCTTTTAGTTCATTATATCAATACAACTGAGAAAATCATTCTTATAAAAGCAGGAAATTCTTTTGTCTTATTCCAAGTAATTTAATTTAAGTAGCAGATAGGGTGAAAAGGAAAATTCTGTCCAGAGATATCACTATTACACATATGGTACAAAACCCAAACATATAAAAAATTACAAATAACAAACCACTAAAATCTTGGCCAGACCTTCAAATACAAAACATATTTGTGGGAATAGTACAGTTATAAGATATGATTAGACTAGAATTGTTAGAAATCCTTTATTGTGGTCTGGCATTTGACTTCAGCATGTTTAGATTAACAATGAAGATGACAGTTAGAAATCAATTTTGTCATTTTGTGGGAACAAAGTGTTAAGTTATGGAATTTATTTGGAAAAAAACATGGAGCTGATAGTTATATAGTTCCATCAATCATAATTATTCTGTAGTTTTGAAAAAATAATCCCACTTTTACATTCTTATTGTGCATTCTGTTAGAATCTGTGTTACAGCTGATTAATTATTAGATCAGGTATTAGCAGTGTGATAAATATGTACAGAGATCGATTTGTAGTTCATAACAGATTTCACAAAGTCGAACTTTTATCCAAAAGACAATGTTTGTTAATCTACATCTTGAATATTCTTTGCCAGGAGAACCAGCCAATAGACTGACTGGATAAAGTCTTAAAGGAAGGCTTCTGACTGATCACAACGATAACAAGATACATAAAAGGCAGGATATTATTAATTGTAGACATTCTATTGACTTTCAAAACTATTTTTAAAGCCATGTGGTCTCATTTGTTGCAGTCCTGGTAAATGTGAATACATGGGAGCACATTTCACTACAGAGATAAAGAGGGGACACTTTTGTCAAAAACAGAAAACTACAAAGAGAGGTGTCATTTCTGGTGGTGAACAATACAAAGTGAATAAAATAAGACAAGTAAAAAACTAGGTTGCATTTTATATAACATTTTGATGGTAGATTTGATTGTCAAATCCCCTGTGTTTAAATCAAAGGACATAAAATTCATGACTGCAATATAATTTTAACAGAGAATTGCTGGGTAAAAGTTAATTGAAGGAAAGCACCACAACTACTCTCAACATGCAGGACTCTTTAATTTTTAATGCTCAGGAACAAAAAATTTTAAATATACACAATGTGAATCAAAAGTATGAAAAGAAATGGTTACCTGTCTGCATCAACAGTGACATCAGGTACTCCTCTGTGAATAACATCACGAGAGGCAGCAAGGTCAGGTATTCGATTAAGACTTCTGGTATACAGATTGAGGCCTCCATCAGTTAAATAACTGAATAGAAAGAATCAGAATGGTGAGATATTCAGTATAAACCTTTAGACTGTAAGCTCTTTTAATATACATAGTAAGGTTGAAAAAAGACACACGTCCATCAAGTTCAACCTTTTAACCTACCTAACTGCCAGTTGATCCAGAGGAAGGCAAAAAAAAACATTGAATCCTCTCCAATTTAAAAATTCCTTCCTCACTCCAAAATGCCAATCGGACCAGTCCCTGGATCAACTTGGACTATGAGCTATCTTCCATAACCCTGTATTCCCTCACTTGCTAAAAAGCCATCCAACCCCTTCTTAAAGCTATCTAATGTATCAGCCTGTACCACTGATTCAGGGAGAGAATTCCACATCTTCACAGCTCTCACTGTAAAAAACCCCTGCAGAATATTTAGATATTTAGATGGAACTTCCTTTCTTCTAATCAGAATGGGTGACCTACTGATAAATAAAGTATATATATATATATATATATATATATATATATATATATATATATATATATATATACACACACACACCCATTTATAGTTTTGCCTATTGGTTGCATTATTTGACATCATGCATGGGTGAGGTAGCTACTGTGATACATGAGAATGTTTATGTGTTCTGTTAAAATGCAATATAAATACCTCTTGATATGTTGCAGCATGTATTTACAATCATCTGTACAACTAAAATAATGATGTCCACCTTTACCAACCTCAGTATGTGTTGCAACTTTGTCATCTTTATTGCAGGGTATCGATTGCTCTAAATAATTTCATTTCTGTCTTGGGCATGAGACAGAATTATTTACAAAAGTAAATCTGACTTAATCAGATATAGGTTTGATTGTTTTTGCATTTAGTTCTTGTTGTATCATTAATGTTTCACAATTAATGATACGTCATGCAGAAATCCCTGGCATGTTGCATAAAAGAATTTTTGATTGGATTTAGTGCTTATGTGAATAAATCTTGTTGATGACCTTCGTCCCCATTATTATCTTTCAGATATTTTTATATGTACATGTATTGTCCTTGTTGTGCCCAGCAACAATCATGCCTGATCTATCACGGATGGAGACTAAATGAATTTTTTTTTATGTTGACATTTACTCTAAATCTGAATCTGAATAAAAATTCCAAGTGTTCCTTAGAAAGAATGAGATATCACACTGGAAAAGCTCATCTCTGATATGCATCTCTGCATCAGCATTTATTCTGTTTTATAATCCTGTACGTCATCACTCCATTTTACAAACCTAAGTACTTTAAAAGTTCAGAATATTTAGAGAAATAAAAGAAATTGGGGCAAGACAGAAGTCAATCTAGGGCAAAGAAAACCCAGGGCAGGTGCTGTCAAATGGAAGTTTCTGGGCCAAACATGATTTTAATATTGACAGATGCACTTAGACATTTTAAGTTCTTAGGCGTTCAAAATGTACTCATGGAGGCTGGATGTAGCATTTGTGTCAGGGGCCCATATTCTAATGCAGAAAATAACTTAATAACCCATGCTGAAGCGGTGGATCTTTTTGACATCCAAATCCTTGAGGTTTATCACATTAGCACAGCTTGACAATCATTAAAATGAAGAGATGATGTAAGTACGGCAGTCGGGAGAGGATTATAAAACAGAATTAACGCTGATGTAGTGCAATGCAAATCAGAGATGAGCTTTTCCAGTTGGATAACTCCTTTTTTCTGATGCAGCAAATCTAACTAGAAACAAAATCTCAGAAAATTTAAGCCTTCCACATAACCAGGCAGAAACATGACCATGCTGCTTTCTTTTACAGAAAGTATCAGAGGAAAAATGAAGCAGCAGTACTGCAACACTATTATCTTGAGGTGCAGCTGAAAAGTATTACTATCCTGAAAAATATAGCATATTACCTACAGCATCATACAACATAAATAGGGATGTAGCGAACTGCCGATTTGGTGTTCGCGAACGCCGTTCGCGAACACCGGCAAAAAATGTGAACGTTCGCGGACAGTTCGCGAACTTCGAACACCCGCTAAAATCGTTCGATTCGAACGATCGAAGGATTTTAATCATTCGATCGAAGGATTTTCATTCGAATCGAACGATCGAAGCCATTCGATCGAATGCTTTTCATTCGATCGAATGCTTACAATCGTTCGAACGAATGGAAATCGTTCGATTTTTAGCGGTCGAAGGAATTCGAATGGTCGAATGGTCGAACGACTTGTATTCGAATCGAACGCGAACTCAAAATGCGAACGTTCCCAAACGTTCGCGAACATTCGGCGGACGCGAACGGTCGAAGTTCGCGCGAACTAGTTCGCAGCAGAACAGTTCGCTACATCCCTAAACATAAATAAAAGAAGTGGCTGTTACAAATCAACCCTTTGGGGAAAATGCAGGATTGTCAAACCATATTCCTCTATCTCTAGGCAACTATAACGTACAGCATACACACAACACAGACTTACTTATTTTTTACAAAGTTGTTTAGTGTGCAGTTCAATCAGCCAGCCATAAAGTTGGATATGTAAGAAATATCTCAGTAGGTTTCTAGGGTGATTGAGGTCTCATTCTTAGGAACATATAGCTCCTAGAGAGTTGGACTATAGGAAGAGCCCCTTTAGCCTAGCAGCATCTAGTGACTGTACAGACTCTTTGTAGCAGATGCTTATACCTCCCAATATTTCATTTAGAAATGCAGGACCAATGAGATCATTCCCCAGCCCCAATCTACTATGCCAAAACATGCTTCTTATACTCTCCTTTTGGGGTCAGAAATTTAGAGCTGTATCACAAAAACTGGACTTTTTTAGTGCAGGTCCAGATGTTGAATTTGCCGCATCCATGTCCAACATTATTTTCAGTGGCATACAGCAGACTCTGAAACCATGAGGGGACCTGGGGAGATGGTGGGCCCAGACAGCCGTGGGTTCTACTGTATGCTACCAGCTTCTCACCACCACTCAATGTCACAAGTCAGTGAGTGAGCAAACATGGGCATGAGGCAGGGGAGTCAGGGGCCCCTAGATGCCCCCCGGAAGCCTGGAAATTTATATTCGCGCCTGACCTCCAATTGTTACGTCATTGATTGTTTTTACAACAAAGACCTACTTCCACCACTAGCCACGTGTGACCGGCTAGATCCTTCTTAACCCAAATCAAGCAATGCAAATAAATCTATTAATTATACAATTCCTGAAAACTGGATGGATTTTTTTTATACAAACGGGTTGTTAATAATCCCAGAGTCCCTAATGCCTTCAAATTCCCTGCACCTCCTTCCTCATCCTTCCTCATCTCAGTGAGAATATACAATCTTTGTTGTTTCTTAAATCTACCCATAATTCAATGCCTCTCCCCTGCTCAAGTTATTAGAGAAATGAGAACCAATCATCTGGACTATGATGACATAATCTAAGTAGCTAAGGCGGAAGCAGGCATCATAACAATCAGTTTATGAGCATATTTGAAACAACCCAAAAACAGCCAATCAGTCCACTCAACTGGTAGCCTTATCTACTTCTCTACCCATGCTGCATCAGATTTAGGTGCACTGAACTGGATATGCTTATTATTGCAGTAAACGATAGTGAGCTTTATTAATAGCTGTATAAAGCTGGCATTATTCAACCTAGTGTAGCACACATTGATAATATAGTGAATAAAGTACCCCCTCTTGTAAAATATAAGGATATTATAAGTTACCGAGGAGTTTCATGACCATATAAAAACACGAGGCCGAAGGCCGAGTGTTTTTATACAGGTCATGGAACTCCGAGGTAACTTCTAATATCCTCATATTTTACAACTGGGGTACTTTATTAATTATAATACACAAATTTTAGTGAGTCATGTGACAGAAATTACATCACTACTCACCGTTTATAACAGATGACATCACTACTCACCGTTTATAAGGATATAATTTACAAGATATTCACGGCTTTTGTGTATTATATATTATTATCTTTCTTTTTTTTTATAGCACCAGCATGTTTACACAGTGTTTCATCATTCTCATAAGTCCCTGCCACAGTGCAGTTTACAGTCTCAAGCTTACTATCATATTTACACAGCACAAAAACACACTATATTCCATGTACTCTAGCTAGTTTCATTTGAGCCTGATGCTAAAACTGTGGACTGAAATAAAAAAAGATGCCATACTAAAATAGCACTGCTTTTAGCCATGTGGCTTTATCAGAGTTTACAACAGGAAACCAGTGCATTACAGAATACCACTAAAGCATACTTACCCACTATTAATATCATCAGATCTAAGACTCTTCCCAAGGATATCACCATCACTCATATAACCTCCTACATCCACCTCTGAAGCTATGTCAAGGTCATGACTTCCTTTTTCACTGATCTCGACTTGTGAAATATTACCAAGGCGGGAAATGGCGGCACGTCGTAGAGGAGTAGTGTACATAAACCGCGAGGGGTCTGTATGTATAAAGCGACCTGAATTGTTTCGAGGGTAAGCACCAACCAGGGAAGGAGCATCTCCAGCCTGAAGCCTAGGACTTGCTTGACCAAGTCTCCATGTCATTGTAGAGGAACGACTTGTTAAACTTGGTAAATTCCTCCCACTAACTTCAGTGGTCACAGTGCTATCAAATGTTGTCTCCAATGTGCTGCCATAAAATATAACAAAAATGCATTAGTAAAAAATGCTTTAAATGTACAGCTTCTATAAGGAAGTTTTTATATCTAGGGCTAGGCATAGCATTTAGGAGGAGCTCAAAATACAGGTATAGAATCTATTATCTGGAATTCTTGGGACATAGTGTTTTCTGAATAAGTAAACTTTCTGTAATTTGGTGCATCACTAGTGCATCTGTGCTGTTTTGCTGAAAAATTCTCAAATTTACCTCGAAATTCCCAAAATGCACTGAAGTCAATGGGCGTCAATTTTTATATGTGCGACTATTTGGTCCAAATGCATTAAAGTCAATGGGCATCTGAATAATTTTGAAACGAGCAATTTTTATGCAGTCGAATTGTTACTGCAGTTTTGCTAATTCATTTGCTTGAGGCGAAACGTGGAAATTTACTGCCATACTAAAATTCATGTCTGGTGAATTTATTCTCCCATCACTATGCACCACACATTAAAGTTACTAAAAAACTCAAGAATGGTTTCTTTATACATATAAATCAGTTTCTTTGGTTAGATTGGACAATTGTGAACTGGGAGGCTGAATTAGGGAGATTGTCCCTCCTATTAGAGAACCCTCTATAAGGAAATCATCATATCTAATGGTAGCATTTAGGAGGAAAATATGGTTCAATGTTCATTCACATAGAAACATAGCTGATTCAAGTGGGAAGGATGTACACCTGCAGTAAGGTCTCCAAAAAGTGGTTTGTTAATAAAAAGGATAAGCAAATGATAACATTCTTTATTGTTGGAATTTTCAGATTTGTTGGAAGAGTGCAATGTAGTCATACATTTGTGATGCCTATATTAAACTAATATTCAACCAATCGTTAAAGGGGGACAGTGATGGCATGAATTTCATTATTTTGCGGATTTGTTATTAAACAGCAAAATTTTATCATATGTATTTATCTGGTCTTCAGGTACTTAATTCACTATATAAACTATAATATATATATATATATATATATATATATATATATATATATATATATATATATATATATATATATATATATATATATATATAAAATTGTTCACGATGGACCAGCACACGAATTTCATCAATCAATAGTGTTTTATTTCTACATCACTGTGCATCCAACGTTTCGGCCCACATTGGGGCCTTTATCAAGGATAAAGTGCTAGTGATAAATTAACAGTTGATCATAAACATATACTACTGTATATCCACAGTTATAAAAGCTAGAAGTAACGTACACACCTGTGAGTAATTTGTGTTCCTCGTAAACTAGACATAGTTTCTTCAAGGTTTTGCCTTAGATCTGCAATATTCTTTACAGTTCTCATCCTTCGTGTCTCTGGATCTTCTCCTGAACAGAACAGAAAATGAGCATAAACAATTAAAACAAGTACAGTATGTGCATATAACCTCTGCCTATTGTAGATTTTCTTTAACCTATAATTGGCTTTTTTGTTGGGTTAGATGTTCACCTTCCTATTAACTTTGCGCATGTTATAGATGAACCTATTGTAAGCAAGTCTTCAGTTGGTCTTCATCCTTTACTTAGTGTGTTTTTTGAATTACAATATATGATTTCCAGCCTGAAAATATAATTCTATCTGGTTCTTGGGTCAATGACCTTGGGCCTATGGAGATGTATCTATTCTTTTAAACATGATTAATAAAGACTTTATTTTTTAACTTATATTTTTGGCCTTGTGGATCCCTTGAGTGCCAGACAGTCCTGTTCTTTTGCTGTGTCTTGAGTCAATGACCCCAGCAACTAAAAAAACTGAATAACTATTAGGGTTCTATTTCATTATTTATTATAATCTTTCTTTTTAGGCCCTCTCCTTGGATCTGCTTAATTAAGTTCTAGCAGCCAGATACCATCTGAAAGTAAGAGCCTGAGGAATGCAGAACAAAAAAGTAAATGTAAAAAAAAAAGATAATATGCAAAATCTTTTTTTTTTATATTACAGTGTATTAGCAAACTAAAACAAAAGGTGTGTCAAAGGACAGCAGTAGAGAAGATGATAAGGTTGTTATTTTGATAAAAGGATACAAAACAGATATCAGTACTTCTCAAGCACAGGTATGGGATTATCTGGAAACCCATTATCCAGAATAGACATTTCCCATAGTAGCCATTTTATCCAAACAATCCACATTTTGAAAAATGATTTATTTTTTCTCTGTAATAATAAAACAGTAACGTGAGCTTGATCCAAACTAAGATATAATTAATCTTTTTTGGAAGCAAAACCAGCTTATTGGGTTTATTTAGTGTTTACATGATTTTCTAGTAGACATAAGCTATGAAGATCCAAATTATGTAACAATCCGTTATCCAGAAAACCCCAGGTCCCAAACATTCTATATAACAGGTCCCATACCTGTAAATTATTTATGCAAAAAGTAGAAAAGACAGTGTCATAAAGAATTGGGAAACCTGGTTGTTAAAACATGCCATACTAGTATACAGCACTGCAATATGATATTGAACCTGGCCTAGGAAGCAAAAGCTGCTGTATACTACACTGTATTGCAGCCATTACAAGCATACTTTTACATAAATACGACATTATTGAAACAGATTAACCAGAATATGTAGGGTAATAACCAAGAGCCAATTTGAAAATGTACATAGCTCAGTTCTTAACTCACCAATCATTTCATAATACAAAGCTTGCTCTAGGTCACCTAGCATGGTCATAATGACTTCCTCATCCAAGTCGGCAGTTCCTTCTCGTAGGTAACTTACTTCTTCCTCCTCTAACCAGCTTCTGGTAAAGTCGCCAAACGTTTCACTAGATATATCATCCGCAATCTGTGTATATTCTTCTTTTAAAACTGTTACTGTACCTGGACTTTCTATTAATTTGTATGATGAGTTCCTGTGTGATAAAATATTACATATTGGGGGCATATCCGCTGTATCCCAAGTTTTTGTAGAAGGCAGAGAATGCACTGACTTGGACAGAATCCTAGATAAGCTCCCAGCCTCAACTTTTTCTTCTTTTTGTGTGAAGCAGAGGTTTGACCTTGTGGATTCTTCATACCAATTTGCTAGATAGGAGCAGACCATTCCATTGTCAGTACTGCTCAGAAATGACAGGTTTGTTATAGTCTTTTGTTTCTGAAAAGAAGAATGTTTTCTGACATTCTTGCATTTAACAAGTGGCAGCTCAGTAGGACGTTGCATCTTTCAAAGACCATTTGTCATCTTTGAAAATTGAGATTTACATCCTGCTTTGGGGAATCGCTCAACCACCGCTTTGCAAAATACTGCCGTACAAAAGTTCTTATTTGTCACATCTGCCGACGATGCCTTTAGAAATCCCTTCTTGCAGAATATAAAATAGGCTCCATCAATTCACTAATCCAGCTTAGAAGTAAAATTGAGGTGGCTTTCTTCTACAAAGCACCAGACATATCCTGAAGAAATGCCTTAATTTTGCTAAGATTGAAAATATTTGTCTTGCTAACCTTGCTATTTCCTTCCATAAGACGAGTCTTCCAAATGCAGAGCTGTACCACACTTTCCATTCTCTGACACAGTGCTGCAACTACTATGCTCACGTCACAGCTCGATACAAGCCCAACTGAGGCAGTGAAACAAGGCTCCGCACAATGCTCCTGCTTACATTTTAGTATTCAGCCTGCATACCCAGATATTTGACTCTTCCCTTGCACTGCAGTACAGACTGCTAGCTGTCATGGCAGCAAGCAGTCTACCTATAAAACTATGCCAATAGCCTAGCTCACAATGCCACAGATCTACACCCAGAAAATAGCACAAATTTGTATACACAAATATATTTTATAAAGAAACAAACATTGTTTTCAAAAATTGCAAATCCACTTATAAAGAATTCCATTTTTAAAGTTTGTAGTTTAATACAGTAGTTTGACATAAGTGACGAGTGACATTTTTTGCCAAGTTTTGCTGTGAAAACGATGCACGTAGACACCAATGGGTGAAACAAATTGGTGAAAAAAAATGGGAAAAATGGGTGAATTGTGAATTGTCAGTGAAATGGATCACATTATCCCATCAGTATTTGACATGATTTATAGGAGATAAACTTGATTGGGACAATTACGCTGAATGGGTCCTTGTTTTTTTTTATGCATAAAGAAAGAAAATCTGATTCTAAGTAGCTTTCCAATATGCATTCAGTAACCATTTTCAATGTTTTAAAGATATTTGTAAATGCAATTACAATTGCCATTAGTATTTGTTTAACCCTTTTTGTTCTCTGAATCTTATTTTTAACACTGTTTCTAATAAATAACATCTAACACATGCTATTTAATTGTGTTTGTGTCCTACTTGTTCTAAAGTAGAACAGAAAATGATGATACTTTCTAAATACTTGAAAAAGATAAAAGTATAACATGCTGCCTCACCAGCTTTGATATGCAGAAGAGAAACTAAATAAGGGTTGCAAACACTGGATGCAAACATGGCAACTAAGATGTAAATAAAGCCAAAATAATAATAAAAGTGCAATATAGATTTGCACATAGAAGTGAGGGAATAATTTCTTGGGATGGGATGTGGCATGGAATGTTGCCAGTGTAGGGGCCCCTACGGGTTTATCTGCCCTGCAGCTTTAAGGCTCCCACCTTTTTCTTAGAGTGATCTGCCAGGAGAGGTGTGACAGCTTCCTGCCACACTGCACTATAGTGTGTGTAAGGAGTGGCCTCTTCCGCCTCTGGATGCTGATCCAGCTGGGTGTGCTCAGACGGGCTGAGTACAGAAGGCCCAGAAGAAGGCATGTGTCCTAGTAGGGGACCAGGTAACCCCGTGAATGAGGAACAGATATACTAGGGCAGACTTGTCATAGTCTCTCTAGGAGAGAAAGGCAGAGAGGTTAGAGAGAAAGAGCAGCTGAGCTCCAACAAGGATTTGCAGTAAGGGAGTAGCTTCCCAAAGGCTCTGTGTGTTGCCTACAGTCAGGGACCTCAGAGAAGAGGGACTGCAGGGTAGAAGCTGCTTGCCTGACAACTTCCAGAAGGGAATGTGTGTAAATTCTGCAAATGCCTAATGGAGGCTCTTCCTCATGAAATGCCTGTGTCTGCTCTAGGTGACCCTGCCTGCAGATCTGAGTGAACTCTCTATATGCTGTTGCCTCAACTCCTCCGTGAGTAGAAACCTGATGTCACTTGCCTCGTGCATAGTTCAATAAACCTTGTTCCTGTTTTATTAAGAACCTCCTGGTGCCCAAGTCTTTTGTTATTGCACAGTAGCCTGTGGGAGTTGTAGTTACACTACACCACACCTTTAATCTTCCATATAGTGAAGGCCCTAACCTGAAGTGTTAGAATCACGTGTAACACATGCTCTAGTGCACTAGCTGGTGAATTAACCCCGTATGGCCCAAATAGGTGTTACACCAGCTTAAACATGAACTCTGGGTCTCCAGAGTTTATGTTTAAGATGATTTAAAAGTTTTGTGGCTGGACGGGGCTGCTAATCTGTTGATGACACCCTATACATTGAGTGAAGGGCCACCAAAAATCTGGACATGGAATGTTGCCACACCACTTTACCCACTTTTTTGTTCTAGACACTGGTCTAGGTTTAGTGAATATCAGGCTACAAAACACACAAAACATGCAATGGGATATATACATATATATTCAGTACTGAAAGTGTATATGTTTTACTGCTCAAAGCAACAAAATTTGTTATGTTTTAGCATATTTTTATGTGCCATGTGTTACATTTTCCTGACTTTCAGCAAATATTGTTGGGAAAGTCTTCATTAATTTGAAAATGGATCGAACTGCTGGGATCCTTCTGGATTTCCAAGATAATATCTAATAAAACTGGCCCTAAGTTTATTGTTCTAAGTGTCAGGTTAGGAATTGTTTTAAAGGGTATTCTACCTGTACATCCATTCAGAGTTTTTTAATTATATGATATTATAATAAATACAATATAGGGCCAAAAGTAAACATCTATCCAATATCACATTCCAAAGTCAATGGAATAAATATGAAGCTGTTAAACTACCATCATAGCCCTTTATTCTTGAAGGAAGATTTTTCACCAAATGCTGGAACATTATTGGGATTTGCTTCTACTCATAAGTGATGAGGTAGGCCACTAAAGTTGGACTATCAGGCCTAGCTCATATTGGTGTTTTATTTCATCACATCAGTGTTCATTTGGGTTGAGGTCAAGATTCTGTGTCAAGTCATTCTGTGCTGTATGAACTTTACTTGATGAAATATCTACTTCCAGTTATTAGAAGGAATATTTACATATTTATAGGGATGGGCGAATTTTTTTGGCTTGTTTCGCTGAAAAAATTACGCCCATAGACTTGTATGGCGGCGTGCATCAAAAAAAAAGACGCGCGTCAAAACAATTTCGCCGCGCTACAAACTTTTTTTGACGCCCATAGACTTTAATGGGCGTCTGCGACATTTCACCGGTGGCGAATTTTTGCCAAAAAGAAACGGGTCAAATTCGCCCATACCTACATATTTTTGCTGTGTAGTGTATATACAATAGATAAAATGAATAATACATACGGATTGCTATATCACATCTATACCTAAGGCATTATGGAAAAAGTTGAGTCTATGTCAGCATAGAAATAGTATAAATGTACACAGTCTGAATAGTAACATTTCCACCAACATGTTCAATTTAAAGTAAATTACACAAGGAAAAAAAGCTCATATATTATAGGGACTAAGCTGGTAAACGAGTAATTCATATTTTATAAAGGTTTCCTGCCTTTCAGTCTTAAAGCTTTTGGGTAGTTTTCTCCCCTTTTATCCATAAAAATACAGACACATAAATCAGTGTTAAGAGATTGAATATAGAGAAATTATTAATATTATTACTTCTACAAAGTATTTCTAAAGTGCAAATATATGCTGCACAACAGAGGTGCACAGGTGTATACATGAAACATATAGATTACACCTACCAATACTGATGGTTAAAGAGCATGAGTTTAAGAAAGTCCTGTTCTCCCTGCTTTACCCAAAAGAAACTTTTCTATAAAATATGAGCCATCAAGAATATAAAAATGTTTATACAGAGGATAAAGGTGAAGCCCAGAGATTGAAAAAATGAACAGCAAAAAAAGAGGGAGAGGATATTTTTTCAAGTAAAAATGTTGTGTTAAAGATGTTGCATCCAATACATTAACTGACCACTCACCAGATATCTCCTCTAGGCACTGTTTGGCAGTCTTACTGTAGGATGATTCACCCTTGGTTGGACTTGTGCAGGAGTCAGCAGGTGGTACTAAAGTGCTGTCATTTTCAGTGTGTGTTCTGTAATAGAACAGTTTGAGTAATAATTTAATGCATTTTTAAAATTAATATTGCATACTGCAAACTCTATGCAAATTAATATGTTAAAACTTTATCCAGATTAGAAACACAATTTATGTAATGGTGGCCAAGAAAAAAAAAATCTATTTTAAAGAAGCATTTCCATAAATAATGCACAAGGGAAGTGCTACAGTTAGAAGAACTACACCACTCCAGAGATTACACAGTTATCTCACAAAAGCACCAAACCACTTGAAAATTACAGCTGGCTTTAATGCCTGTTATGATGTTCGTAATCAGTTCATGAAAATACACTTTTGCCATCAAAGAATTTTGCCTTTGCAGATCAAGCTCAGAATGGCCTGCCATTTATTTCAATGCCTTTTTAGATAAAATAGGACTTTTCAAAGTAGGGTTTGCTTTAATAATAACAAATATTTAACCCACTCTTAGGCCCGAACTGCTGATGAGCTGGCAGAGAGTAAATATAAATAACTTTCAATTATTTAGCCATATTTTGGTAGCCATCTCAGTGTAATATATAAAGATATCACCAATGATTACATTTTGTTCAAATATTTTTTCCATAAAAGATAACTGAATCAGTAGTAACTTTTCATGGCAGTGCTTAATTTCTGTTGACAGCTACATTTTGATGGATTAATGTAGCTAAGTTAGGAACTGTTTTTTTACTACAAAGAAAAGGAAACCAACAGTGGTGTAACTAAGACGTGCCAGGCCCTCCCTCAAAAAAATAGATTATGAAGCAAGGCGCTACTGCTACTAAACTTGATCCTGCCTGCCTGTCTGCATGCTCACGCTCCACTTGCAGAGTAAAAAGTGGCAGTGGCTGAAAGGGAATTTTTTAAAAATTATTAAGGGAGAAGACCTAGTGGTCCAGCTGCCCCCGTGACCTCTAGTAGTTATATAGCAGTGGAAATTATTTTTAAAAATTAGAATGATTTGCTGAAATGGACTCAATGGGAGTTGACCTTAATGTGCTTCTGAGCTTTTTGGATAATGTGTTTCCAGATAAGTGATCATAGACCTGTCTTGTGTTTATGTGAGTTTTTTTTTTTTTAAACATAGCTAAGTGTGTTTTTGTTGAAAACTTTCTCTATGCTGCTGTATTTTGAATGTGGGCCAACCACAAAAAATGCAAACATGCAGAATATAATGGAATCAATTACCTCTTACATTAATATATGCTCAGTCACGTGTCTTAAACACAAAGACAAAAAGTGTGTGCTAAAATGAAGCAGTACAGTTGTACTTATAAGTGTACAGTATACAGTAAATGCAATAAATGCATTCAGGGCTTCTCTTTGTGGATGCGGTTTGCACGACAAAGAAAGTCAAATTATTCATTTTTAATATTTCTCTGTATAAAGAAAGTTATTTAGAAAGCTGTTCATACCTGTAAATGAAAGGTGCCACAGTAGCAGTATTCGGGTGAGTGTACTGCTGTTGAGGGAGTTGCACAGTACCATTTCCTGTGCCTGCAGAAGAAATATGGGTTTTTCCTTCCAAGGGAGTAGTTGCCTTTTCACAGGCAGATGTTTTTTGTGTTAACTGAGTTTGACTGCCTTTTGTAGTCCTGCTTTTTTCTGGCTCTTTGGCAGCTGCAGAACCAGGAGATGTGGTCTGCTTTGCTGCAGGCACTTTTGACCCCGGTTTAGGTATCCCGCTTGATAAGGGAATCAAACTGTCCTTCTTAACAGCAGCTGTTTTGTTTCCTTTGGGGATCAAACTTGCAATTTTTGAACTCTTTTTTGATCCTTCCGATGTCTGTTCCTTTTCCTCTTTAGCAGCTTTTTCTGAGTTAGACTTATTTTTCTCCCGATTTTTATCATCTTTATCTTTTGGCTGAGGCAAAGACTTTTTATTGCTAATATTTTTGCTTCCAGCTTTTGGAGGTGCTAATTTAGGTGATACTTTGGGGCTGATAAAGCTAGAACCACCATCGTTTTCTCCGCATTCTGATAAGGTGTCATCCTCTCGAATTACTTCATTAGAAGACTGGGATCTTAACGAACCCTTGGTATTAAGTTTAAATTTTTCAAGCATGGATTTTTGTGCAGAAGATAATGTTTTACTTCCATCGGATAATGGAGGTTTTAATCTATCTGAAGATGGAGTTGGAGAGGTTGCAGGGCTGGGCTGCTTTACAGACAGCATGGTAGAAGTGGCACTGTGTTTGACATTCATGGATTTGCTGCGCCAAGGCTTACTGGCACTTGGGGAGGGTATGGCAGAGGCCACTTGCTGACCAGAGCTAGTGGGATATTGCACATTTCCATTCATGCCTGCAGACTGCTGAGGGCCTTTTGGTGATTCTAAAAGGATGCAAAAACATTATTGAAATTTGAATTAATATAATATATATATATCCAGAACTAGAAATGCCGGCACAACACGTATACGGTGCCTGGGTGCAGAGCTATGTATTAGTATTTACAATGGCTCAAAAGAAGCTAGCACACACAGGATTTATGGAGAAAAAAAGGGTTTTAGAAAGGCTAGGGACCTAGCCAAAACTTTAGTTTTTTTCTGTTAAAATAAAAACCTTTTTTTCTCCATAAGTCCTGTGTGTGCTAGCTTCTTTTGAGCCAATATATATAGATAGATATATATATATATATATATATATATATATATATATATATATATATATATATATATATATATACACACACACATTTCTATTCATAGCACGAAATAAATTATTTTATCATAATATAACAGTGTCAGGTGTTTGAAATTGTCAATGATTTGACACATTTACCCACAGTACCTACAGTTTAGGTTAAAAAATTAAGGTCAGGTGTTTCTAATGTCTTGATAAAACATCAAATTAAAGTATAATAAAAATAGTATATACTATAGTATAAAGTGATTCAGTGAAATGTCTTTGTACAGGGCAATGCGGCTGCTGCATTTCTCTGCTTATTGACCATACTCCATGGACATTGATCATTTTACCTATTGAATCCCTGGATTCATGCATATAGTGAAATTACGTATTTCTGGCAACACGGCCAAAAGGTTCTATTCTATTGTAGAGGCTTGCTCAGAGGGATTAAGGGATTCTGATCTCATGCAACAGCTGAAAGCTTACTTGGCATTTGAGGGGCCCAGCGCACAACACAGCATTAAAATGTAGTCTATGGGAGATGGCCTTCCTGTAAATCTTAATATCCAAGTCATGGATTCAATACCTGTATTTGAAACTACTAAGGGAAATATTGTAGACATTGATCTTTCAGCCCTACTGCTTGCATATTAAGCCCACGTTTCTGTTCTCTTTTCATGAATAGTCTCATATGTGAGAGGTGTTTTCAGTGTTAAGATTCATTTAAAAAGATATATATTATACTCATTTAAATTGCTCGAGCCTATTAAATCCAATCAAAACAAAGAATGGCTACAGATTATTAACTGCTACATCAGTGGTAATTTTGTGTCCACCTAATTCGTCTTTACATCTTTTTATAACTTACTATCTACTCTTAAATAACAATAGCATTCCAGTATTCAAAGTATTGTCATACTCCTAAATGAGGCGGTTTCATAGTAATTTATGTCACACTATGTGACCTGTCTGAATCCAGACCCCTGGACTATTTACAACCCACCCTAATTCATTGTATTATCTCTACATTTGATCTCTATCTATCTGTAACTTCCTAATTTATTGCCCATGAATACCTTCCACTGATCTAACAGTATATATGCGGTGCCTTTCCAGCTTTCATTTGTATTTTGCCTGACGAAGGGGCCTTGGTGCACGGAAAGCTTGCAATGTATTTTTATTGTTAGCCAATATAGGTATCACTTCTACAATACTTTTTGTATTTGTTTGTTTTTTTATTTGTTATTTTTGCTACTGGCTAACACGGTACCATAGTTTTTGTTTTGTGCATAGTATTTCATGGTCATTTTTTCTTTCATGTGTGTTGGGGGCTTGTGCTGTAATCCATTATGTGAACACTGGCCCCATCTTGTGGCCACTGTGATAATTACTAGAAAATGTCAAATGTCTAATATAATTTTTTACATAAAACTTTTTAATATTTACATGTGTGCATTTCAGGTTTAAAGATGCACCATCACTTGAAAAAAAGTATCTTACAGTTTGTATATTTAACAATTTATTGTTATCCTGTAACTTGCCAAACAGGAAAAATACAATAAAATTAATGAAAACTACTTGTAAATACAAGCCTTCTCAATGGCAGTTATTAGCATACCTACACTATTGCAGAATAGGTTATAAGTAGATACCATTGAGCATATTTAATCCTACTGTAAAATTGGGTTGTTGTTTGTGGCTACAGTTTGGTGCAGCAAGAATTTGTGCCTGACACAAATGAGTGCAACATATTGCATATAATCTCTGCATAAGAAAGAGAGACCAGAACATTTTTTTTCTTATAGACAATCTGTAAATTGTCTCACTTCAAATATTTTTCCCCTGACAGCTATATATCAATAGTTACTGGGAAAGTTGTTCAGCAGTGTATGTTCCTTTGAGAAGAACTGTACCTCAAAGTTGTCCACTAGATCTTTTTTAAGTTGGTAGGGCAATTTCAGGACTGGAGTATTTGGATTGAATGATCTTACTCCTTTTATATTACTGATAACCCTTGGAGTCCTCAAAATCTCATCTGTTTAATTAGGTGGGGCACTCTGCTGCTACTGTATGTACTGTGAGATTCAGGTTAGCTGGGATCATAAGCACGATACTGTTTTAGCACACAAACGGGAGCCAAAGGCCAACTTTAACAGTTTTATGCAGCTTGCCTGGCTTTTCATTATAAGCAATATGCACAGTTTCAGCCCACTGGCTTCAAATTAGGAACAGCAGTTCTGATTTAACACCCAGAGTCCTCTGTTAAACTTCCAGCACACAGTCTTTTAGGGGGGGTTTCCATTTCTTTCTCCAGTAACTTGTTGATATTTCGCAAAAGTGCAGCTCAGAATGAAAAACAGTCTCCTACCCAGCTACTCCCTCACACACTGGGAAATGCTGTTTAAAGGAGAACTCAACCCCCTGCATACTTCAATAGCCCTGAAAATGTTTCTCACCAAAAGTGAATAGAAAACGCAGTGAAGCTTGTGGGCGCCATCTTCCAGATCGCTGGTCTTCATCTGTAAAATAGAGCCATATTGATGCATGTGCAGTTGGAGCAGACTTCCAGTTTGAACCAACTGTGCATGCACCAAAAGTGCTGGAATTTGTCAAAGAGGACCCGAAGAAATCTGAAGCGGACCCAAAAAAATCCGAAGATCCAGAACATGGCGCCCACATGCTCCACTGCTCTTGCTCTGCACTGTTAGGTGAGAAATATTTTAGATATTATATGTGCTAAGGACTTTCCCAGGTACAGTATTCTGTCAGCCATCCTGTTACAGAATGTACTATAGCTCTCAGTTCTCTAGAATCCTTCTATGTTTTGAGACCCTCTGAAGTTGTAAATATATTTCCAAGGCTGTGATTCTTAACTGTAGACTCCTTTTTTATGTCTCATGTGCCTGGCAATATGCATGCTAAGAAAACTCCATTATGCAGTGCTGTGTAAGTATCTCTATGTTTGGCTGTAAGCACATTTATTTCTATTGAACAAGTTTTTTTCTGTGGCATGATTATCAATATCTCTTATCAATGTAGGTGTTTTTTTCAGTTTTTTTTAATATATGCTATGTTATTTCACAGTTATAGTGTTCCTGTTTATAAGTTTATAATTTCTTGTCTGTTAGCAGTTTTTTTATTCTTATTTTTCCTTGACTGTTTATAAATACTTTCCATGTCTTTGAATGCCTAGCTCTTTGCACAAACATCTCATGCATTACAATATATATTGTAGAGATTCTATTTTTAGAATCTATGCAATTTCAGCCATAAAACCAATGTTTTCTATAAAATAACAGGTAACTACTGCATATGCTTCCAAAACTACATGGATATAAAAACACTCCAAAATAAACAAAGTATGGCATGCACAAGTTATCACAAAAAATTATGTGTATTGTATCTTTACTAGTGCTTTAGTTTTGTATTTTATACAATATGTCAATCATAATGGATATTTTGAGGTGCTTCCTGCTAATTTCTAGCAAATGCTTAATTAAACTGTTATTGAAAGAATGTAACAGAAAACAGAAGAGCAGGTTTCATACACTGTTAGTTGGAGTATCACATTTCCATGATCCATGATTTCTCTATGATCCTTGCCCACTGTATTGCAAAAAATATATTTATATCTACAACAGCAAACCACTTAGAAGAGTTTTTTTTTATATCTTTATACTTATTATAAAAATAAGTAAGAGAAACCCTTTTATAGAGGTTTCTCACAAACAAGAAGATAATAGTTTAATAGCCATTGTATGACTTGTAGTTTGATCCGATTGCTACTTTATTTAATTATTTTCCCAGTTGAATTTCATTAAGAGACCCTAGGATAGAAAGTGCCTCTGGACTCTACTTCGAAGATCCCAATTATATTTTGCATTTGGCTTAATAGTCTATAAAATATAATTGCTAGCAGAATCCACTGTCAAATGTCTCAGCCTTTCAGATATTTGGAAAAATAACGAATGGAGAAAAAAATACAAAAGAATTATAAACTCAGACTTTGTATTATGAAATATGTCTTCTATATTTCACACAATTTAAATGTAGTATGTGGCATAGTCTTACCTTTTTCATTGCCATTTGCATAATGAGGTGGTTTATTTTTGTCAATGCTGTTAAAGCTCTGACTTCTTCGATTTAAATTAGCTGTTCCCTGACCCTTGGTACTGCTGCCTGCAGCTGGCACCCGGGAAGGACCTGGAAGTCTAGGCACACAAACACAAAACTATATCAATGCTCAAACAGAATAGGAGATTTTCTTACCAGACAATGCAATAACAATGAACAGAACAGGGATATTATGGTGCAGCTATATATAGGAAAAGAAAAGCAAAATAACAGTACTCTTATAGTAAAAGTAAAAGATACTTATTACACTTATCATACTTGTAGAAATTTTAAAAAGCAGCTCTGTTATTTCTGTAGGTCATATATAAAAGTTGATAAAGGGCACCTGTTGCCAAAATATATTATCCCTAACCAAAGGTGCGGCCTAGTAGAGCCTGCACTACTGTAACAGTAGTTTGTTTTTTTTAAATTGCCCTCAACTAGCGTTAGGACACTGTCAGAGCTGTCAGAGCTGTCAGAGCTAATGTACATAACGCACTTCTGATGTCAAGCACATGCGCATGATGAACAAGTTGCATTCGCTCATTATGCATTCATGTGCCCCAACATGGCAGCTCAAACCAGGAGCTCCCTCCCGGTACAAGTGTCCTAGTGTTGGCAGGGAGGGAATTTTTTTTAAAAATACTACGGTTACACCCAACAGGAGTGCCGGCACTATTAGGGTGCACCTTTGGTTAGGGATAATATGCAGATGAAGCCAATTTGGTTTGTGTGTTTGACACAGAATAACTAAACCCAGATATCCCACTTATCCCATTTAACACAGAAAATTGCGTCACAGCTTCCCATCTAATTAAAGCGTTCACCATTGTGAACAATGGTGTTTTGGTATGGTAATGAAAAGGTTAAATGCATTAAATTAGTTAAAATTACTTTAGATAACACAGATTCTTCAATTAATCCGAGTCATGACGCATTTAACACACCAAGTGGCTTCATCTGTATTTTGTCAACAGGTGCCCTTTAAGGTTGAACACAGATACAGATTATGTTCAGTTTTGGCAAACAGTAATTTTCTTTAGTCTAGATAAGGACCACAGACTCAATGTGAGATTCAATTATTGTAACTGTAAGGGTGAAAGAGCTTACCCCTATGTGCTAATCTAACAAGCATCTGTGGCTCTTGTTGAACTCGGAACCATACACCAAACTGAAAATCCAGAATGAGGAGAAGAGTGCAGCAGATACAGGTTTGACCTAGCCATAGGATCGGCACTAAGGACATGATCTAGTTGCAGCCTGCATCTCCTGTCACTAGCTAAGTAGAGCATCATTTACATGTGCAAGTTGGGTGGGAGGCAGAAGGGAGAACGCCTACATGCCTCCCACTTCCACTGCCTAATGTTGAGAATGTTCTATTAAAGGGGCTAGACACAGGTCTCTGTGCTATGAAATGGAACGCAGAGACCACTCTGCAACATTAAAGACATGCAATTCTAGTAGAAACAGCATTACTAAAATTGCATATAATATATAACCACATGTAGGGATATAAAGGGTTAATTCCCCTCTGTTCCTTAAAATGTGAAACCACATGTTGGGAAATCCCCTGCCTCTGAGCTACAGGGTCTACCTAGAGTCTTGGGAGGGGCTGGAGCCTTGTCCCAGTGCAGTGTGTCTGGCATATAGGGTGTCACAAGGTGTCGCTGTTGCACCACCTTTGGATATATAAGAGGGCCATGTGCTCACATTTGCCATTCCTGCTTTCACTTTCACTGAGAGAGGGTGGACAGAAACTGCTGTAAAGATGTAAGAGGCAAAAAGCTGGAGGACCCCCTGGATGGCTGGGTGCAGCAGCCCCAAGCCTGGGAGCTAGACCAGGAGGCTCTGAAGCTCGTAAATGCAAAACTGCACTTTTACATGCTTGTAGAAGAGTGCAGGGAGCTATAGTTTAGCTGGATGATGAAGCAAGTTGTGTGCTTGGTAAAGAGAGCCTGGAGCTTCTGAGGATGTCATTGCTGTGGATGCCTGTTTCAGCTCTGAGGCAGGGTTAAAAAAAAGGATCCAGCGTTTCTCCTGTGTGTGATACAGGCTTTGTTCTGGCGCCTGCTACGTGGGAATAAATACCTTTGTCTAGTAGGAAAGGTATTTGGGCAGGTAGCCCTACCTGGAAAACTTAAGAGCTCTTTGGGGGAAAAGGGACTGAGACTCGTTGTCCACCAGGAGTGGAGTGGGGACTTTACCTGGCAAGGAGGTGCCAGGAATGAACAGCAGATATCCCCAGGGTAGTGGGTCATTTATATCATGCAAATGTATATTTTACTTTGCCTTTAATCTTGCATAAAGTTATATTTGTTACACAGAAATGTGTGTGTCTGAATGTTTTCCTAATGGGGCCACCCGCAGGTGAATTCCCAGATCCCATTAGGTGGAGTCACTGCCAAGAGAGGAAATTCCCAGTACCCTTTCACCTTGCAAAGGGGACTCAGGACTTGCATTGGTTATTTGGTAAGAAGGTACAACCTTGGCACCAGGGGGGTCGCCAAGAGAGTGTTACACATGTATAAAATGTTACTAAGTATAGTAGATTCAAAGTTATTTTTATAATTGGGTTTTATTTATTACACTTCAAGTGTAAAACTCTGGCTTAAAGTGTTTTATCTTACCTGATATGCTTAATAACCTGCTATGTAGAATTGCTTTTAAGGCCTGTGCCTGCATTTAAAGAAATTGTACATTTGAAACTGCGCATATTTTATAGTAGCATAATGTTTTTATATAAACATTATTTTCATGTACAGTATTAGGAGTTTCTGAACCGAGATATTAGTATGCAAGATAGAAAATCCCTTTGAAAATATTAAGGCTGGTAGGATTGAATATGCTAGTATGCAGTTTATAATTATTTTACTTTTTTATGTTACACTATTTAGTTTAAATAAAGCACAGTTCTGGATCATTACAAGTTTAGATTTTTTTAATGTATGAGCTCTTCCTTGAAGTTCAGCTGTTGTAAATTTCCTTTTGCATTTGCGTTTATTAAGCAACAGAAAACACTTTTGCCATCTGACATGTATTTAATGCAGTATTTATTTGTTCTGGCACATTGCTATTTCACTTTTAAATTGCATATTTATCTAACTGTAGCACTTCAGTGGTAATCCTCCACATGTAGGTTTACATAAAACGTGAAGCTATCTGCACTGTCAGCATCGCCAGCAGCAGAGAAATATAACACTTTATAATCTGGCGTTACACCATCTAATTTTTCTATAAAGTGATGGGGAAAAATGACACTGTATGTTACATAATCTGTGCCATGGACAAAGTGGTCTCCTGTATATCTGGGAGCAATCAATATATAAAAATATCATCCCAAACCACAAAAGTTATGTATGCCTCAAAAACCCTCACCTATACCAGTGCTCAGATAAACCACAAACGAATGAGAAACTGTGGAACCAATGACTTCATATTCAAAGCACACTGGAAAATTATTGATGTAATGTAGACTAAAACAAAAGTACTCAACTGTAAGGGCATTATTAAAAACTAAAAAACTTTCAAATAAAATAAGTGAACTTGTATGAAGTGCGTTTTAACACAATATTAAAAAATAGAGAAGCTGTCAGTACACATTTTAAAAATGCAGTTTCTAATAGTTCTTCAACATGCAGTATAATAAACTCATTAAGTGGTCAAAAACATCCAAGCATCAACATGACAGTGCACTTTGTACATGTCTCGGTATTAATATCTAAACTAGTTGAGAAATAGCCGAATAAATCAGCTAATATACTTCCCTATATTGCACAGTGAGAATAACACAAACAAATACAAAGAAGAAAGATAACTGTTGTTTGCAATTTAGGTTTATAAAATATACTTTTGCCCATACATGGGTCAAATAAAACAACTGAATCAGTAACTCAGAGAAACCTGATTAAAAAAGGTAAAGTAAAAGAGGAAAAATTAGAACTAGAACAAGAATTAGGGACTGACACTGTAGTACAGTATAATTATAATAAACAGTGAAGATATTATGAAACTTGCACATTTTAATTTTCTTGTCTTTGTAAATTAAGGCAAGTTACTTATATGGGCCAGGTAAATAATGCATTCAAATTACAGTATACCTTCTGTCTATATCCCAACATTAACATTCAGTAAAAAATCTGATCCTCAAATCATGCAGTGCAATGCCCTAACGCAGGGCTGTCCAACTGGCGGCCCGCGGGCTGACCCCCCCTTATTTGGCCCTCCATATCAAAGTCTGCCTGCTGTGTCTGCTTACCATGTATAAAATTTAAAAGGTATCACTACAGAGATTGACTGGTCCCTGCATTGTTTAAACCTCAAATTCACACTATAATCCCCTGTATTGTTCACACCAGTGATACCCCCCTGTATTGTTCACACTTGTGACACCTCTATTGTTCACTCCCCTAAAGTCCTGTACTGTTCACACCTGAGACCCAGACTGAAACTGCCCACATTGTTCACCTGTTCACACTTTATACAAAATGCTAATGGAGCACCAGCACTGTGTCACTGTATGTAGTACATTTTAGACTGGTCCTGATTCCTGTCTCCTGCTCTGTTCTGCCTTCCATATGCTCCCTGTGTGTGTCATACTTTGCTATTTGTTCTGGGGGTTTGTTAGCATTTGAAAATTATTGTTAGTGGCCCCTAAAGTGTTTAATCATATGATGGGGTACTGTATTAAACACAGTGGAGGAGGAGGCATATGGATTTATGGGTATGTCTTAATATGACTTAGCTTTTTTCCCATATGACTGGCATCCTTGCCAGGGCAGGCACAAGGTAGTTCAGCACCCTAGGCAAGAGCTTCAATCAGTGCCCCCCTGTCCTGCATTACCATCTACCTCCTTACCATGATGGTTTTTAAATAAAGAAAGCAAGAAAATATACAACACTTTTTCATTTATATTACTGCCCCCTGTACCTGTACCAGCAAGCCAAGTAGCCATCCATAATACACCCCCCATACCTGTGCCAGCAGCCATCCATCATACAGCCCTCCTACAGCCATCATATTGCCCCAATCTTTACCTGTGCCAGCAGCAGCAAAAAATAAAACTGATCACATCATATTGCCCCCAAATATTTATGTACCTGTTCCAGTGTTCAGCCCAGCAGCAACAGCAAACATATGGCCCCCATATCTGTACCTGATGTGCCAGCAGGAAGCTTCACACTTTCACAGTAATAGAAAGAATGTTTACAGCAGTGCAGCAAGGCTGAGAGCAGCAAGCGAGAGCCACACCAAGCAGGCCGCCAGTTCTCTGCCTCTGTCTCTGTCACCCAACACATCAGTGACATCATTGACACATATACGCACGTCGCACCGCACAGAAGGAGCTATTACTTGCCGGCAAGAGGGAGAAGGTGAAGGAGATGGATTCCACCCAACTGGGTGACCATGATTACTGAAATAAATTATTAAATAAACGCTTGAAAAAAATTAAAAAACAAAAAGAAATCCCCTTAAAAGTGCGCCCCTCAATGATGGCGCCCTAGACAGCCGCCTACTCTGCCTACCCCTAGTTCTGGCCCCGATCCCTGCAGTGAGCACCAACCATTTGGGTTTTTGTGTGCTATTAATGTGGACATGGTCTTGCAGTAACATGGGTGTGGTTTAAAGTGGGTGTGGTCTAAAACAGGGAGTGGCTAACACTGGCTTCCATTATTGTCCCTCCACCATGTAGATTGGAAAAATTCCTGCCCTCGGTACCATAGAAGTTGGACAGCACTGCCCTAACGTATAACAGTGACCTTCTTTCATTTAGTTTGATGAAGCTTTACAAATTTTTTTCTCTTGACCCATGATAAGCTAATATATTTTCTCTGTTATACAAATCAGTTCTGTGCAAGCTAGACCACCCAGCCTGCTTAGCCAGTTATATGTCATTAATATAATTAATAATCCAGGTCCACGTGTGGCTGGTCAGTAAGTGCTGCAGGAGAGAGAGCCTTGATGGCTAAAGGATACATCAACCTGCAGTTACTTTCAGTAAAGCATAAATATGTATGACCCCCCCAAAAGTAAAGGGTATTTTAATGCAAAAGCCTAATTCCTTCTTTAAATGCTGTGGTGCAAACAACAAAGAAATATATATGGGGTACTATTAATGTCATGACTGGACTAATTGAAACAATTACAGTTGGTATGAACAACTTAATTGGTGTATTTTTGATTAGGAAAGACTCTTAAGAAATAAAATAATTTAACTACCAAGAAAATGAAATCCCATCAAAGAGAAGTAAGCAATAAACTGAACAAATTATTGAATACAAATTGTAATATTTATACTTACTTTACAGGTAAGGAATCTCATAAGTGCATGAAATCATATTCAATTGAACTTCTGTTCATCTAGTCTATTCCAGAAATGAAAAACTTTTAGCTGCTATCTAAAAAAAATTCTGCTGGTCAATCTCATTCCCTGCATATTTGCTTGACTCCTCTATTTAATGATTCACCCTATGTTTGCTTGAGTCTGTTTCAATCAGTTGCAGAAAAGACACAGGGTAATGTCATGGCTAGTTTTAAATTCAAGTTTTTATTACAAATATGTATGAAGTAAAATGGCATTTTGAAAGCCTCCTTAAATAATAGGACAACCTGCTAACTTGTTTGCTACAGTAATTCATTTTTCAACAACATGACCTGTTAGAAGGGGTATAATATCCAAAATCCAGCAAAAATTGCAGCCTTTGATCTTTTGCATGGCAAGGTCAGAATGCACACCTGCAAGTAGCGTTTTCCACCATTATATATTCAATGCCCAAGAAATGTCTGAAAACAGCATGACATGAATTTTGATAGGCAGTGTCCATTTATGTAGAGGACTGTAGTGTGGTATTTGTGCCTGCAAAATATGCCAGTGGCGAAAATGCTGTCTCCCATTAGTTTTAAAGTTAATGTTTGATTTAAGTCTACTTCCCATCACAGTCATGAACTGCAGTCATTACTGCACAACGAAAACACAATAAAACATCTCTGAAAAGTTTCTTTTCTCCCATTCTCTGCCACTCATCATTTTGACAAGACCCATCTAGACCACTTTGTGGATAATTATTATCAATAATCCTTACAATGTAAGTTCTCAGTCAGTTTGTTGTTGGGCACTACCATTGTGTACAGTATTAAAAAAAATGCTGGTCTTCAGAAAATGAATGAACAATATTACCGAAAATGAATAAACAAGTTTGGATAGAGACACCATTTAGTGCTAGTGGCAGAAGGGAGAAATTATTTAGTCTTACTCTCCCACAGTAAAAAAAGGGGGTAATGATTTACATATAACCCTAAGCATTTACAACAAAGCTGTTTTTCTTCTTTGTAGTGTAAATGAATACACATGGACAAATGAATATAAGATTCTAGAGAAACACATAACAACAATTAATGAAACAGGCAATATTATGAAAATGCTAAATATTATAGAATTGTACAAATGGCAAAACAGAATAACACAAATTACATGTTTTTTGCAAAACTACAAAGTTGAGTATTTAGATGTATCCAGTATACTTTTTGCTGGCCTATGTGTATTTACTATACATATAAAACAAAGCACACCAGTTTTCGTCACAGGACATTACATGGCAGTAAGAACAAATACAATGAATGATTCAGAAATGCACCAGAAAGGCATAGGCCAGCCAATATGTATCACACTACCAATCATAAAAATAACTTTTATTTATTTATTTAAAATAATTAAAAACAAGCGTTCACTTTAAAACTGCAAAACAAAAAAAAATTATCATTCTAAATAATTAAATGTAATTGTTTAATTTATTCTGAAACTGTTGTAATAATAATATTTGTTCTACCTCTAAGCAACATGACACCTGCATACACTGCTTTGGGTTGTGCATAACTAGCACACAATAGGTTTCATTTAACTGACCTAGTAGTCTTTTTTTGATTGGTTGCAATTCCACTGTGATTAGACTGAGTTGCATATCTGGCTGTCAGACTGTGTGAGAAGAAACAGAAAAATTAAATGGAAGAATGGATTGCACCATGCATATAAACAGAGAATAAGACACAAAGCAACATGGTGTAGACTTGCAGTGAAAAAGTGAAACAATGAGTTTAGCATATTTGATGTGTAACAAGACATAGGGAAGATATGGAACAAACCATGTACATTCCATTCCAGACATTAAGAACATTTAAATAAAAAATGAAGATCTTATCTAAATCACTTTTTGCTGGCTCTTTGACACACAGTATTTACTCGGAACATTACAGCATTATTTCCTATTAGTAAGAACTTTTACTCATATAGTACATTACTGTATATATAAATTTATGTGTGGGTGTTTTTGCTTTTATATTTAAATAAAATATGGATTTAAATGTAAAAAGTTGGACTGCAGCATAATTAGAAAGTGATATAAACGCAATAACTATATAGTATATTGCCCACAACTGTGTTATCATTCATTACACTGGTATGGGACCTGTTATCCAGAATGCTAGGTAGCTGGAATTTCCAGAAAAGGAATGATTCTGTACTGTGGATCACCATATTTTAAGAGGCCCATTTAACATCAAATTGCGATTTTTTTCGATGACTCTCGAAAAATTCATGGTTTTCCTGTATTTCTAAAAAGCTGTAAAAAATTTAAATTTATTACCACAAAAAAAAACTTTAATGCCAAACTTCGCCAAGCAAAAGTTTTTGAGGTGCTATAGAAGTCAATGGGAGCTGCGCTGCAAAAAAAAAAAACTTCACTAGGAATTTTGTGAAAAACGTTTTTACAGGTTTTCAAGTTATTAGTATCGTTCGCACTATTTATATTCAGATCTTTTAATAAATTCAATGACAATCGTAGTTTCAGATAATGAGAGTTTAGTTGCACTTTCAAAAACCTCTAAAACCCCTAAAATCCCACCTTTAATAAATAAGATTCAAATGGGGGAATGTAATAACAGGTGCAAAGAGTAAAACAGTTTGCACAAAGAAGAGTAAAAATTAGCATTTGCCAATGTACTTTTCTTCCTTAAACTGTAATTGCATTGTGAATTTAAATTGCACACTTTGGGGCCGATTCACTAACTTCGAGTGAAGGATTCGAAGTAAAAAAACTTCGAATTTTTGTGCTCCTCGACTATCGAATTGGCGTAAATTCGCCTGAGTAGAATGATTCGAATAGATCGAGCGCAAAAACGCTGCGACTATTCGCCATTCGATAGTCGAAGTACTGTCTCTTTTAAAAATACTTCGACTGCCTACTTCGCCACCTAAAACCTACCGAATTGCTTTAAAAGCCTATGGGAAAGTCCCATAGGCTTGTTTTCCAAGTTTTTGATCGAATAAAAAGGCATTCGATCGAATGAAAATCCTTCGAGCGAATATTCGATCGAGCGCCTATTCGCCTGGCGAATATTCGCCAATTCGACTATTCGCCAGCGCGTAAATTCGCCCGAATTGTCTATTCGATTCTATTCGATTCTATTCCCCAGTCGAATTTCGAGGGATTTAACCCCTCGAAATTCGACCCTTGATGAATTTGCCCCATAGTGTTTGAAGGTGCCATAATTAGTGATGAGTGACATTTTTCGGAAATTTTATAACGCTCATTCGCCCATCACAAGTTGTAACCTTTTGGAGCAAACATAACTTTTCCAGTAAGAAATGTTAATTCATTCACTGTGCACTGGAGCAAACTATAACATTTGCAAACCTTCCTCCACTGTTGGAAGTAGTCGCAAAAGCTATATTAAATTCGCACAAAGGAAAATTTGTTTGCACAGGCATAACTTTTCAGATTGCGAATATTTTTTCTGTTAGCAACTTTTATTACATTCCCCCATTAGTCTACTAAAATAATGTAAACATCAATTAAACTCAATAAGATTGTTTTGTCTCCACTATGGATTAATTATATCTTAGTGTGGACCATGTACAAGGTACCGTTTTATTATTATAGAGAAAAAGGTAATACATCTTAAAAAAGTAAATTATTTCATTAACATAGACGCTCTGGCAGATGGCTTTTCTGAAAAATGGGTTTCAGGATAATGAATCCCATACCGCTATATACTGCATGCCCTTTACAGTCTGAGCATAGCTATTTCTTTTTTCCTAAAAGAACAAAAAGACATTTGCAACATAGAAGGCATATTAGAATGGCAGACCACATTTTTAGATTAAAATGAAAGGAAAACTAAACCCCTTTTGCCTCCTTTCCCTTTTCTCAAATATCATAAGTATTTTCCCTTTCTTAGTAGTCATGGTATATGTTAGCTAGAGACAAGATAAAAATACCCAATAATGATATAAAACAGCAAATCTGTTGTTATTAGTACTATGAATTTTAACAGAACACATTGTACAGTATTTCCAATAGTAGAAAGGTTCTTTAGTGCTCATAAACAGGTTTTTATGTGAAGTATAGTGTTGCTTTTCCTTTGTAACCAAATGGTGGGAAAGACCAGGTCTAAGTTAAGAACAACAATTCATCCACAATGACCTTATCAGCATTCACAGTAAGTAGCTATTTTGCACCATTTCGATTAATAGGTTTACCAATTACCAGGGACAGATATATAAAACATACATCTGAAGTAGATTACAACTACTTAAGAAAGAATAGCCTTATGATAAGGTGGAAACATTTTTACTCCAATTTACACCATATTAACTGTCATGGTGTGGTGTTTGTGCAGATGGCCTGTAGATGTCACTGTGTTCAGACTTATACTGTGTATACATCCTGTCAGCTTAAAAGTGAAAGTGTTGTGTAATGTCTGCATGAGTCTCTGCTAATAAAGCACTGCTATACTCTACTCATCCTCGGCTACCCAAAACATAACATATGGTTAATGCGAGATTTCTTTATTAAAGATAAAAGTTAAAAAAGTTTTGTACAATTAGAGTTGGACAGAGTGGCATTTGAATTGAGAAAATATAAACAGCTTTTTGTGTTCTCACAACAATTTAAAGGGTACTAACTAATCATTTCACATATGGTATAGCCAATCCCAAATGTACTTGGTTCATTCACCAATCAGGTAACATTAGTATAAATTAATGTTTATCACTAGGGCAAGAAGCACTGGTAGCACAAACATGGTTGACACACATGGTGTGGCCCAAGTGATGAACATTTTAAACTAATGTTACCTGAACAGTGGAGAAACAAGTGCATTTGAGATTGGCTGTACCATGTGTGAAATGACTGGTTGGCACCCCTTTAAATACCCTGTGAGTCTTAAGCCTATGATTTGTGTTGTAAGAACACCAAAAACATAAGGCTATTTATGCTTTATGCTTCTTGTACTTTACAGAGTCTACGGACTGCTTATTTGAGTGCCTGCTCTGCATCCATATGGTGACAAATGGCTTATTGGTGAACGTGTAAAGTGGTGAGTACAGTTTATTCCTTTGATTATAAGACTGGCTAAAGCCCATGAGGTGGTAAAATGAATTAGAGGGGTTATTGGAGCCCTGAATGGCCTTACTCTTGTCTTGTCTGGTTTAAAGAGATAAAGGAAATATAATTCAAGAGAACTCACATTTATACAAACCATACAGTATTTTCACTCTACCAAGTTCTGTTTGCATGGAACCATGTTTTTCCCAACTTTTCTCATGTAAGAGTTTAATCCCAAAAGAGCAGTGCTTGTGTTTCTCTAGTGACTATGTTTCAAGAGACTCAGTTTATGAATATGATTTGTCAAAACCTAAAGCTTTGGGTTTTTATCAAGCTTTGGCTTTTTTCATTTTGCCTGTATTCTCCAATTTTATTAAGAAGACACAAGGGAGTAGGCACATAGGAAAACATGTGTGTATCTCATTTTGGGGCCTAAGCAACCCCCTTCAGGCATGCAGTTTACAAAGGAGAAACTGGGCATCAAGCTTTCTTAAAACTGGAAACAGTTGCATGCCCTTGGGGACAGAATCCCAAAATAACATTTGCACAAACAGAGAGTGTCAGAGAAACATGCAGGGTAATGTCATGAAAGATATAAAGTGTGTCCTGTTCTAGCAACCATAAGCAAAATAATCAGATTTACATTTTCAGCCAGCTAACCAATAAATACTACCTGCAGATTGGTTGCTATGGGTTGCTAAAGCAGTAGAAATATTTTTATCATATGACACCGCCCTTAATTTTTAAAGGAGAAATAAACCCTAAAAACAATGCAGCATTTCTACATTAATTCTTTATTAAGCTTTAGTTCTGCTTTCAAATAAAACTTTTTTTTACATTTGATCTCTATTCTATTTAGCTTTCTGATTGAATGTTTTTACATTTCCTTTAGAAATGATTGATTTAGTGAAAACATTGGTATAGGACAGCATTTAGAGCACCTAATGTTTAAGCTAAAGACTAAAATAATTGTGTTACTTGTGGCATACCAAATTTCTTCAAGGAGACACATTGGGGACTGCAGGAAGCAGTGCTGTCCCCTTATATCCACCCTCCTCCTGTTAGAGTCATTTTCCTGCAAAGACATACACAACAGGAACCACCCCTTTCTTACTTTGTGCAGGGAGCAATGATGTCATTCCCTTCCCCAATGAGCAGAAGCAGAGCAGAGCCATCAGTACCCCATCCACCCACCTTTCATCAATGCATGAAAAGTATTTTCTATACAAAGAACATATTTATTGTTTTTTGGAAACACAGTTTGTTTTTTATTGTGCTGTTCATTACACATTATTTCATATTGTACCCGTGGTTTCTATCTAGAACCACTGTAAATATTGTCATGAGGAGTTTTTGATCCTTGCCGTATTATTATACGGTAAAATATGGTTAGCACATGAACATTGCTCTTACAATGGCCGCCAATGGTTTGTCTAAAGTGGTTATAAATGGTCTCCAGTTATACAAATATGTATTTACAAGTGGGAAAGGATTATTGAATAAATAATAATTCTGTGTCGATCTTCATTCACAAGCCAGCTTCTGAGTCATTTATTTGGGGTATCATGCCAGGGGGTATGGGTGTCCATATCCCTGTAGTCAGGAGATGTTGTGTACATGAACATTGTGTAACTTATCAGTATGATTACAATGAGGAAATTTAATGCATGCATACAGTGTGTTAAATTAAAATCTTACATACTTGGTGTCTATCAATCATGCTCATAACTCAAGCCTATACACACAAGTATGATGCAAAGGGAACCTGTGCAGGCTTTTAGTTGTTTATGTGCAAAATGTGAATTCAAAATAATGTTTTACATTACATAAGAACCAACAATTGCAGGTGTCCACAAATACCAATAGCAAACAGAGCGCAAGGACTTACCTGGACTGCATATCTACTGTTTTGGGTTGGCTGGTTTCAGAGGAGGAAGAGGAATGAGTCACGTGCTGCTGAAGTTCTACTAGTGACTGATAATACTGTTGCTGCTGATGTTGTTGCTGTTTGAATCGTGAAAGACTGAAAAACAGTCCTAAAATGGCTTTCAAATTTCCATTCCTTATTTCTAAAAGTGAAGAGAACACCATTAAACACATAAGTAAGCAACCAATTACAAGGGGTTTTAACAATGGTCAAGATTTAGTTGTAGAACACAAGTAAAAAATATCAACTAAAGCTGAAACAATAAAATACTGATTATCTCTCCATACTGTTAGAAAAAATAAAATAAAACCCGCAATCACCCCTTTGAGGACATGGAAGAGAAGAACTATTCTCAATGAGACTACTGACACCCTTCAAAACACCTATGGAATGTCAATTTCCACTACCAATTGTACTAGTGAAAAAGGGAGTGTCACTCTGCCCATTGCACATGTCATTCAATCTGTCCCACTGTACAAGCTATAAAAGATCACTTATAACCAAGTGTAAGAAGTCCCTATGGAATAGGGGTTCTAGTTCTAAGGAGGCTGTAGGTGGGACAGGGAAGAAGGTTATATATCGAGGAAACAGGAAGTGAAGAGCATGGACAGCTAAAAGGAAGACAAACATCCCTCCCACCCTGGGCTAAGGAAGGGGATAATGGGGGTTTTGGCCAATGGGCAGGGTACTGCTGTCACAGTGTGGGGGACATGGTAGAACTGTCCTAGTGGAGAGCCAAGAAGGGGGTAAATAGACTAAGATGCAGGTGTTTTCTGGAGGTGCAGGCATGGGGCTAAATTTTGGGGGCAAGCAGCCACAGTAAGTGCAGGAGACACGGGCGTTTGGAGGCTAATGCTTAGTCACAGGCTTGGTACTGGGTGTTTAAATAGTCAGGGCTTAGTTAAGGTTAAGTTCTGATAACTGTAAGGCAGCCTTCAGTGGCTAATTGTTATGCAACCATTTTCATCTGTAAAGTATTGAAGTTAAAGTCAATCAAACTGCTTGTGAAATGTTAATAAATTAAGCTGCAGCCTTTCCACCCATAAATTTGGGATTTGTGTTTGGTAAAAATGGGAGGATTGTTTGTGGGGGAACAGCTATTGCAATCTCCCCTAGTCATGTTAAACTCAAATAATATGTATGAAAGTTTAGGGGTTTTTTTTGGTCGTTTAGTTCTGAGTAGTCTCTGTTTCATGAAGACACCTAATAGTCTCTGACCTAAAATTATACCTGGAACAAAAAATGAATTCCTCAACAGACAAATACTTAACATAATGTAATGTTAGAGAAGGGTTTCAGCATTTTAAACGAGAAAATGATACACTAAATGATACACTAAACAGCCAAAAGTATACACACACCCCTTTTCACACCCATGATTGCCGACACGTGCCACAATGACTTTCCTCTTGACAATTTTGTGCTTCTTACTTTGTGGCAACAGATTGAAGAAGGAACTTTCCTGTTTCAGCAGAATAATAACCGTATGTACAGTAACAGTATAAAACAGAATTAGATTGCAGAAAGGTCAGTGGAAGAACTTGACTGGCCTGCAGAGAGCCTTGACTTCAACCCAACTAAACACCTGTTTGATTAATTGAAATTGTGATGCCAGTCAGGCCTCATTCTCACCATCAGTGCCCACCTTCGTCCATATAAATCGAAAATCCCACCAGCAACAGTAAAAACCTTCCTAGAACAGTAGAGGGTGGTTACTATGGGTTACTGCACCTGGGCAAAAGTAGTGACTTTTATTACATACTACTAGGATTAGTGTCTTATCTGTGGCATATAAGATTTGATCACTATATTCCAGCCATATAGTCAATGGTTATAAAAAAAAACCCCAATGACTAAGTAATAACATGTAAATTTATTTTTAACAAAACTTATCTCTCACAAATTTGAGTCATTTAAATCAGTAGGTATAGCTCTACATTATTTTTACTTTACTTGATAAGAGACAATATGTGAGTGTGTATATTCCCACACATTCTGAGAATATATATATATATATATATATATATATATATATATATATATATATATATATATATATATTTATTAATGTATTCCATTACCAAAACAGAAAATACATTTCAAACACTGAGATCTGGAGACTGGCCAATAAAGAGAAAACACAAGAGACAATGTTCTCTTTACACAGAAGCAGTTTGAAATGTGCTTAGATGTTCCATACCATCAGAAGTTTTATGGCACAGTGGAGGGAAGACAGAACAAGAGGAGATACCATCAAATGATCAAATTATAAAAAGACGTTTGAAATATATTCTCAAAACAAGTTTATGACATCAATATTCTGAAAGGATGTGTCCACTTGTTTCTTTATTCTTTAGTCTTTAAAGTCTATTTTGGCACAGTTATCAACCACAAATGAACAAAATAGATGTTCCCAATGGCAATGATTCAAACACAAAATAAGAGAATAGAAAAAATAACATTAAGGCATTTGCTTCAGTTTTTATCAGTTTTTATCAGCTGGTCTAATCTTGTAGAAAATAATGATCTCACCAATCAGCTTACCAAATGGTGCATTGTAAGCTTCCTACATTGAAGCCCAGTCAGTCAGGCTAGTAATATTTGCAAAGAACAAACATGCAAATAACAATGTACCTTTACTTACTGGGTTGCCAGCTCGTTCCCATGCATTATAAAATGTATGTGTGTATGTGTATATATATATATATATTCAATGATCCTAGCACTATATCAATTTAAATATATATATATATATATATATATATATATATATATATATATATATATATATATATAATTTAAGGGGTGTATTAATTAACTTTGGAGACAAACATCACTAAATATCTTGTTTCAAGTGCATATGTTTTCTGGTTGTAAGGGCTCTGTGGTTGTCAATTTGTTAAAACTGCTGCTGACACTCAGATCAGATTGCTGGGAATACTTGTGAATTCTGCAAAATTGATCCATAATAACACAGCCCGTTAAATTGGTGGTTTGTGTGGTTTGTGATGGCCCAAAATGGTTATTCTCTAGCTTTTGTTTTACAAAATAGTTAAACATCATATGGGGTGCAGAATGATACAGTCTTTACATGCCAGCTTGTTTTAGAAACTCTTTCATGTTGCTTTAGCAGATAATTTACAGCTACACATGTTTGTAACTGACAAAATAAAGTAAAGAAGATGAACCAAATGTCTTCATTTTAAAACACTGATAATTAATGAGTGTGTGTTGTTTCTTCTGCTATAGTATAAATTGTTTAGACAAACTATAAACTTGGAAAACAAACATATGTTGTTAATTATGTTCTTCATAAACAATATATAGTGGGGATTCTCTATGCATAGCGTAGAGATCACAAACATTAAGTGGATCACAGATGTACTACAGATCACGTATAGAGATCTAATTGTTGTACATTCCAATGCAATGCATGCGCTAGGCATATTTTAGCCTCTTTTTAGTTGGCACTCATGCAGTGTAAATCAGTCGCCCACAGGGGAATTTACAGATTCCTCAACGTAATATTTTTCCCAGCTGGAGACAATTTAGGAAGCCATTAGGCCAATGGGACACAAGTTCATGCTTGTGGGTGGGCAAAACAATGAAAAATGCCCACAAATACCCTCCATAGGCTAACCTTGTAATCACTGTGACTCTGTCAGTGTAATCACATTATCAGCTACAAAAGCAGCAATCAATACAAAGAACAGTAATTTGGCAGGGTCACATGATTGAGAGCCGGTTTTTGATGTTTAAAAAAATCATAAGGGTGTGCCATTGCACTAAAAAATGATAATTATGATACACTGCAGTTTGGCTACATATTTATATCCATGGCAGATGCCCTTTAACATGACGTACCAAGAAGACAAAGTTATAAACAATCTCTCAGTATAGAATGTTATCAATCAGTTGTTTGGCAGCGTAATTATAGATTGGGCAGCAATGAAGATGACTTTCTATAATAAAATATATTTAAAAAACTCCTAAATTCTTCAGTTCCAACACACACAGTAATTTTGCTCTACTTAAACAATATACTATGTCCCAGCATGTGAAATATGTTAGGGGCATACATTGTAATAGCTGGAAATTGCAGATATTAAGATATTGTTCATAAGAGGATTGGTGTAAACTAGGACAAGCATAGCATATTGCTTGTGTATAAGGTATTGACTTACCTTCTGCAGAAAGACCCTGGACATTAACCCCTCTGACCGCCAGAAAGTTAAGACAGACATCAACATTCTCAATCTGTAGAACAGAAATAACAAAAGCTTTAGCCCAGTTTTGCTCAATGTGCCTAAACTAGAGGATTATATTAAAAGGGAATAAATATTTCACATAACAAGAATG